>NC_055658.1:10363965-10675608 GCF_017976325.1 Chelmon rostratus | reverse complement strand
GCTCCAAGGTGTTGTGGGTCAGAGTTCGTAGAGAATAACGACGTGGGTGTATACGCTCGTTGAAATTTCTCATGTCGGGGATACTTGTGCTTCTGTGCCATGCAAGATGAGGGGAGCAGCATTCCCACTGGGGGGCCTGGGAATCAATTACCACTCTCCCGAGGCAGCGGATTGGCTACCAGGGAATGACAAAGTGCCAGGCAGCCGCACGGTCAGGCTGTCATCATTTGATTTACACATAATCAACTCCTAATTGTATCACATTGGGCTGCAGGTACATGTAATTTAGAATAGAACGTGAATTCACAGGGGTTTTGGCAGGCAGAGCTATTGTGTCCCTCTGGTAATGAAGGAGAAGCAAGTGCTTTAATGTGCTTGGCCCCTGGTAGTCCTGCCTGATAACTCCTGTGCTTTGACAGTTTGATCGACAGCTGGCATGAGTGGCTCCGGAGTTGCCAGTCATTTCACCGCTGAAAGTAGCCCCAATGCAAGTGTCTTCCGATCAAGAAAAACTTGAAAGGATTTTTTTCCACCTTTTTTTTATTATTATTTATTTTTTATAGTTTTGTTGTCTCCTCGCTCTCTGTCTCTCAGAGTGATCAGCTGTTGCAGCAGTATCCTCTGGACCCTGCGAAGTTTGCAACATGGAACTGCTCCTCGCAAAGTTTACAGCAACAGAAATGGCGCCCGGGTTCCCGCTTCACTGCAGCGACACTCGGCTATGGAGCAATTTAAATTATTAATTTAATTACGTGACACTCAGAGTGCTCGCGCATCAAGTGAGATGCAATAAATCATCCCAGCCTCATGATGTAACAGATGGTATAAAGCACTTTCTTTAGCATTGTCTAAACTTGCTCCTCTACTGCATCCATGACATCAGAGAGAAGACGGCAGACTCCCTTGAGCTTTAACATGCAGACAGACTGAAAAAACAATCACGTGACTGCTCTATTAATCTACTGTGTTATGGCCCTTGATCAATATATAGTTTGCTCTTGTTCAACAAAAACCATTTATCAAGGCAGCCTCATGCTGCATAGAATGAACCTTTTAAGACGTCAAGAGTAAAAAGGGAATTCTGTTTAATATGCAACTTGCTATGCAACATTTATAGCAGTGAAATATACTTTTACGGTATAACTTATATAGTAGGCTAACTCTAAATGACAGTTCTTGTTATAAAGTGTTAGACGTGCAATAGGAATTAAATCAAAATTTATTTTTTTTGTTTACATTTTCACTTGTAACCAAAATTTTTAAAGAAGAGAAGAAAAAGGAGATCCCAAAATGATTTACGCTGGGACGGACCTGTCAGGTGCAAACACCTGCCAGGACCAATCCTGACTTTTGACAAAGTCTGTTTAAATGTCTCGAGGATGTTTCCGTGAACTGAATCATCTGTTCACCTGTCAGGTGCAAGCTGCAGCGCCATTAGACAAGGACGAAGACAAAATAAAACCCTGAGGCTGCTCTGTTGGGAGTGGAAAGGGAACCCAGTTTTTTAACGTTCAATCCTATTTCAGATATAAATAAAGAACTCATCATTCATTTTTTTGTGGTCACGTAAAATAAAGGTGCATTGACAGACACGCAGTACGTAATGAGATTCAAGCAAATAGTAAAAAGATTAGATTACTTAGATTATCTTAAATATGAGATTTAGTGAATATCGGTACAGGGAGCTTGTCCTGCCTTTGGTTTGTTTTGTTGCATTGTGCCTGTCTGTAGCATGTGTGTGCTTTATGTACCAGCTCCTCCTCTTTCTATCTGCTATTATACGTTTGATTTTTTTTTTTAATTCACTGCATGTGCTGTGGATGTAGCTCAGTCTCACTCACATATCTTTGTCTTAAAATATTGCCAGTGCTGAGAGCTGTGGGTAATTCACAGAGCTCTAAATTGTCCGTCATTTCACAGGAAAATAAAAAGCATACAGTAAGTCTAACGTTTAGACCGTGCATTACGGTATATAAATTCAGTGGATTTTTTCAGGCTTTTACAGCACCCTGTAGGTATTCTCATAAAGTCCTTTTCTCACTAATGTGGCAGCATTTCACATATTTGCACACGGAACAGACTCTATTTTGTTGCAAATTGTGTACACTAGACATAAAGCTACAATGAATGCAATAATTTGGCAAGTCAATTGTTTTTTTTTTCATCATTATAAAAACATAATACTTCTTTTAGGAGCTTAATTTTTGTTGGTGGTTTCTACAAGAACTAAGCAAAACTTGATTTACTTTCATTTTGAATGATGCTAATTTAGCATGTGTACACTTGGGCATTTTGAACACAGTGTAATCTGAACATAATTATGCATCCTGCTAAAGGTTTCAACGTTTCTTGCGTGGCCTGAAGTCTTCATCTTCACCACTTTGCACTTTATAACTCACAACGGGGCCACAATGGAGAGCAGGACATGGGCAGGCGCCTTGGCTGATAGGATTTATGACAGCGAATGAATGAATGAACGAATGAATGTTTTTTAAAAGGATCACATTCTACACATTGATACACACCCCTTCCCAGCAGGTTGCAGTCCACTGCAGCATTAGCTGCACAATTTAACTGGAACAAAGACCCATATTCATATAAACAAATGGTGCTATCTGCTGTAGTGATAAAGATGTGATCTCTAGCCAGTTCTAGAAGTGAAAAATATGACTTTATTTAATTGTATTGTTTTTTTGTTTTTTTTTTAATTAATTGCCCTTGCTTAGTCTGGCCTACATTAGTAAAATACATTTATTTGTTATTAGTGACTATATATGATAATCCACACAGCCATAAGACACCAAGCTTGGCCTTCAATTAAAAGAAATATTCAGTTTAGTTTAAAAAAAAAAGAATTTGTATTATAACAATTAAAATGACGCAGAAACATGATTTTAATAACTCAATACAATTCCTTTAATTCTGACGAAGCAAATAGGCAACAACACACACACAAGCACAAACGCACACACACAACACGCACACGTACAACACCAGGAAGTCGTGGCAGCTCTGAAGCCAAAGGCCACGGCAGCTACAGGTGCACCTCATCCTTTACTGCCTGACTGAGATGGATCTCAGCAATTTCTGGTGCTAGCGTTGCGCTAAGTTGAATCTAAATAATTCAAGGCCCGGAACGATTTTCAAATTGCTTTTATTTTGAGCAGAATACAAAATAGACAATGGGGGGAGAAAATCCTTGTTCCCTTTTCTGTGAGCGCAGAAAGATTTCCTTGTCAGAGAAAAGCATGGGAAAACACTGCGTGGTAAATGATTTCATACATCTCTTCTCATTTCTGTAATATACAACACAGTGTAGATTCAGACTTTCACAGAATGCACTGCCATTTTTTTTAAACTACGCCTTTATTGCAGCTGTTTGGTGTTTTTTTTTTTTTCTATTTCAAAGAACAGTGCAGCAGCTTCGACATTAGTCAGCATTTGTACGGTCCATAGCTGCAGCTTCTGAGGAACAAATTTCCAAAGCAAGCTGTTTCACACGCACACAACGCCTCCACTTAACAACTCTCCCCCTCTCCGCTCTCTTTCTCCCGTGTTTCTGCAAAGTAAACAAACATCATTTCGAGTGATTCCTCACAATCCATCCCTCTGCCTCTGTAGTGTGCTTGAGCCTGCCTCGCTGCGCTTGTCAGAAGAGCTCCTTTAATCGCTCAGTGCCGGCATGTGATGTTCAAGGCCCGCTCCTCCTCCCAGCCGTCTCCTCTCTTTATCTGTCAATCACGCGAGCTTGAAAAAATAAAGCCCCGATGCCTTTATTTCAAGAGGTGCCTGATCAATATCATTAATCCATCCACCTCCCCTGCTCGCACTCCCCACGTGTTCTCCCTCTTCATCTCTCCCCCTCGTTCTCTTTCTTTACTTCTCTCGCTCCCTCTCTGTCTCTCCCCCTCTCTCTTCTCTCTCTCTCTCTCTCTCTCTCTCTCTCGGTTGCTGCAGCTGTATCCATTTCCTCCTGGCAAAAAGGGACTTTATGAATAAATGATACTGAATTGCTGAAGGTTCAGATACTAAATAATGAATTTCACCACCAAAAACACAACAACTTCTCCAATCATAAAATAGCTCTCCCCTTCCATATTGATTGTGCTTGTGCAACCAGATGCAGAGAGCACAGTCTGCATCCGTACACGGTAGAAGACCATACAAGGGAAAATGTATAAAATGCTAGGGAGCCACCTGCTTTTTTAGCTATAGATATCTGATAAGAGAGGCTAACAGTTCGGTACATATGGCGGGCACGCTTTCCCTGAGCTCCTCTCTCCTCTTTGCCGAGGCACTAAGAGTGGAGTAGGTCTGAGGGAGGCGGAGGAGAGGAGAAAAAAATCAGAAAACTTTCCTTCACGGGACATTTAAAGTAAGTGCGGTCATCTATTCTGTGCTACGGTAACGGGCGATGGGGTGTGTTGCTGTGTGTGTGTGTGCGTGCATTGGCTGTGTGTGTATGTGTGTGTGTGTGTGTGTGTGTGTGTGTGTCGGAGCTGGCTTGAAGGAGAAAGAGTATTGGCTGGTGAGGCCATGATTTTTTTTTTTTCTTCCTCAGGTCATAGTTGGTTGAGGTGCAGCTGTAGTAGTGAGAGTTGCTCGCTGAAATTATATTTTGATTAGTCATCTCATTGTTTCCCTACGATAATAATAATACAGCGGAGAAACAGCTCACAGGGGCAACAGCGTGTAAATGGGAATGTGTCTCAGGGGGGTAATGGGGTTATTGTATGGGAGGTTTGCAAATATTGTGGCCTATTCTTACCTTTGCATGCGCTCTAATGCCTTCTAATATAAACATGCATATATTACATGCTGGGGTAGCTGGGCACTTCAGTTGTTAAGATGTGTATGTGTTTGTGTGTGTGTGTGTGTGTGTGTATGTGTGTGTGTCTGTGTGGTGTGTATGTGTGATTTTAATAGTGATCAGAAAAGAGGATCAGTGAAATTTTATGTACATTTTTTTATTTCCTACCTTAATCCATCTCTGTTAAAGTCATTCAAATTGTAGGCAGGTTTTCAATTTCAATTAAAAATTCAAGTAAATATATTTTAATTTAACAATATAGCAACAAAATATGGAGTGAATTACAGTGTAGTAAAAAAAAAAAACCTAAAAAATAAATGCAAATCCATGCGTCTTTATTACTTTCTTTCTTTCTTTCTGTATTGTTTTATATGTATGTCTGTATTTTTTACAATATCCCGCTGCTGTTATTTGGTATTATTATATATTGATTTATTCCACTTATTCTATGTATTATTCAGTAAAATGCATACACTGGTATGTTATACTGTATGGAGGCACATAGTAATGCAGCAAGTCATTGTGGTGAGGAATTAATAATTGATATCTCAATGAATATGCAAATGAGAACTAGGGAGCGAGTCAGAGAGGAAGGAGCGCGGCGTGTTGCCGGTGCACGGCGCTAAACAAAAGGCCCGTGTGATTTCCATCATCCAATTAAGAAATATTACAGCCACCATGTTGGGACTGCAGCCGTTTAGAGTTGTTTGGGGTCCTGCGTTCATGTAGCTTTGTGTTGTGCTTTTGGGGAAGCCTTTGAAGTAATTGTGTTCTGTATTTCCCCAGATAGGGTTTTTATTTTTACATGGTGAGATACAGTTTAACTCAACAGACAATAAATCAGGAAAGGATGGGAATTTATTTTAATGAAGTTGGGTCTATTAGTATGTAACAGATGGATCTTGCATTCACAAATGCACATTTCATTTAAATAGCATAGTGTAGTGAGAACTTTGAATGGAGGAATTTTTTTGCATCCTCTCTGTCGCTGTCTCTCTGTTTTACACAGGCAAACACACACACACGCACACGTCATATCGTATTGCTTTCCCTGCTTTGCAGCCTTATAACCTACAAACTCAGGGAGACGAGAGCTTGTGCAGCAGGAGCATAACAACCTTTCAGAGCAGTACTCTGAGAGAAAAATTAAAATTTGATGTTAATCAAGCAGCCTGAGAGCTGGAGATGACAGGTGCTTTCTACTCTACTTACCCCAGTCTCTTCCCATTTGGCATCACCGCTGAGCTTCAGCTCAAAGTCGCCCTTTTTAGCCACGTCAAATGGAACTTGTCAATCAGTCATTTCATGTTTTAGCGCCATTTATGGTTTCGACCAAAGTGCATGACTGTGACTGATTCTCGCCCCGTGAATAATTAAACTGATTAATGAGAAAGGCTGTAAGAGGAAAATGCAAGCTGTGGATTTTGTGAGCTGCAGAGGTGGAAAATGTTAAATTTGTTGCTGTGGTGTGAACATAGTGTAGACTGCGTGTGACCATTGGATAGCCACATGTCTCCTGTTCATTACGTTTGTATATATGACAGCGATATACATCAATATTCATGCATCCATATGAGAGCCACATGAAAGGCATGTCAAACCTATAAATCTGCCTTTTCTAACTCTGTTCCTCGTATCAACTGGACCTTTTACCTTATCTTCAGATTATGGGGTCAACCTCCCTTGTCCGCACACACACACACACGCACACACAACCGCACACCCCCAGGGACCTGGCTCTCAAACAGGAATCACAAGGTGGAGCTGGTCATTATGGAGGTCCTTGACTAAGGCTCAACACAAACGTACAATCCCTAACATTGGCCTTCTGCATTCCCCGGTGAATGATACATGGAAACAAAACAAGTGTGTGTTGTGTGTTTGTGTGTGTGTGTGTGTGTGTGTGTGTGTGTGTGTGCGTGCGTGTGTGTACTACCTGTCCCGTCAAATCACATACGACCAGCATGTTGTTCTCATAGCTAACTACAATACAATATAACCTCAATAAAACGAGAGGCAATTTCATACAAACTCCATCATGCTGTAATCTACACTGTCTGAAACTTCCTTGTGCGTTTGTCAGTGATTCATAATGACTGAATACTGGACCAGAAAAAGCTTTAAAAGATGGCGCTTCGCTGCATTTTAGAGCCATTTTAAATCTTATTTCCCTGCTTCCTGGGCAAGATCTGAAAGAGAGGAAAAAAAAATTCTCCTCCACTCTGTCGAGCCCCTGAATTATTAGGGGCATCAATATCTTTAGCATATTGCCAAGGGCTTCCAGACAGTATCTGCTTTCATTATTAGTGTCAGCTCAATTATAGCTCACACCCAACTGTTTCTCAACATCTAATAGCATCAATCGACAGGGATGGTTGACGAGCCAGCACTCGCGTGCGCGCACACACACTCACACGCACACACACGCAGCCCCAATACTTTAACCCGCGTGCGCACGTGCATTCACACCTCCCATCCATCCGTGCGTTCTGTTGCGTTCCGTCATCTTGCTAATGTACGCGGCTGAGAGGAAGCACAGGGCTCATAATGGAGGCCATGTTCTTAGTGGCGATGAGCAGCTGATGCAGCCTGGCCCATTTTCATCAAATATTAATGGCATGGAAAAATACACCCGGACTGAGGCCTCGTCCACAGCCAAACTGGAGAGGCTGGGGGAAAGAGCAATGGGGAGAAAGTGCAGTGAGTGTGTTTAGAAGTACTGTCTGATGGCCATAATTAGGGCCGCTCCAATTAAAAATTCAAAAGCCCCAGTTTATTTGAGCGCATGAATCTTCCACTCACTGCAGCATTTATTTCCCTTTTACAAAGTATCTTATTTTACAACGTCAATTGGACTGGGCTTCTCTCGCTCTGCACTCCTTCCTCTGTCTCACGCTTTCGATTTCTTGCTCGCCGCCTCTCAAATCGGGGGGCCGTTAAAAAAAGAGGAGCAAAAAAAAAAAGAGAGAGAAAGAAAAAGGAAAAAGCAGCATTCTTAAACACACTCAGCTTATTATTCGTGAAACTCTTGTCCGGTTTTGAGAAAGATGGAAGGCAGCCATGAAAAGGAACAGAGTGATGAAGACGCAAACAAAGTGTAACTGCGGATGATGGCTGCACTTGATTTTTCCAATCCTGGAAATCGCAAAGCATCGATGATGGAACAGAGCCACCTTCTCGTGCAGGGTCGTGTTTGACTGGCTCCAACCCAGACTGTTCACGAGAGCAACCATTTCCTTTTCTTTCTTCTCTTCGTCGCTGCTCTGTTTAAGTATAAAACCGTCAGTGGCGGCGCTCAGAACAACCTTTGGCGCGGAACAAAGCAGATAAAATGGGAGATTTCTGGCCCGTGCTTTGTTTGATTATACAAACAATCGCTTCACCTTTTGTGTCAGCTTCACAAGGAGAAATGAGCGATGAGGAGCTCTGTGAAGAGAGCTCGGCTTTGGGGAGACATTGACTTCCTTCCTTTTTTCTGCCTCACTCTCCTATTTGCTCCCTATGCCCTCTTTTTTTCCCCTCCTCTATCACCCCCTCTCTTACTATCTTTCTCTATTATCTTTCCATCTTCTTCCACCCATCTTCCTCTGTTTCTTCCGTGATATTTCTTCCTCCTCTCTCTGAATCTCAGACGCGCGCACACACAAACATGACACACATTTCAGCAGTCTATTCCTCTTTTGAATAACACCTCTTTTATTAGTTCGGGTCTTTTCTCTCTTGCCCGCTTTAAACAGAGAGGGGAGATGGGACTCTAAAGAGCTGCCAGGGGCTCAGTTTGCACAGTGCTTTGATGTCATTGAGATGCTGCGAGAGCAAACACACACACACACACACACTAGACACCTCCACATAAGCAGAAAGCATGCACCCCCCTCATACACACACACATAAACATGCATACAGTACAGATGCCCTCGTGGCTGCAGCACCACACATGGATGTTCACTTTTTTCCTTCCTTTTCTCCATTTCTGTCTCCTTGTTTTTCCTCTGTCTGACCTGTGACAACACTGCCTACTTCATCTGCGCCTTATCAAAAAGAAGTCGTCGTATTTGAAGTCAGCTAACGTTTGAAGGAAAAAGCCGCGGACCCCACCGACGCCTGATAATGTCGTTATCGTGACAAAACACCTCGTCGCAATGTTGGATCGTCTGGAGGGGAGTAAATTGGTATAACTTAGCTCGGGCACACCCTGATTCCCATCTATTATCCTGATAGGTTAAGGAGATTCTATTTATCTTTTCACGGAGAGGTCAGGAGCTCTGGGAAATGGAGGGAATAATCAGAAGTAGGGCCGTGTCTTCATTATGTCCAAATGAGGTTGGGAGAGATTGGACAAATACTACATGCGCGCATTCAGCACTTCATATTCATGACCCTATTAAAGTGGTCTGGAGTCATTTTCAGAGCAAATTTGATCAGACCTTCCCAAGGCATTGACGCTGATAAGTGTTATTTGAACTCGGACAAAATGAAAGAGATTGCGGAAATTAACACGCGTGGTATAATGTGCCCAAAGTGACGGACACGCAGTGGTTTTCGTGTAAAACCCATCCCGTACGGCCGCGCTTCTTTTGCTTAGTGTTATATAATTCAGAGTGTCTGCCTCGTTCCTCTCTGAGCACCAGTGTGAGAAGCAGATCTTCATTTTGTGTGTGTGTGCGCGTGTGTGCGTGTGTGTGTGTGTGTGCATGGGTCGCAGAGCCTCCAACCAACCTTGACTAACAAGCATATGTTAATTATGGAGGAGATCACAGGCAGGTCATCCAGCACTCTGCCACTAAAAAAGGAGTGAGATGCATTACTGGAGGGCATATCCCGGGCTGGGGATGGGTATAACACCATCCTACACCACCACCTCTTTCTTTTCCCAGCCTCCTCCTTTACTCCCCCCTCCCCCAGTCATCCTCTTTTTCATTTGTTGTTCCTTTTAAAAAACTTCCTCCTTTAAAAACATCTCGCCCTGCTGCTTCAAAGTTTTTATTTCATTAGTGATGTCCACTGTCCTCCTCTAATGTGAGGCACACATCACATGAAAGCAGCACAGGAAGGACTCTTATATCACAGCCCTCAAATTTTTATGCTCTTTTATTATGAATTCTGGTCCCATTTTTCACTTCCATAGTTTTCGCCATCATTACTCTGAGCTACAGTTTGGTAGCGCTGTATGTATTTGAGAGTCTCTCTACGGGCCGCTGCAACCAGCAAAACAGGGTCACATGACCAATATGGCGCAGCCCAGCTAGCACCACGGCCTGCTAGCTTACTGCCAGCATGTGTGACCACTATTAACTGTGGGAGCTATTTATATAGTTGACCACACTCATTGCTGGTTTGATGGTGTTGTGTAATAGAACAGTAAAATTAGAAAGTGATTTACACAGAACGGAGAGAGAGAGTCCGTCTTGCCAGCTTTCAAGTTAATGCGCTGGCCGAGTTGGCTTGGACCAATCAGGAACAAAACAACTCGCAGATAGGGGTGGGCGTGGTTTAGATGCTTTGTTCGAAAACAAAAATGGTGGCTGCTAAAGAGGTTGGCGTAGGTGCAGCTGTAGCATCAGTAATGCCAGAGCTGGAGCATATTTCTTAATTGAAAAAAGAGCAACGTTTAAAGCTTTTCTCAGTGGAAAAGATGTTATCGCTCTTCTCACAACGGGTTTCAGCAGGAGTTTCGCTCTCCTACTGCATCATAAGGTTCGGTGATCTGATTGGTTGTTTGCCTGCGATAGATGGTTCGTCCAATCACCTGCCGCGTGTTTTTTGAAAGTGCCTGCCATTTTCCAAACAGTTTCCATGGGTGACTTCCCGCATCAGGTCAGATCTTTAACGTAGTTTTCAGAATCTGTGATTCTGGAAGTTATGTTTATTCTTTCAGGATATTGTGTCAAATTTTGGGGAGAGGTCCCTTGCTACAACTTTCTTTCACATTTGGACATTTTTTGGCTCGTTTGAATCAGAGTTTGTCTGATCTGAACAGATGTGAGGGAACAAAGAAAAGCAGCAGGCTCATTAACGAGCTGTACTGTGTTTTTTTTTTCCTTTGCTGTAGGAAGTTTTTACTAATGTTCAAGAGGCAGGTGCATTCTTGTTTACCTTCTTACACTAAAAGCAGACTGGCGAGGCTACCGAACACCTTTGGCTTTCTCTTTTAGGCACGCAACCCTCGCCTTCGCATAAGCTTGACTAACCTGGGAGTTTGTTTGCAACCTGTGTGATCACATTACCCGCTGAACTCACCTTGGCTCAGCGTTTTCAACATACAGCTACACCAAAATCTCCAAACAGCCGAAACGATGAAAATAAAAAAAAAATAAAATAAGACCCACAATGTAATAAAATGAAGCAGTAAACCTTCAGATCACGCCAAGATGCTCTATTTTGGGGACTTCTTAAACCTCACCCCACCTTTCCCTAACACCCCCTCCCACCCCATGGCTCCTTCCTGACTCTCCCCACTGCTCCCTCTCCCTCACACACACACACCCCTCCACCCTACACCCCCTACCTCCAACCCCCGCCCCCAGGCCTTGCCCCAGAGCACATTGATTCTGCTGTATACCTAATTACTGCTCATAATCTATTCATTTCACCACCGCCAAAGAGGGCAGCAGCTGTCACACAACACACCACCAGGGGACTGGAGGAGGGATACTGGGGCAGGAAACCGTGACGAGGGCGAGGATTAAAACTTGAAGGAAAGACTGACGGCTTGATGGCAGCAGTGATAACAATCACTCGTCAGAGGGTTTTATGGGGAACATGTTGTAAAAAAAAAAACAACAACATATAAGTTCTAATGTGTGATGGAGGATTTTTTTACTTTTGTTTTGTTTTTTGCAACTCGGGTTGCACTTCAAGCCTTCGCTGCTCTCAGCTGCCACCGAGCAGAATTATTGTGGTGGAAGTGAAGTGTGCTGTCAGAGGCAAAAGGGCAAACACGCTCGGTTTTCTCTCGCTGAATCGCAGGCAGATTGTTTAGAATTAATAACACAGTGGCTCAGAGTCAGACCCTGCGATGTGTTCTCGCTGCCATTTAACCTTTGAATCTCAGGTCTGGCCCCTGAGCATGTGCTTCAGTCATATGGCGGTTTTTGACTTGATACACTGATGAAGTGGAAATCTGGTACCACTTTCTATCTAGCTATTTATCACTGTATTAGTGATTCATAATCACTTCTACAGTGGTTATTGACTTGCAGAATGAGCTAATGTTTCTTTGACTTTATTTAATGCAGCGCCTTAAAGCTGAAATTAAAACTGTTCTGACGTCTTAGAAAGAAGTGAGGTGACAGACACTAAAAATCACAGTTTATTCCATAGTTTTTATATATATATGGCAAATACAGTTAAAGTGAAGGTAAAAGTTAATCTGAACAGTTGTATCCATTCGTACAAAAAGTAGTGTGAACAGACTATACGGAAGAGCTGAGAGATGTCACACAGGTAGAAAAACTGCACATTTCAGCAGTGTTAGAGATCATTTCCCCACTAGCTGCATAGTGTTCGCATTCTCGTCACTTGTTCACACAATCCTGCACACAACAAGGTCGCACCCCTTATCTGGCATTCTGGGAAACAGGAAATCATCAGCAGAAGAGAAATCTGGTTGGAACAATGGGCACCAAAGATGAATTTAAACAGCTACTTTGATGATGTTATAAAGAGAGCCCGGAGAACAGGGACGTGTGTAAGGTTTGGGGTGTGTTTCGTTCCTTGCGGCCTTTATCAGCTCAGCAGAGGTTTTACTTTGCTGTCCAATAATACTTGGTTAATAAGAGAGCAGAGATGACTGTACCACTTTTGCATTCAAAATTTCTCTCCCTCATCTCTCTCTGTCTCTTTCTCACACTCTCTCTGCACCAACTACTTTTGCTTTTCATATCAAATATTCATATGTAAAGTAATCTCCCTACAGGAGGAATCTTAGCTATTTTTAAGACGCTCGCCGTTGTGAACATGTGTTCTATGAGCGTGAGTCAGGTGGGTTTTCGACAGGTGTGCCGGTACCTGACAGTTCACACAGAGCGTTCGGTCGGAACCTAAAAAGTGCTGCTGTACGTACGTGTCACCGCGTGGGACCTGCAGTGCCGAGCGTGGCACAAGGCAACAAGGCGAGCACACCCAGAGAAACGCACCTCTCAGCCCGCCCAGGGGTAATCAGCATCTGTTTGTTTAATCTGCTTAATCTGCTGGTGAGCTCCGCTGGGCGTGCCTAATTAGTAAAATTAATTTGTTAAGACATTAGCGTCGTTAGAGATGGCCAAATGAAGCTGCACTGTTTTATGCAAATGGGGCTGTGGATTTGGCTGGCTGTGTTACCTCAATTAGACCCTTCTTTGATATCTGCCTCCTTTTCTCTCATTCTGTGTCCCTTCTCTTTCCTCCCCTTTCATCTTTCCTTTCTCCTCATTACGACTGTCAGATTTCGCTAATCATGAAATACTGCTGTTGTATGACAGCAAAGATGGGGCGTGGGGGGGGGGGGGGGGCAAGGCTCTGAAACTGCTAATCATAACAAAAAAGGAAAAAGGGGGGGATCTGGGTTTTCAATTAAGGCGTACACTGTGGTGGAGCTTCCACCGCCGCCATCACCGCTATCATCACCACTACTGGCACTGTGTGTGGTGTGTGTTTGTGTTTGTGTGTCGGAGCAGGAGCATTTCTTCCAGTGTGTTGGCGGGGTAATTAGTCTCCTGTACGTTGCACCCCTCACAAGCCTGTTTAAGGGTTAATGAGGCCCCAGCAGCTTCTCAGCATGGGTTCGGGGGTTATGTATGTGGGTAGGGGTTGGTACAGGCCCAGCTTCAATAAGAAACCACCCATAGGACTTCCCTTTGAAGTGTCAGAGGGTCCCCCCTTGTTCCGGGTGGCTCCGGTTTCATTTGTCTGAGTGGCAGCATAAAATATAGATGAGCTGCCAGACGACACAATCTACGCACCCCTCCGCGAAAAAAAAACCCTCCCTCACACATTACTCCACCCTCACCCCTGACATTATTCACAGATTAACCAACGCCTCCCTGTCACCCGATAATGACCTCCTCTCCTCCCCCTAATGCAGCTTTGGAGGGTGACAGTAAAATTAGACACACTACGCTTTATTTGTGATTTCTTTAGCCGCGCAGTAACAATAAATGAACCTATTACCACCAGAGGACAAGTAAATTTGAGCTAAGATGATGGAGCCACAGATAAAGTTTGCAGTGCTTATTTTGGCGAGTAATGCCCCGAGGTGGGGTTTTTGTAATGAGCGGTAATGCGATAGAGGTGCGAGTGATACTGCAGCCTTGGGGATTTGTAGTTGTGGAGTCCATTGTGGCCCGACTGTATTTCATCTCTGCTGATCCCAGTGGGATGTCCGGTGGTCCATTGGAGCATCACCTCTCGAGAAGAGCGAGTCGCCGTCAGCTGCGTCCACAGACGATAAGGGCCATATCGCTCTGTGGTGATTTATAACTGTGACAACTGACAAAAGAATTGTTAATTTCGCAAACAAGAAATTAATTCAACACACAATCAGTATTCTTTGTGTGCATAATAGCTCACCCCAAGCTCAAAACTCAAACCTGCTGTGTCATCAAAATAGAAAAAGGTGTACTCACTTTTTTCTATATGGTACGTGCGACGTTGAGATCACAGGTTCATTGTTTATTTGGATTCCCATTAGTGGTTACCGTGGCAACAACTGCAGGGTCTATATCACAGTAAAAGATACAGTATGATCAACAAATGTTCATGCTTACCCTACAGACAGCACAACAGCCACAGTATCATGATTATTCACATTGAATAGACAGTAAAACATGTAAATGGTAGCAAATCTCAATTCATGTGCACATTATCCTGGAAAGAAAGTTAAAGCATACTGATCATTCACTCAGCAGCCAGACGACTTATAATACGATGTATTAGACAACAGTAAAATTGAGAAACCGTGTCTCTTAAGTCAATTTAACTTTAAATGTTAAACTTTCTGAAAACCTGATGACAAGTGGAAACCATAATTTCTCCAGTTATTGCTATTAAAAATGTAGTCAACAAGTTGACAAGCATAAAGTTCAAAATAATGCAATTCAATATGTGATATTGAATTGAAAGTCCATTTTAGCTGCACACCATATCTAATACATATCTCAGAGTTTATCTAGGAGTGTTCCAAATTTCATTTCAGCCGTTCATGTCATATTTCATGTCATAAACTGAATTGTACAGCAGCATCCAGCCCGAGTCCCTTGACGTTAATGTTTTTGCTTGTCTTTATTTCCGAAGCCAGCATCAATCAAGAGAAAGTTAGAGAAGAGCATTAATATGTCCTCATGATGACAAAATGCATTAGAGTCGGGAGGCACCACATTTCATTACAGACTACAGGGACCTCTAATTTCATTCCGGTCCACTTTGTGGAAACGACAAAATGTTATTACGTTCACCGGGTGTATCCAGCATTACATAGCCACTATTTATTTTCACTTTATTTGCTTAAGTAACACAGGGGCATCTGCAGGTAATTGGTTTAAGCTTGAGAGAGTCTCTGTACATGAAAAATCATCTTTTTCTCCTCTGATCTCCCGGGAACCTTGACACTGGCCAACTTTAAATGGTTTCCTCGGAACAACTCCGCTTTCCTCCAGTCGCTTTGTAAAACTTTCTCATCCCAATTATTTTTTTTGTTGGAGCAGGCCATTAGAGAAGCAGGGAGATTGCTTTGACCTCTGTCTTACTTCACATGTTTGCTTCAAAAGTGGAAATAGATAACTGAGTGGCCTGCCCGTCGACAGGGTCTGTTCTAATTACTGGATGCATTCTTCATGCGAAACGGGAAAATGGTACTATACAAGATTAAAGACAGCATATAGATATTAGAAATTTAAATAGTCATCCTCGAATAACTGCGTTTGCTTTGTTCTGTATCATTTGTGACAGCTTTTTAAAGGCATCAGGTAAATCTTGTGTAGTCTGGGTATATAATGACATAATAAGTAGGCTGAAATTGAATAAGAATAATTGGAAAATTCAGCCTTTTGAGTTGTGTCCTTTCGTCGCAATGAAGAATAGAAATTAGTCTCGATAAGGTTGGGTTAGCTATCTTTGACGTATGCTCAGGAAGTAGAGATAGACCGTGGCTGCACAGAAGCCAATCGAGCAGCAACTACAAACAAGATAACAATTTTGCTTGCGTGCTTGAACTTCGAGGAGGGTATAAGAGCTGACATGAGGGCTGGGGATGAGAATGATAAGGAGGCGGAGGAGGGGAGGCGGCATTTTTAATCTGAAAATTATTACATCTGGACTAGTGACTCTTCAAGGTTTATCAGATTGCTTTTCCTAATCATTGCACCCTGAGTATGTTTGATCTCCATGATGAACACATGATTAGTTTTTCATGAAACCGTTCAAGCAAAGCGCTCCAACATGAGCTTTGGCGAGACGCTGTTGATTTAGCTGTTTGAGAGGCGGCGGGCCCCCCCCTGTCTACGGCACGCTAGCCCGAGCAGGAGCCCCCGTGGGAATAGGGTGGGGTCAGGCGGGGTCAAGTCTATGGGTAATGATATATCACCTGCCGTATATTTAAGGTTTTGCTAATTCTGCTCTCAATTATGACCATTCCTTTGACCTGTTGGCCTTGGAGGCAATGAAGCGACACAATCAATTTGAGCGGGGGTATACATTTTTGGCAGGGAAATGACACCGGCCGGATGCTGCAAATCACAGGCAGGCAGCCCAGATGATCCCACAGTGTTGACTTGCATGCATGATAATGTCATTGTCTGACAGGGGAAGGGTATAATATGAAAACTCTCACTCTGTGTGTGTGTGTGTGTGTGTATATGTAATATATATATATATATATATATATATATATATATATATTACTTCAAATGTTCTGTATTTGATGAGACTTGAGTTTGCGTGTTGACTCAAGATAAGACAATAGTTTATTTATTTCATGTTTATTTTTATGTGGATACATATATGCATATACAAGTATACAGCATTTGGAGCCAAGGGTATATATATATAGATATATCACTTAAATGATTGACAGAAAAGTTATGGCAACTGTTTTGCTAATTGTTAGAAAGTAAAAAGCAACAAAACAATCTCTTGTTCTTGCTTCTTAATTTTGAGGATGCAGCGCTTCTGTGTGCCACATGATCAGAAATTGAACATTTGTGGGTTTTGGACAAAACAAGTGTTCTGAAGACATCAACTTGGGCTTTGGGAAATTCTAACAGGCATTTTTCACTATTTTATAAACATTTATTGGCCAAACAATTAACCAAGAAAGTAATCAGCTGATTTAATGATGACAAAGCCCTATAGTGTTGACTCAATAGTATAATAATGGTAACATACATTTTAAAGGCTATAATTTATTGTATTCAGAGGAACTCCATTATAATGCAGTCCAATGCAACAGCACAACAAACTGCTCAAAAAAATCAAGCTGACACAGCATGTAAGTTTCCAAAAGCTAGTTACTCTTTTATTAGATGAAAATCTACAGTGGTTTCTGTGTTTCTGGTCAATGACACAATGTCATGATAGTGAATTGACATTATATCACTGCATATTAAATCATGCATAATATTAGCAGAAACAGAACAATAAAGAGTTCCTCGAGCACAGGAATGCTGTTTCCATTAAACAGTAGAGAGCGAGCTCAGTGTTTTTTAATATCTGTTGTGCAATACTTGAGTGAGATAAAGCACAAGACCTCTCCACAGATAAACCCCTGTAACCCCTGTACGCAAAGCTCCAGCACTCAGCATCTCAGCATAATAGGATGACAGCTCGTGTGAGCAGAGCGAGGGGGATGAAAAGAAGGTGAAATGGATTATTTAACCGACAGAGAGCAGGGAACTGCGGGGGGGTTCAGTTCTCCATCAGCAACTTTGTTCTGCTTGGATGAAGCAGAGCGGAGACAGGAAGTCGCATGCTCACTGCTTCGCTCAAAACAGAGCAGTGTGGTGCAGGGCACACAGCAGGCAGGCCACCGATGAAGGCCACGTCCCCTTTAGATTTTGCACTGATGAAGTTCTTAGACACATGGACTGCAGCACATCATTTAGTCCTGGGCCAGTTCAAACTGAGTGAGCATCCTCAGCCTCGGCTAAGTGATATAAAGTCTAATCCATAATTTGAAGTGTCATTTCTGAACACAATTTTAAACACACGACTAAATTATTTACTGGACATTCGCGAATCAATACTGATATTTTGCAGGCAGAGGATCTTTTAATGATGGGATGGTTTCTTAGCACAGGTCTTAAAATGATTCAGCAATACCATGAGCTTTGCTTTTATTGCAGCCAACTTACTGGCATTAGAGACTTCAGGAGAGCTTTAGGGACAAGGGCAAAATTATTATGTGGGCAGAGAAGGCAACAAAAGGGGGAGGATCATGTTTTTTTTCTCTTTGCTGAAGTGATTTATTTTCTGTTTCAGCTGAACTCGGCCCATTTAGTCACATACTGTGTGATAATAACGGTTCAATTACTCACTTGGTTCAAACATAACGTGGCTAGAATGTTTGGTAGGTGGGAAGCACTGTGTTTGCCATCATATCTAACATATGTATGTATCTAATGTAAAATGGTGCATCATTTTAAATTCTTTATGCAGCCTTTGTTTTATGGATCAACACCTTCAAATTATTTTGCACAACTGAAAAAAAAAGTCAATGATTGGTTTTAAAAAAGGAGCTATACAGTTCAGCTGCCCTCCACACCCCAGTAATTTTGCTCCGGCCCCTTGTTTCTAATGTACACACTCCCATGACAAGTGTCTTCTTAATCCATAGTAGCCTGTTCTTATCAAACAAGACTTTTTACAAATGAATGCATAGAAGGAAGTCTTCTCTCCATGATCAGGAAGGTGTGGTTTATGCAGTGAATACATGCTGGCCTTGCTTTTAATCATGTACAAAAATAACTTCACTTTTGTATTTAAATCAAAGCAGAGGCTTGATTTTTTTGGGAGAATACATTACTTTTCTTGTGGACGGTATTATGAATGTCCATGTTGCCAGATTCAAGTAGCGCTCCCCGTGTCCTGGTTTTTGCTGTAAGCTTGTATTTGATCCATATTAGATCTATCAGGTCATACACAAACGTATCTTTCAGTTTAGAGTGTTGATGGTGTTGATGTTCATGGAACATACACTGCTAGCGTGTGCTTTAGGTGCCTATTTCACACCTGTTGTACTTTCTTGCTCTATTTTAGTTCTGTTTGTATGACTTGGGAGATTTGGCATTACACATTACTGTGCTGCTCAGTCTGTTTCAGGTTTTGACTGAGAGTCACGTAGTCCATCAAAAAACTTTAGAGTAAATTGAAAACAAACCAGCGCAGCTTTGGAACTGTTTCGGCCTTGGTGTTCTGAAGGGTTTTTACCAGTAAGTAAAATCTAGTGTTTTTCTGTGCAGGTGAGCTCCTGTGAAGTTGCAATTGATTGCATCATTGCAAAAACTCCTAAGAACACACAGTTTCTGTCAGTATCCCAATAGCAAATAGACAAGTATCAGTCTGAAATGCATATACATATTGACACAGAGCCGGATTTATTTTTGTTGTGCCTCCAGCTCTCTAAAAGGTAGTTTTCTATTAATGACAGCGAGTTTGTTATCTGGCTTTATGTGCTGCTTTTTATCTGTATATTGCTGCCACAGTGACTACACAAATGAAACTGCTATTCTTTTATAAGGGTGCAACATTGCATTTGAGATATATGTTTCCCATCTTGAATTTGCTGTCGTGCATTGTCTAGACATTTGTGTTTTAAAGCCACACTTACAGTGTACATGAAATATATGCAGTATTGTGTCTGTTGTTTTGGGTGTTTTCTATGATGGCCTCATATTCACCTGCTTTTTTTCAGTATATATATTTTTTTCCTTGTGATATTCCATCTTTCTGTGAGTCGAGAGGCTCTCCGGCTTATTGTTTTCATAGGAACTCTACCAGGATGAGAAAAAACTAACAAGCACTTGTCAGTTCTCAGCCATCACTCTCCTGACAAGCCACTCTTGTGGACTTCTCCTTTTATCTTCCCTCTCTCTCACCTTGCAGTCATGTGAGAGAGCACATTTCATTGCTTTTCTGTGTGTGTAAAAGTGTGAACATGCACATTTGCGCGCGCCTGTGCGTGTGCGCACATGTGTGCCTGCATGCATGTGCCCGTGTGTATACGTGTGTGCTTACATGTGTCAGAAAGTCGACATGATCTTGTCTCCGGTGAAGGCCTTGGATCACCCGGCCCTGCTCACTCCAGACCTGACAGTGCAGCTGAACTAATCAATATCTCTCTGCAGTCAAAGGTGGGTTCTGCCATGAGGCCGCAGGGGTGCACTAATTGATGGAAACTCACCGCCGGCTAGCTCCATGCCCTGCGGCGCTGGAAGACGGAAAGCTAGGGCCTTCCACCGGAATGGAAGGGGAAATAGAGGACAGAAAAGGCCGAGATCATAATCAGGAGGGAGGAAGCTGTTTAGTTTTTGTCATTTTTGTCTGTTTACATGTGTGGCACAGTGTGATTTTACATACATGGGACATGCTGCTTGTTGGGTGACATATTTTGCACTTTGCAGTTTTTGGATCACGTTCTTGTCTTATTCTGAAGGGTAATACCGTTCAACATAACAATGACCTTGTGATGGAGGGTTTGTTTTTTTCCCAGATTATTTTCAATGAATCAATTCCATAGGTCACCTTACCTTAAAGAACTGCTATAGAGTCATAAAGCATGAACGCATAAAAAGGAATAACATTAATCTGGCTTTAAATGTTTAGTTCTAAGTGTCACATGACCTAAGTCTAGTCTCTCTGCTATAATATGTCTGTCATAGGATTTAAATTCTAAAGTAGATGAAAGAAAGATGATTTAATTGTAGATTTACTATGGATTTCATAGCATGTTTGACAGGAAACATCAAACAAGCTATACATTTTAAATAAATTGATAATAATGACGATATTATACTTTCACAATGTATTTATGTCTATACTTTGAGAGGTACAGTTGATCTTTATATTCACAACCGCAATCAGTTAATTAGCGTAGTCCTCTGTGAGCACCCTTGTCAAAATCACCTGAAAAATGTGCCTTGTAGCAGGTGTGAACCACTGCGTTTTAGAGGTTGTGGTATTACAAAAGTGTTTCAGTCTTTCTTTTCTCACTTGTCCAAGTGACTTTGAAGCCACATAAATCCTCAAATGTACAAAAATCATCACAATCACAGCTTTCAGTCAAGAGCAAAGAAAAAAGCCAAGTGTCCCATTAGAAATAAAAGATCATTTGAGAGAATGCCCACTGACTTGCTTCTTCTTAAGAATATATTGTTATGGTGCAGACTAAGCACGCCATGATAATTAGCATCAATAATTGAGTAAGGGGAAATGGTAGAAAGAGCTGCATTCAATGCTTGCTAAATGTGCCTGAGAGATGCTGAGATGGACAGTCTGGCTAGCTAGCTAATTTGGCTCCTTTTTATGTGGCACTGAAGATTATCTTTATGCTTCCACCCGCTTAGCTTTGGCTCTTATGAAACCTGGGAAGAGAACACATAGTGTTTCCTGTCATTGCCATTTATCAATGTTTGGTGGTACATATCGATCCCAAAGAGCATCAAAACAACATAAAGTGAAATGAACGTCTCATCCTTCAACCCATTCACGAATGAGAGCCTTTGACTTCATTATAAAACGGATGCTAATACAAAACTGTAAGAATGTGCTAATTAAAATCGTATCACTATATATTTGTGACTTGAAGTTTACAGAAATGAAAACAGGCCTCATCTCATTCTATGGCATACACATTGAAAATATAAATCTTATTGTTATTACAGTTATTAATGAATTTATATCAATTCCTGTTTTGTTTTGTTTTTTGTTGTTGTTGTTTTTTGCATTTACACAGACCATGCATCTAGAAGCAAATATTGCAAGTGAAAGTTGTGCCTTTTTTACTTCTGTGTTTTGCTGTGTATATTATGCTGACGATTACCTTTCTAGAAATGTTGAGACTGAGATAACCTTAATGCAGAGCTAGCTGGAGGGCAGTTGTTGGCAAGAGCTGTTGCTTGTGTCTTTGGAGGAGGGAGCTTGCTTCTAAAATAGGCCAGAGATCTGTTGCAGTCCAATCATGGCCATGAATAATGTGATCAGCAGAAAAATTGGAGTGAGCCTACTGAGGGAAAACTAACCTTGAAACTTACTGCATTATCGAACTGAAGCAGCCTGACAGACATGCTTTAGTGCAATATGTGGAATCCTTTGGAACTATCTGGGTATAATGATTAAATTGGAGCCTATATACATTAAAATTTTTATGGTTTTCTGAATAAACCATCACTGATCATGCAGTTTACACAACATATTTCTATATATGGATTCAGACATGGGTTTGCAACAACACGCATGCAGTAAAAAAAAAAAAAAAGAAAAAGAAAAAGAAAAAAAGTGAGGCAGCCATAATGCAGCCGGTGTGTGAAGGACTGGAGAGTCTTGCACAACAAAGAAAGTTCAGAGTCAGTATTGACTGCAAACGATAGGCAAACCCCCACGGGGATAAGGTGCACTTTCCAAAATGTAAATCAGGCCTTCCCTGAGACACACAGGCCTCTCCCTCCCCTGCTGCTCAGAAAGCTTTGCCATTCACCTTTAAACAGCAGAACAATAATCAATGGAGCATTATTAATGCTGAAATCATTCATGTGCACTCCTGTGTTACCCTGCTGAGCGTAAAGCCACTGAAGTCATGTAGCCCATACAGCGGATTGCATTATATGCATTGCGTCGTAGAAAAGCACACCTATCTTAGCCTCATATACTGACCTGAGATCTATATTTATCCAACGTTCATGACAGGAATTGTGTTAGCATCCACTAAAATCTCGATTTTTGTTTTTAATCACCCTGAGACCTTATTGTTAGCATAGATCATGAACTATTAACATAGAACAGATCCTCCTGAGGCCTTTGATACCTCCGACTCCTCTTCACTGCCTTCTTTCTCTACATTTCTCTTAATCCCTAAGGTTTTTGAGCACCGCTATCAAGAATCTCAGTCTTGAGACAGAAAAGAATCACATATGTACGCTTCAATCTTTAATAAGCCGTGTTTCCTCACCGTGTTACACACGAGCCCTTACTCCATCCCTCAAAGGCCGCGGTGTGAATTTTTCACAAACCGTGTCTCGGTTTCTTGTTCACGAGCTGTCTCAATACACAGAGGCCCATTCCTTTCCTGGAGTACAGCCCCACGTATTTATCGGACATTAGAAGAGTGCGAGTGGAGCGGCGGTGCTCGGCGAAGGGAAGAGGAAAGGAATGAGCGCTCTCCTTCATTACAGGGGCCAGATATAAATCAAACTAATTATGGAGCCACTACAGTATCGAACCCATGGAGAGGAAATGAAATGATCGGAGGCAGGTCGCAGCTCAACGCAGAGCGAGTTAATGAAAATATTAATTACCTGATGATATACTGGGAATGTGGAGTCCCCACCCCCCCCCCCCCCCACACACACACACATCTCTCTCCATCTCAAACCCCCTACCACAGAGAGCATTTGTTTTAATTGAGTAATAATAAGACTGGTACATTTGGCTGAGTCACTTGATTTGAATGGGTAATTGACCAATAAAGGCCCATGATAGCCAATTATAAAATCCAATGTAGCGCTAATTAGTTAGCAACTCTTAAGTGTCCTGGCTAACACCGAGAACATTACACGTCAGTGCAGCTGCTTGTTTTAAAAGTCATAAAATAAAAGCCAAGTGAGTTCCCTGGGTGAGTTTGATCCACGTGACGGATACTAAATTAGCTGCATCACTAACTCACACACACAAACACACACACACCCACACCCAACGTTATGGTGTAATTTGCTGTTAATATCAGATTTTGGCCCCAAGATCGATTTCCTCTGTGTTTTCATTCTGAATTATTCAGCGGTACACTTTATCTCCTCACCTTCCCCGCTCCCCAGTCTGCAGCCCCCCCCCTGCCATTCCATTTGTCACATTTGTCAATAAGTGGGTGAAATTTGGATCCTGACTGTGTGGGACAGGGTGACTTGTAGGGTGTAGATATGAGGGTGGGGTGACCCAGACAGATACTATTGCACAACAGTCAATCACTGTAATTAGAGGAGGTATCAACAGTAGTCTGGTCCGCTGAGGTTTGAGGTAAAGGATGTGTTGAAGTTCATGCTATTCTTAGGAGCCGCTCATTTGCTCTCCTGAATGAACGAGCGAGCTCTTCTTTAAACCTGTGCTGAAGATTCTTAAACACGTTCGTTCATTTACATCGTCCATTTGCTAACCAAAATGGCAAAAAAGTTAGTTCAGTGTATTTGTATGTAATATATTGCAATGTATTATTTCCCATCCTTTTCTGGCTTTCATGACCCCTCTAACACACAACTACCTCTGACCACTTGTCACAGTTTGTATATGTCTAGTTACGACCAGTTCAAGCATTATGTGATTCTTCCACATCACATTATTTTTTCTTCTTTCTCATCTTGTTAATCATGTTGTGCTCTGATTCATTCCGAAACTACTGATTTAATGTACAAATAGTCCACATTAGGGCTGCAACTACCGATTATTTTTGTTCTAGATTCATCCGGCCATTATTTTCTTGATCGATTAGTTGTTCGGTGTGTGAACTGTCAGAAAATGCCAAAGAAATGCTGCACAGTTTCCCAGAGTCCAAGGTGACGTCTCAAATGCCTTGTTTTCTCAAAACCCATTCAGTTTGTGATAACATAAAACAAAGAAAAGCATCACGTTAGAGGAGCGTGAGCAAGCCAATTCAGCCATTTTTGCCTGAAAAAATGGCTCAAAATAGTTTCAGGTAAATGATCCAATTAGAAACTAATAATGTCATTGTTGGGCGGATGTATTTGTTTTAGTACATTGGCTTATTTGTCTGGAACAATGATTGTTTGCAACACAAAAAAAGAATTTAATTGAACCAGAGTTATCCTACATCTGTCATCAATGGCCAGATGGTAAAAACACCCCACAAAAAATACCAGACGTTGCCAAACAACCTACATTTGTGACTTTGTACCTTTTTCCAAGGTGGACGTTAGGAGGGCAAACTGATCATTCACATTGTTAATTATTTGAGATAATTTCCACCTATTCATTAATAAACAGGCTAGTAATTGCCAAAATGACACCGAAGCCGTGCTCTGACTTGCACAGATGCGTCGATGTGCTTAAAACTCAAACACAATTACTCATCTCAATTTGTCAAGCTGGATGAGGTGACACATTCGCTCCGCTACCTCTGGCACGCGGGGAGTCAGTGAATGAATTTTACATAGTTTGCTGCGTTCCTGCTTTCAGACTGACAGGCTAATCAGTACTTTGCCAGAGTCGACTCCAGCTCCACCTGTCAAAGCTAACATTCTTCTGCGGGCCGGATGAAATCCCCCGAGTAATAAAGCGCAGAGCCGATTTCACACCACGTGACCTGCGAGGTGTGAAGTCAGGCCGCTGAGGACATAACAATCAATGTCAGAACATGTGGTTTTGATGAAATTTGTCAGAAAAGGCTGGAACTTAAGGTGGGATCCTGCAGGCACTCGATGGGTGTCTCTTGGGCGTGATCATGATTAATACAGAATGTTTTCTGAGTGATATAACAGTGATGGAAGGCAGCAGCAGCAAGGGGGTATTGGCTGTAGCGGAGACCGTCCTGGTAACTGAGAAGTCACGGATCTTGGTGAAGTGCCCTTGAGGAAAACATTAAACTTTTACCTGCTCGCTTTTATTCTGTTAAACTCCGCTGAAGATGGTCTCACTTTATGCTGCGCAGCAGAGGACGGGAGGAGACATGAACACCACCCAACGGCGCGGCTCTTGTCATCTTTATTGTGTGTTGGCTGGTTGACTGGTGACACTCAGGTTGAGGTGCTGATCTAACAACTGTGTCAACTGAGTCGGAAATTCCAGTAAGGGGATCTAGAGGATGATATTCCAGTCTGAGTAACAAGAGGCTAATAAGATCACAGAGAGACGATCAATGGCCAGTAAGCTGAGCTCTCTTTTTGTCTCCCTCTCCCTCGCGCTCTCAGACACTTGTTTCCGTCTTGCTGTTGAACGCTGTCTGATTTTGCATAGGTCCCATAAACATCCTCCACAATTCCCTGAACATGCCGCAGATGCTTTAGCCCTGCTTCTAGAATTCTGGCAGAAATACATACAATAAAAAGACTTGGTGTTAGGATGTGGGAATGTGCATGTTTGCACTTGTGAGGACCCAATGTGAGCTGAGAGCACCTCTAACATGAAGACATTTTTTCTGGATCCTCACTTTGACTAAGTTCAGTCATTTTGGTGTGATGTCTCACATCTGCAGCTTTGGACACATGGATGTAGGGTCAGTAGGCATCACCATGAAGCTCAGGGCCAGGGTGAGGTTTGAGGATTTAGAGCTGAAACCAGTCCATTATTCAGTTAGTCGAAAATTGCCAAGTACCTCCTTCTTCCTGCTTCTCTATCGTGAGGATTTTCTATTTCTCTCTCTTTTATATAATTGCAAACTGAATATTTTTGGGTTTGCGACTGTTGATTGGATAAAACGAGATATCTGAAAACGTCATCTTGGGCTCTGGGAGCAGTGTCATTTGCAACTTGCCATTTTCTGACATTTTATAGACTGAACAACTAATTGAACATGAACAACTAATAGATGAATCAAGAAAAAAATTGGCAGACTGATCAGTAATGAAAATGATAGTTTGTTGCAACCTCACTTCTATACATTCAGGAAAAAAGAAAAGTTTACGTGTGTGTGTGCGTGTGTGTGTGCGTGTGTGTGTGTGTGTGCGCGTGTGTGTGTTTACAAGCAGGATGGGGAAACAAAACTGTGATTTGTTTTGCGTCATGGGAGCAAAAAATCAAATTGCTATCAATCATCCAATTACACTTCTGTTGTCTTGCTAAATGAGCCACGGGACTTTGATGCTGCACAGCCCAGTGTAGTTATTAGAGGCAACGAGGGAGACTGAGAAGTGACAAGCACATATGCTGCTAGTACTACTGCTGTTGTACAACTATTTGAATTGACACTGACATTCAAGGGTATAACTATTCAATATTGTGTGTGTGTGTGTGTGTGTGTGTGTGTGTCTGTGTGTGTGCGTGTGTGTGTGCGTGTGTGTGTGTGTGTGTGTGTGTGTGTGTGTGTTGGACTGCATCAACATTTGTTCGCCTGCATGCTTCTCAGCCCGAGTTCAGCAAATGAGTTGAACCAACCTTCCTGGGCACTCGCTCCTCTCTACTCCAAGAACTCATGAAATATTTAACGTGCCTCACAGTAACCTCTCTCTCTCTCTCTCTCTCTCTCTTGCGCGCGCTCTCTCTCTCTCTCTCTCTCACTCTCTCTTTCAGTCTCTCTCTCTGTCTCTCTCTTCTCTCTCTCCCTCTCTCTCTCTCTCCCCCCCTCTCTTCTCTCTCTCCCTCTCTCTCTCTCTCTTCTCTCTCTCCCTCCCTCTCTCTCTCTCTCTCTCTCCCTCTCTCTCTCTCTCTTCTCTCTCTCCCTCTCTCTCTCTCTCTTCTCTCTCCCCCCTCTCTCTCTCTCTTCTCTCTCTCCCCCTCTCTCTCTCTCTCCCTCTCCCTCTCATCCTCTTTCACAGTTTTCTTTCTGCCATTCTGGTTGATAGTCACGGGATGGAAACATTAATGTCCACTTAAGCACTGCTAGATTTTTACAGTCCAAGTGATATCCCACCCCCTGCCAACATACACACAACCCCCCACACACACACATATACAGTATATATGCACACACTTGGTGAACTTTCGCTCCACTGCGCTATATTATTTCGTGGATGATTTCAATCCTATTTCATTGTATTCAGGCAGGGTGTGTATAGAGGTAGCTGGATACAAATTTGACACCCGGCCGATCGGCAGCTGCCGGCTGTTTAATCAACAGTGATGAATATTTGATGGCGTGGCGGCGGGCAAACGGTGGCCGACACTCTCCTCATTATCGAAGTCCATGTGTACAGAGGAAGATATTCAATATCTAGCGATGGGGGACTGGCCTCTCTCAGCCGCATGAAATGCCCCCACAGCTCCTGAACGAAAAACTAGATGTTATATATGTGGTGCTAGAAAAATGTTTCATTTATGGAGAAGCGGTGGAGAGACAAAATAATTTACTTCAGTCAAGTAAGCAATAACAGAGAATACAGGCCTACTGTAATTTAGAAGACGTAGACTCAATATTTAGCATTTAGAATTTGAATAAATTTTAAAAACCTAGCAGTAAAGGTGAAACCTGGGTGTATTCCAGTCTATTCCAGTAAGATTTAGCTTGTTTCTAAAAAGTATAATAATGTCTTCTAAAGTGTGCACTGGAGTAAATTAACAAATCTTAACAAAAAGCTTGGTTAACCCAAAAAGTGTAGGGAAGTACTTTAACACGTTGTAGCACCAAAGCTTTAAGGAACACCATTTTCTCTGTAGATTAACAAAACAAATCACCTCGTTTTTCGAACTTCAGAATAAACTCAAAGTCAGTCCGACTGCAGTGAGAAGAAAAACTTTCAGGGTTGCACCGGGTAGTGCTGTAGAGTGAGGGAGTATGCTGTTCAGTACCAAGGTCAGCGGCAAAGAGCAGTACTGGGGCCTTAAGAGTTTCTTCTGCTGTAATCCGTCTGGATATGCAGTATTTCATTAGCACCGTGTGTTTTTTCTCAGTGTTTGGCAAAGCTGAACATCCCAGCACAGGAACAGGAGCGGAACTACCTGTGCTTCGTATAAAAAGAGTAGGGTTCAGCCTCAACTGTGAGGCGCATGTCAGTCGCAAACAATTTATGAATGCTGTTACAATTTGGTGGCACTGAAGCACATAATGACAGCTGAGAAGCCAACACCAGCTGTTCAACCTAGAGCATGAACAAAGAGCTGAAGAATAACATGTTTCTGCTTTAGGAAGTAAACAGCAGTGGGAATGGGCAGCTAGCAGCCTGTTAGCTCATCTCTGGTTCGTCTCTGTTCTCGAGCGTGCACTTGCGGCCTAAGACAATGAGGCTCAACTGTCCAGCATTTGTTTGTTGACTTTGTTTCATAAAAGCAACTTTAATAATGAAATAAAGCGATCATGATGTATCATAATAATGATCGCAAAAGATTCTCTTTTTCTAGCTCACGTGCAATTGCATTCGTAACTTGAATTTTAGTTGCTTTTGCTTGAATTTACACTGCTGTTTATGTGGAATCTCCTTATATGGTGTTGTCTCGCTTCTTGTTTCCGGTGGCGTGCCCCTCTCCTCACCGCATGCCTCCTGTCTGCAGCACGTGTGGGTAATGACGACAGGGAAAT
This sequence comes from Chelmon rostratus, assembly GCF_017976325.1. Taxonomy (NCBI): domain Eukaryota; kingdom Metazoa; phylum Chordata; class Actinopteri; order Chaetodontiformes; family Chaetodontidae; genus Chelmon; species Chelmon rostratus. The sequence goes on along the minus strand of NC_055658.1, from coordinate 10,646,437 downwards.
GGGTTCAATACAAGGGTTCAAGGAGCACTCTGCCCGAGGCCATGACGGCTCTTAAGAGACAGGGATTGGGAAATAAATGACATTTAGGTAGTAAGGCAGATTTAGCATGAAGTGACATTTAGGTGGCAATACCTATTTTTCTTTTTTTTTCCCTTTTTTTTTGAATGAGGTGAAACATCTGACGAACGAGCGCAGACATTGACGAGTGTTTTGATGTTTTAATGCTGCACTTTATCAGTATGGATGTCAAACGTTTGGTCAATGGAGGGTTGAAACATTAGTCGTCTTTTGTTTTGAGGATTTCCATCAATAGTTTTCACACCAACTGCACTGACAGATTAGGAAGATTAAATTAAGTAGCCTAATCCTTAAAATAAACTGATCATTGAGGCGTTAAAACTGCTAAATGTAGCAGCTGTACACCTCTTTTACAGTACAGACTGATGCTTGTTTTATTTTTGCGAACTGCAAAGCAGACAAATGCAGATGTTGCAATAACCTGAGCTAAATGCAAAAAGGTTTAGGTATATCAAAGACGAGCATCTGGCAGCATCAACATCAGCAAACATCACAGAGCATCACATCTACTTCAGGGCTCTGCACTCATATTAAGAGTCACATATTTTGCTCCAGTCAAACTCAACAGCAGGTCATTTCCCTCGTTAGACGTTCTCACCGGTTGAAGCTGCTTAATCGGTTAAATCAACCATTGCAGTGAAAACGGCTGCTTGTAGCTGTGGTTGGCACATGAATGGTGACTGATGACACATAAAGAGCAGCTCCAGTGAGGGAAAGTGTTTAAGTCTTGCACAGTGATCAAAAGAGATGGCTGTTTGAAAGCCTCAGATGTGTGTGTTCGCTTGTTTCAGTGTAATTCAGATTGGACTCTGGTAAACACGGAAGAGTGGGAAAAAATGGTTGAAGTGACCAGACGATAAGATTTGAAGTTTCCTGCAATGCTCTGGATCATTGAACCAGGACAGCTGAAGTAGAGTGAACAGCTTTATGGAGGGTTTTGATATCACAACTTTAAAGTGGCACGCTACAGTCAGTGTACTATCTACTGTATTTAAAATGTCACTTTGCCATTCTACAGACTTCAGATGTTCAGATAATTTGGATTATAGTGTACTCTAATTAATGCAGCTATCATGGGAGAGAGGGGGGGGGGGGAGTCAATAGACATTAAGGACCATACACTCCTGAGTCACAGCAAACTTATAACTCTTGATGGTGGGAATGAGCTTAGTCTCTTTTAATTATCCTAATTTTAAAATGGCACATAGGGCCATTCCAGCCTTCACCATCTGTTTTTAAAAATCTATTGGAAATATTTTAATGGTCACGTTTTTCTTAAAAAACTTTTGGTGTCCTCCAGCTCTAGTTTTTTGTTAACAAAAGCTATAATAAAAGCGTGTGTGCTGGCAGACTTTCATCTGTTTGTTGTGTGTGTGTGTGCGTGTGCGTGTGTGTGTGTGTGTGTGTGTGTGTTTCACATAAATAGGAATCTAAATTGTGCTTTTTTTTTATATGCGACTACCCGCATATCCGGGAAGCATACATACCCATTTTTTATCTGTCACTAGCTACATGACAAGAGGTCAGCCCCTCAAGATCAAATATTTTTCTTACTAAATGACGGATTTATTAGACAAATAAGTTGTTCGTCTGACTCTGAACCCTCTGTGATTGAAATATACCCCTGTGTCAACAGCGTCGCCTCTCAAACCGGGTCCCGGGCGATGGAGGGCTGCCACAGCGGATTACTGAGCAAATATAAGTGGGAAATGAGTGCAGATCTGGGGGATCTACCCATCCACATCCCCGGTTTGACATTTCCGTCCAAAGGCCAACCTTCCTGCGCATTGTTAGATCAACGGAGCCCTCGATGGGAGCTCCTTTTTTTTGTTTTAAGATACTGCAGAGGGGGAACAATGTCAAAAACAAGAACAAGAGCGAGGCGCACGACAGTCCAGAAACAACTGAACCAGCGCAGAACGTGTGCGCTCTGCGTCTCTTTTTTACTTTAGCTTGTCGTGTTGTAATTATAATGATCTAATCCATCTTAACCTGGCCGCCTAACAGCTGCGATTAGGGTAGGCCCACTCCCTTCCGCTCAGAGCTATAGTAAAAAGTCGCGCGCTCGTAAATCTAAGCGCACGCGTTACCGTAACGTGTGGTGAAATCATTATTTGGCGACGTGGTGTCAGAGACTCTCTCATCTCGTCTGTCAGGAATCCAATTTCCTTTTATTTACATCCACGGTATAGATTAATTACTCCCCCGACTAGTAGCCTGGAGGAATTAAGTTATGAGATCCTTTGGAAGGCCCCGTGATTAATCCATCGCGGCCTATGCAAAAATACGAAGGAGGAAGGAGAGGAGGCTATGAATGCTGCTGCGATAAGATCACAAACATCGTTACATAATAATAATAATAATAATAATAATAATAATAATAATAATAATAATAATAATAATAATAATAATTCAGATTACAACGAATTGTACCGTTTATTGGTTGAACGTGATCAGTTTGGAATTTAACGTCGCTCCTACTTAGACGGGACACCCAAAGCATCATGGGATGGGACAGGAGGAGGCGGGGGAGGCGGGCTCCATCAGGCCCAGGCTAAAACGGTACATGAGCAGCCGATGCTGCGGCCCGCTATTGATAGAGCTTTAAGGGTTATGATATCGGCGAAGTTCCTGATGAAATATCCCCCTGATTAATAGGGGACTCTGTCGTAACGGGCTGACATATGGTAGGCGAGGCAGCTGGGGACGGTACCTCAGGCATCCCCTACAGCCATTAACATATTAGAGGCTATTGTGCAGGCAGACCGTCCGACTTCATCCGCAGCCCTTGTGTGGAGAGACAGCACCCCAGAGCTGTTTGATATAGGCTTTCAATAATGCATCACTCTTCAGTTCGCCAGCGGAGCTGTTCGTGGTGCTGAAATTATTGCCATGTGGCGCGTGTGGTTCCGCGCGTGGACTGTGTTCAGTGCCGGCGGTGTTGTGTTTCTCTCGGTAGGCTGTGCTAGATGACGAAACTTTGAACTCATAAGACAGAAATAAAAGAAAGATAGATAGATAGATAGATAGATAGATAGATAGATAGATAGATAGATAGATAGATAGATAGATAGATAGATAGATAGAAAAACGTCGAAAAGTCCGAATTTATTAAGAATTTGCGATGTTAATGAACTAAATCTAATTATCTTTTTTTTTTACACTTTCTAACTAATAATCTTTACGCTTTCAACGTTTGGCTTCATTTCCTACAAGCTTGAAATAAAAAAGCGATTGAGTCGAGAGTGGAGAGACAACACACGAAGTATGGCGATGACCTACAAGTTACTATGAAATAATAATAAAAAAAAAACAGTCGTTAACAAGCAGACTTTGGGATGTAAATGTGCTGCGCCTGCGTGGATCCACGCTAAACATGGAGCACAGCCTGTGAAACAAATAAGGGTTGTTGGTCATCATCAACAACAACAACAAAAATCCAACCAAAAGCGGTTTACTCACGTTAAAGCATCGCTCACGCTTCTGTCCATGTAGCCAAAAGCTAAAGAAAAGCAATAAGGAGCAGCTTTCTGTGCTGTTCAGCAGCCGCTTCCTCCATCCGCCTGCTCCCCCCTCAAACCCCCGATAGCTGTCGAAAAATATTGCATTTTATATCAGCAAATCGCGATTAATATTGCATTACCCTGCATTTAAAGATTCTTTTTTTTATCAATGCAGCGGGAAGTGAAGCTCACCAAAAATACACATAAATATATATCTGGAAGTAGTGACTGGAAGTATTTGGAGGAGGTTGGAGGTCATGCAGTGGTCATTTAAAATACATAAATCAACTTTTCTCTCTCTCTCTATCCATCTATCTATCTATCTATCTATCTATCTATCTCTCGCTCGCTCTCTCTTTCTTTAATGCTGCTGCTGAGTTATTGTGACTCTGCTGTGAAACTTCATTAAATGTTGATTGTTGGGGTCTGCTTCAACGCAACAAAAGGCGGTGACTTTGTCTTAGTGAAGGATTCCAGACATGCGAATCAATGTCTCATTTAACAGCCTGTTCCCTTGTAATTAAGCTGATTATATGTGCAAACATTCAAATGCATGGAAAACTAAAAGCACAAAAATAACGTATTTGAATCTCTGATAATAGTGATTAGATCAATTAACTTGTTCTGTTGTACCATTTAAAAAATGTACATTCCTTAACTTTTCTCAAACACTTGAGTGAAGGCATTATTTTTATTTAATTTTTTTTACGTGTTTTTATATTTTTACTTTATTTTTTTAATTTCAAAAATGGCACAAAAATGCATTTAAAGGTAAAAAAAAAACATTTAAAAGTGCGACAAAGGCCTTTTTAATCTCTTTAACTTTGTTGTTGTTACGTTTGCATCAAAGCTTCATGTTTCCAAATTAGAGAAATTTGCTTAACCATAAATTAGACAAAGTTTGAACACAAACAAGCATTGTTTCGATTATTAACGTTTTATCTCGGTGGCAGAAATGCAGGAGAGAAAAAAAAAGTTATTTAAAAAATAACGTAAATAATAAATTGTTGCCACAATAAGACGTCGAACCATGACACCAACACTTACATTAAAACCTTAATAATTATTGTCAGAGTAGGCCCAATCATAAGCAGAAAAACAGGCTTTTCTTTCTTCAATTTATTAGAAGATTGCTGGAACACACCTCCCTGTTGGATTTGGCTTACAGGATGAATAGTACCAATGAAAGTAAGAGGACAACAGAGGAGAGTGGAGAAGTTGTGAGAGGGGGAAGGAGACAGTGGGACATTTTTCCATGATGCACATGTCGCCGCAGTTTTGTAAACATACTTGTGCACAAAGTAAAATATTACTTACACAACGTTTCCGTAACAATTAACACGACAAACAACGTGGTGATCTTCATGTGAAAACAGGCATTTAACAGTGACTTACACCATCCACAAAGTAAGGTCTATCAGTAGACAGCTCTACTGTACGCAGTGATTCTTTTTCCAATGCATAGAGTGTTTGCACTGCAAACTGAAACACGTTCAAGAAAACTTCGTTTTTAAAGCAAACAAACAAACAAAGGCTCTCGTGCTCTCTGGATCTGTTTGAATTGGTTGATGCCAATGGTGTCGATAGACCCTATATTTCTTTCCATAACACAGGAGCTCACCTCTGATAAGTGACAAAGTGATGTCTGTATATACAAAACCATTTCGACATAACCGATCCGTAAACCTAAAGGGTCTTTTGTGCAAATTCAAAATAAATATACTGTATCTCTAGATGTGACAGCCCATAGAGGCTAAATTACCGCCCAAGAATTAGGATTTCATGCAGGCCTACTTTTTTTTTTCTCTCGTTAGCCATAAAAGTTTGCAACTGAATTTGTGTTTGTAGCAGCCTCCAAATAAGAGTAAATGAACAGATGAATAAATGAACGGATTCATGAATTATTCTATACCAACAACGACAAAAAAAAAAAAAAAAAAAAATCGAAAAAGCGAAAACACAGTTCAACAATCAATGAGGTAATTCGTAAATGGCTATACTTCAAATAATAGGCCTATTCGGAGAAAATAACTCGCTATAGTATCAAGCAAATTACCTCTTTCCACGAGTTTTAAAAGGCAATGTCGACGTCGCTAAACTTTCCCCTCGAAACAACTGAGCGAAATTTGTGTAATCTGTTATTTGCATACTTCACATTCACCGATAACGTGAAAATAAACAAGATATATGAAGCCTCATAAAATGGGTATCTAAAGCCCGTTGTGCACCAACGTGTAAAATCGCTGGAGACAAAAGACTGAAAATGGTGTCTTAGTGTCCCTTGGTCCCCAAATTCAGTCACACAACTTTTTTTTTTTCTTTTTCTTTTTTCTTTTCCTCGCCCATCAGTGAGTGGCCGAAAATTTCAACCTCTTCTGCTTCTGTCTTTGGTTACAAAACCACACTCGCACCACATTTTTTTTCAGGTCCAACTTCTCAGCTATAGCTGCTATTTTCTCGGACGACGGCCGAGGCTGCACGGCGAAGTACGCCTCCAAAGACCTCTTTTCCGGGGCCGCTATCGAGGTCCTCTTGCGTTTCTTCTCACCTCCGTTGAAAATGTCAGGTTTGCTCATTTTCTCCCTCTGGGCCCCCTCGGCCTCCTCCAGCCAGGCCTGGAGAATAGGTTTGAGCGCAATCATGTTGTTGTGGGACAGAGTTAACGACTCGAATCGACAAATTGTACTTTGGCTCAGTGATCCCACGCCGGGGATTTTGAGATTAGCCAGAGCGCTGCCCACGTCCGCCTGGGTCACCCCCAGCTTGATCCTCCGCTGCTTGAAGCGCTCCGCGAAAGCCTCCAGCTCCCTTGGGTCTGTGTCCGAGTCATTGATGGAGGGGAGTCCGGTGTTTGTGAGCCCTGGGCCCCCTTGACCCCCTCCGTGATGGCCCGGTAAGAGCCCGTGGTGGGTGAGAGGCGAGTTCATGCTCATAGCCTGGTGGGAGAGGTGACCCAAGCCGTGCATGTGAGAGTGCGGGTGGGAGGAGGTGGAGATGAGCCCTCCGCCGCCACCTCCGCCGCCCCCGCCACCTCCTCCACCGGTCCCGTCGTGCGCACTGGACATCAGAGCGAGGGACGGTGAGCTGATATGGTCCATAATGTCCGGGGGCTCCAGGTTCTGGTGGTGGTGGTGGTGATGGTGATGGTGATGGTGGGCCAGTGGAACAGTGGATGTCGACGAGCATGGTACGGTGCTCATCGTGTGGTAGGTGGCGTCGGGCTTGAACGGGTGCGTCTTGCCCTGGGACACGGCGATGTCCACGGCCGCCAACGCCTCAGCCCGGGCCAGCAGGGTCTCATCCAGGCTCGCAAATATGTTGCTCTGCAGCTGCAAGGGCGGAAATTAAAAGGGGAGAGGAGGGGAGAATGAAAGGGTGCGGAATGGATAAGAAAAGGGGAAAGACACGGAGAAGAAAGAGAAAGGAAAACGTCAAAAAAGAAAAAAACATAAATGTAACATATCTGTCAGTCGGGACTTCTGGCGACACATCACACCGCCGGAGTATTCCTTCAGAAGCGGCAAGTCATAAAAATTAATACAAAAACAGCAAAGCCAGCCTTTGCGTGAGCATGCTTTCAAAAAGAACACTCGTGGAGTGATTGCCGTGGAATACATGAAAAAAACATTAAGTGCGCGTCTTGGCTGAATGTGCCTTGGAGCACCCCTTGTTATTACGCACAGACAGCGTTCAGCGCGACATGCAGCCGAGGCACGAAAAAGGACAAAGTCGAAGTTTTTGGGGGATAATTTACCTGTGGAGTTTGTAGACAGGCTCTCCTTATAGCTTCCGAGCTGGAATGCAGGGTGGTGTACTTGTGCTCGGGTAAAGAGGGATGCATGGCGAAGTGCGGCTGTTTGCTGTTCATGGACATCATCTTGGCGAGCTTCTCCAATTAAAGTGCACGGGAAGAAGGGGGTGAAGCGGCTACGAGAGCTGGAAAATAGTCATAGATACACAGTGATCCTTTGCCTATCCGGTAATGATGCAGTGTAGTTCGCTGCGTAGTGCGCCGAGTGCAGCCTTGAGCCCGGAGATCACAGAGATGCCTGCAGTCTCTCAGACGCACTTATCTGTCTACTGTTTCCCACTGCTGGGGATGAGAGAGGCTCTTACACCTGAGCGCCTCAGATCTCGTCAAGCCCATGCTCGGCTGCTCTCGCGAGACATAAAATGCCAGAACAGTGAACAGGCTGACAGATAAAAACTGCTCACAGGGCAGGCAGGAACATCTGGAGACTAGACGCCTGCTTTTTTAAGGGCTCGCTCCACTCCATCCAGCCACGGAACTGCGCCGGTCCCAACGCCTTTAGGCCTTTTTATTTACTTAGAGGCCGTAAACCATTGACTTAACGCTGTTTATTTTTTGCAGCAATACACTTTGGACTGGTTATTCATCTGATTTCAGGAAGGTGTTAAAATAATTATACGGGGAAGGTGCCTAAATGAGCGGGCTACGCACTCAGTTTATAATGTGCGGTGCGTTTTTGTGCCAAAATGTACAGTCTACAACAATGCGTAACAGGAAAGCAATATTATAAGGACGGATCAGTATGAGAATATTATTTATATATTTATTTTACTGGCTTAACCAGGTGTTCACACCAGTGTCACAGCTTTAAACGTGTAGGTTGCACCGTTTGCCCTGTCTCTGATCTTAACCCTTATATGTAATGACACCGCCGCCATATCATTAAAGCCCATCATCGCCAGATGAGCACTAAACAAATTGATTTAATACACCAGCGTAACCTTGTACACAGTCTTTACCTAAATTAATTAATCCCAATGAATTAACACTTCATTTATTCAAACCACAACGGTTACCCAATTAAAATTTCATGCAGCGATTAGAGGTATGTGAAATATACATGATATCGTTAAATTTGCATAATAAATAAGGCGCGTTGTGCTGCAATGGAATTACTATGCGTGTGAGGTCTGTAATGTGTGTCGTTAGAGGCTACAACATGCTTTATATCGACCTGAATAGGCATTGCTTTTTCGACTTTTAATGGAAGCAAATTAATAATGGTTACCGTTTAATGCAATGCAGATAACCAGGAAAGGTAGCACGAAGCTGAAGCAAATGATAATGTAGAAAAAAATCGCTTGTCCACTAAACATGAATGGCCAATTCCAGTAGAAATCATACTGTCACCCTCAAGACTGGCCTCTATCATGTGATCAAGTCACTGAAAATGCAGAAGCACACAAAAGAAAACAAACTTTAATCCATTGTTTCTCATTACATCACTATTTTATTTCCTAACACTCTTACATTGCAATATTTAATTCAAAATATCAGTGTTTTCCTTGATAGTCAGGTTTATCTGTCTTCTGCATTGGCGTCATCATTATGATTACCATGAGGGCTTAACTGAAATGACAAGCACGTATGAGTTGGCTAAAAGCATGTTTGAAAAATGTCTCAGCACCTAAAGTGATGCACTACAGAAAAGCAAGACAAAAAACAGCACAGAAGTGTCTGATCACAAGACAGACTGCAAAGACTGGCCTACAAGTTAACATACGCAAAAAGCTACCTGACAAACCTCACATTTTGTCTTAATTTATACAATCACAACAGGCAAATGACAATAACAGACAATAAGTTACACCAGAGCATCACATTCACAAATTTATTCTGAAGCAACATGGAGTTAGTGTTTCCAGCCATGCGAGACTGTGAAGTCTGAAGAAAACACACTACACTTCGTGGTACAGCGAGAACACACAGGTTCAGTTTTTAAAACCTTCACATGAGCTTTGAGAGTTTTGTGGGGCTGCTTGTGTTAAAAGGACTGTGAGACTTCCTCTTTGTTGGCTGGCTGATGTTCAGTGCGTGTTTCTCTCTTGTTGTGTTCACAGGTTTGCCAACGCAGCTGGAGGAGGAGGAAGAGGAAGGGTTTACATCATCAGTGTCTTGGCTTGTTGGGCTGAGAGAGCCAGAGGGACCGGCCTTATTCTCTTCCAGTGAATCAAACAGCAAATCAAAAGACAGTTCGTCAGTCTGTGAGGGCCCTCTCTGCCCTGCAGAGCCGGGGACATGGGCGCCGCTCTCCCTGCCTGACCTCAGTGCAGCAAAACTTTCTTCTGCAGGGCCTTTTGGAGCCTCTTTTTCATTCAAGGGGTCATCCAAGTTGTCACATGGCGGGAGGTTCTTCTGGTCACACTTTATCACGGGTTTGCCGACGTGGCTTGACAAGACACCGGGGCAGGTTTGTGGTTCTGGGATGAGAGTTCTGTCCAGTTCTGTGGGAGGGGAGGAAGCCAGGGAGAGCTGTGAGTCCCGGCTACTGCAACTCTCTCCATCCAGCATCATGGAGTCCAGCTCTGAGATTTTGTCCAGGTAGGCTGCATCCATGGAGGCCTCGCTGGACATCTGGAAACTATCAGGTTTTTCACCTACAAGATCAGTCGATGTGGCTCCTTTGTGTGAGATTTCCTTACTTAGTACTGGCTCATTAGATTCAGATCTCTGCCAACCACCCCAGAAGACAGACTTTGAGGTTTCCGTGTCAGTATTTGAAGGCAAGCCTTTGGGGAACTTGTCAAGGCTGCTGAATTGGTTCTCCATGGCGCTGCTACTCTTGCCAGGACTAGGACATTCTTCAAAATCAAGCCTCCTCAGATAAGACACAGATTTAAACGCAACTTTCTTTTCCCGGATGCCAGGGCTTCTCAGAGTCAGGGACCGGAAGGCAGAGGACGGCGTGGTGGGCAAAAAGTCAGAGGAGCTTTCCAAGTCATCATTTTTTTGGTCTTCTGTCAGATTCTTATTCAACTCTTTGCGATCTGCAGATGGCATGAACAACAAACTGTGATTTCTAGAAATTGTTCGGCATGCCGCCTCTGGATTGCTGCAGATTGACCCCCTCTCGTTGTCACTCAAGCTTCGCATCATCATGTTGATTTTCTGTTGCTGTGTCAAAGCATCTGACTCGGCCTTGCTACTCCCACACGCCTCCTGCACTTCAAGATGCGTCTTCTCAGGCTTCCTGACCCGAGACTCCAGGTCTTCAATGTACTGGTCACTGCGCTCCAGAGCCCTCTTCAAGTGGTCCACTTCCCGCTCGTACTGCTGGATTTTAGCTTCCAGTGCTGCCACTGTGTAGCGGCCAAACCTGGGGACAGATCATTTTGTATCTTTAAATTGTTGTTATGTGCTTGACCAAGCATATGAACTTGATGCAAGACAGCTAATTTGACAGCAAAGTAAAATAAAAAGAGATAAATAACACTGATTTTAACTTTGTCTTTTGGGATATCACTTTAGAAAGTGGTCTACAACTGTATAACTGTTCTGATTTGACAGAGAAAGGGACGACCAGATCATACAGGAATTACCAACCTTGGCAGGAAGTCACTGCCTCCAGCTTCAGTCATTCTCATTGGAAAAAACACTGGGCAGAAACTGAATTAGCTCATTGCTCGTCTAAAAAGTAAACGACAACCATCTCTTATGCTGCATTCACATGGATTCATGCAGACAGAAAACACCTTCTGGACAACACACTAAAAATGAGGAAAACACGATAACATGTTGCTATGGTGATGCATTGTTCTAGAATTCTTAATTATTAGATGTATCGTTGGATTAATTGTTGATTATTAGCTTCTCATTGTCCAGATCACCCCTGTTTTCTCCTTGTTTGAGGGAGCTACGTAAAATCCAGTTGTAAATTCTGTAGCAGAGGACGGCAAAAAGTTAAAACGTTTCAACTTTTTTTTTAATTTACTGTTGCTGGTATTCTCTGCAGGCCTTGCCTAATTTTATCGTTACGCTCCCGTCCACTAAAATGATATTCTGTTTGCCGTCTACCACCTGCCTGAATCCACGTGAATGCAGAATAACAGTTTGGTTTGTCATTTTGTCTGCACAGTTACCCATGACTGTGACTTGGAAGCATTTTTTGTCCCTTTCTGGCTGAATGCAAGTCAAAGAAAGAACCAAAAGCGTTTGTGCGCCATTAACACAAGAGGAACACTTACTTCTGAGGAGATCTGCTCGCCACCTCTGCTTTCAGTCTCATATTCTCTTGCACGAGGTCGACATTTTGAGATCGTAATGCCTTATTTGCCTGAGGACACACAGTTGGAGTATGTGACACATTATTCCGCAGAAGTAGCAAATTAACACAGTATTTATGTTATACAGGCAGAAGCATCAAGTAAACTCATCTTCAATGGGTGGTTCTATTGAAATTTACATAGGTAAATAAACATTGTGTCATACAGTTTACACTAATCCTAAATATGAAATGATGAATTACGATGACGACTACATGCCAATCACATAACGCATAATATATAACTAAATATTAAAGTATGTCATTTTACACTCTGACCACCCTATAGACAATGCTCAAAGTGTCACAGCTCTCCTTTGACTCAATATACTGTAGTATTAAAATTATGCGATTTCTTAAACATTACAAGTTGTATACCTCCTTAAGCTTGTCCTTGTCCTGCTTTACTTTCTCGCAAACATCTGTGGCAGCTCGCAGCTTGTTTGTCCATTCTTCCAGGACATGGGGGTCCACTCTTTTGTCATCCGTCTGCACTGCATTAATGCTGCAGGGATCCAAAGCAGTCTTCAGTTGTGACTCCAGAATTTGATTTTTCGTTTTCAGATCTTCATTTTCTCTGATGAGCCCTTCAATTTCCTCCTGTCAAAGAGAGATAGTGTGAAACGCAAAACGGGTTTGAACAGTAAGCGCGTTTCTGTGTCATCCTGGTACTTCCAGGCTTACCGCAGCATTAAAAAGCTAGCGCTGCTACTATTAAACAATGTCAGATTTAACTATCACATGTTTTGTCTTTTTTGGCAACCTGAAAGCTAGACACTGTGATGCATCTGAAACAATAATTGCTTTCACAGAATCTGACATTGTATTGAGGTACAATTAAATTAACAGTTTACACTTTGTCTCCTCCAGTGCAAATAATTCAAAGAGGAGCAAACTGCTCTACCAGATATTTTGCCTGCATTATCCAAGAAAATCTGTGTCAGTGACCGTGACTAAAACTCCACTAAACTGTTTCAACCCTAAAGCGCATACTTACATTTTCGTAGTGATAAATCTCTTGATAGGTCTACTCAAGTGCGTCGCTGTAAAAGCATATGACAATACATGTATTGATGAACCTGTACCTCATACTCCCGTAAGAGCAGTTCCCCTCTGGTTTTTCTGAGACATTTCCTCATGGAAGGGCGATCGCTGTGATCACTCTCATTTGTGCCTCCTAAAGAAACACACAAGTACAGTCACAGATAAACACACTTAACAAGAAAACACATACTGAAGCAATGTTCCAAAGTCACCCAGCTTTGATGAAAGTTCAAAAGGAGTAACTGTAGTTGTATTACTGTAGAGCTGCTACCCAAAAACATGGAAAAAGTATAACTAAAAGGTTGAGATGCTGCTTTTTATACTGAGTATTAAGTCAAACTCTGAAGCCCATCTGCAGAGAATTGTGGTAGATTTTGATGTGAAAATATGAAGTCCTGTCCTTGAAGCCTTCACTTCACTAATTCACATTATTTCACATTTTGGGAAATGTGCTTGTTGACTCTCTGACTCAGAGCTGGCTGAAGGGATTAATATCACCTATTGCTGCCTTCAAATGGGGTTGTGTTTACGGTGCTCATGAAGAGACCATATGAACGCCACTCTCTAATGGTATTCATGACCTTACAAGTGGAGATTTTCTGAAAGCTCAAAGTTCACAAAGTATGACGTTTTCAGAAATGGCGGAGGCCATGAAGTTCATTTTTTGGCGGATGGTAAATTAATGTATTGTAATTTTAGTCATAGATTTTTTTTCTGAAAAACAAGTCAAAATTTCTTGGAAAGAAGTGAAGAATGACAAGTCTTTTGGCATCCATGTTGCCATCGCCTAGCAACTGTGTTGTTACAACTTAAACACGTACAATGTTCTGTGTATGACCACAGACAAGTTCAAGAACATAGAAATTGGTCCAGGACACATTTAGTCTACCTTAGCACAAAAACTAGAGGAAGATAAAAAGGGGTAGCCTGAATCCAAATGAAAAATGTAAACAGCTCTTATTTTCATGTTGCAAATTGTTTACAAGCAAGATACCAATACATCACCGGTGTTCTGCTCAGATAGGTAAATGTGCAAAGAGTGCAGGCCCTTTGAGGTGCTGTTTGCAGACACTTGGTCCGGCTGATCAGAATTCAAGTTGTATTCGTAAACTGGGATCAGAAGGATATTTTATACTAACTCTTACAGCATGTTAAAGTTCAGGTGGCGCACAAGCTATCTGAGGCTGAAACCCATTAGCTACAGCTGAGCTACATGTTTGCATATCAGTGCAGACCGTCTCATTCTGCAATGTCATCCAAAGTGATGAGGCCAGCAAAAACAAGGAAGAAAGAAAAGTATGGATTTATGTGATCAAGAAATGCACAACTAATTGTCATCATTATCATAACTATCATAAAACTCTGTCGGGCAGAACATGCATTCTTACATCACTTCCATGAATATCTCGCTGACCTCCTCTTGTCTCTGCCTTTTTGAATGACAAATTCTTCTCTTCCCAACAGTGCTGGATCACAAGAGGTGATTTTAACAACAAAATATTTGCAAAAAGTCTCCCCTTATATCAAAGGAATCTCAAAACTATTTTGCAAATGAGACCTCTGTTGAACCTGGCTATCATTCCTCACTGTGAGTGTGTACTGTTTGCTTCAGTGGAACAAACACGCCACTTTACTGTCTTAAAACAAGTTAATGTGAAGTTCACTAGACTGCAATGATACAGTGCACAATTTTCCGCGAAGCATTTGGAAATCATGGTCCAAATACCGCTGTCAAATCGGTGAATATGTCAGATGGGGGTTTGCATGAAGCTACTCACCGATGATTTCCCTGCAGGGGTTCTCTGCTGTGATGGGGACTCTGCAGGTGGGACATTGGCTTGCTTTCTTTAACCACATTTCCATGCAGGATGAACAGAACACGTGGTGGTTGGCACAAATGACCGGCTGCCTGACCTGTACGGGGCGAAACACGAACAGACTACTATTTAACATTGGCAAAACGATTTTTTAACACCAGGTAACAGAATCTGAGTTAATAGCTGTGGCTAACGTCTGCTGTGTGAACTCCTTGGTTACTAAGTTCGTAACATAACGGCCTTCAGGTTAGCGTTACTAGGCAGCAGATTATCCCGTGTAACGTAAACACACCATCTTTGTATACCGGCTGACGGACGTTAACAGTGTTAAACAAAACGGCAGTTACCTTTCCGAGACATATCTGGCAGGAAATCGGCAAAGTCAAAGAAAGGGTGGACGTCTGATAGTTGAGAGCCATGCTTTGACGGAACAAAACGCACACTTCCTCTTAGGAGATACAATTTTCCCACCAGGACCCGCTCCACCGCGCGCCTCGTCTCAAAACTACGGAAGGCCAAAAAGGTCAAAAAGGCTGTGCAATCGTGAACGTTTAGCACGCGAGCTAACCATATAGCCTACCATTGATTCTCAACTATAGCAAATGGCAGGGGTGAAATCTCGGTGAGTGCATTTGCCCGAGCACTGCACATTTTAGGTACTTTTACATTACGTGAGTAGTTTAATTGTGGCATGCTTTTCCCCAACTGCAATAGGAGGCAAATAGTACTTTTCAGGTCATTACATTCAGACTAACTCACAGCAGTTAGTGGTTACTTTGCAGATAAATACAAACTATACAATCAACTAATCAATTATGATGTGTTATTGTAGATTTACGTATATAAAGCAATATAAAGTTAGGAGTTTGCCAACTGTTCACCAGGGAAAAGGTTGAGTAACATATTGCACAGACGCTCTCTTACGGAAAACAAAAACAAGGCATCCCTGCTAAATTATCGGAAAATAAAGCTGGTGCAGCTAATATTTCAGCTAAATATAGCCTTTTTAAATATCTGGGCAACATGGAGTGTTAGTGCTTCTTTGGACTCATGTGTGAACATCTGATGAATGTAAGTTCACTGTCCTTTGAGCAGTTTTTTGGTCTCCAACTCTTGAGTCTAAAATGTTCGGCTGTCTCGGCTAGCTAGTCGGTAACTTAGTTTGCTGTTTGGCGCTGATTAGCATACAACATGAAAGCTGCTACTGTTGGGTTGATGAGAGCTGTGAAAGTGAACCACACAGTAAACCCCTAGGCTGTATAACCACAGCAATGAGCTAAAAGTTGTGTTTGATAATTATTTGAATGATTTGTGTTATGCATTAGTGTTAAGTCTGAGAAGAAGTAACAAAATAATTAAGAAAACTATAACTAACTTAAGAAATGTGGATGATTTTCATGACTGTAAAAGTTCAAAAATATTCTAGTCAATCACTTTTTTGGTGTTAGGAATTTGGAATTTGGTTTTAGTGTTGCAGATCTTATAGTCTGCAGCACAGTTTGTCACATTGAGTGAAAACTGATCATCTGCTGCTGTCTTGTTTTTCATCCCAATCAATTAGTAACTTGTTGAAAGGCAGACTTGATTTATCTGTTGTCTAAACATTCCCATTGTAAAGTTTAAGAGTCTTACTGGTTGATGTGGCCTTGAATAACCTCAGTCACATCAAAGATGCACAATTAAAACATTAACCCACAATTCACAGAATTTATTAGTGATCATTTAAGGTCTGAACTTCACACTGAAAGTTGCCAATTGTCAACACACAGACAAACAAGCTCATGGCACAATCTACAGCATTTTCTAAAGCGAAATTAAACTGCAAAATAAATGTTAAACATGAAACTGGGGGGGGGGGGGGGACATGTCTTGAAAGAGTTTCCAGAGGTTTAGTGTGGTATGAATAAATAAATAAATAGTACCCTTGCAGATATACAGCAGCATCCAGATACTCTATTTGGGTTAAAATTATCTTGTCAACAAATATAGCTGTTCTTCGAGTAAACTCCTTAGTGTTATTTACACAGTGAACTTTTCGCAAAACTTAAAGCAGACAGGGGCTTACTGAGTAGGTCCCGCTTAAAAAACTTGGTTGCTTTAGGTCAATGTGCTCCCAATAACAACAAACATAGTAATGCCTTAACAAATTTAGCTTTGGTTCCTCCTTGTTTTTGTTGTTTTCTTAAAATGATAGATCACAGCAAAACCTGTGGACCGTATTTTTTCTTGCAATATCAAAAAGAGAAATAACTGCAAAAATCCCAATTCCTGACTTAGATGACACCAACAGCACTCATTCATATAAAGCTTGCCCATAATGAAGTCTGCAATGTAATATTTTGCAAGCTGTCATCTCAGGTGAAGGATCTAATATATAACTATATTGAGTAATATTAGCATAATTTCCACTATACGTAAATATTTAAAATGACATCAACCACAGTTTAGCCCTCCAGAGCCATTACTCATATCTAAACCAACATGCCCTGTGCTTCATTGTATCTCAAACCAGGACATCTTCTCAGGATCTAATGTGATTAGAATTGACTGACTGACTGCTTAAAAAAAAAAAAAAAAAAAAAACAAGCTTGTACATTGATCGGACTTTAAAAACATCACCAGCACTTGTTTGGTTGTTTTCAACAGAATATTAAATGAATCACAGGCCACCACTTCTTCTCACACATTTCTCATGGCAACACTAGTTTTATTAGAAAATGCCAACTATTAAAATGAGTAAGTTAAATAAACTGAGTTAAATAGTATCAACTTTCATAATAACATTTGATGTCACTTTTAATGCACTGTATAATGAGAAGTTATTCAAATATATACAGACAGGGAAATATTCAAATATTTATAGTATCTGTTTCCGATTGAACTAAAAAAAACTATGTGGCTGTGTTTGCTGTACGAGCTTTCGTTCAAGCCCATATTCGTCTCAATATTACAAATGACTTCAAAGGGCATCTGACATGCAAGATGCTGTCAGAGAGGCATTCTAGTGTGCCATAGTAAACCTGCAAATTGTAACTGAAGTGGTTCATGAATTTCTTACTGGGAAACTCACTCTTGAATAACTAATAACAGACTGAAATGAAATAAATACCCATTTTCCGACAGGTCTCATTGTCCCTCTGAGATTGCATTGCTTTGCAACAGGCCAGTCATTAATTGGTGACAGTCAATTAATCACAGCTGGTACAGACGGCTGCATCTATTGATCTTGTTCGAGTACTTATTTTTCATCCCTAAATGACACCGATTGCCAGATTTGACCAGCATGTGTAATGGACAGTGGAGAACCAATGACCCGAGTGTCACTCTTACCACTGGTCGGGACCTGAACCCCCTCCCCCATCTCTGGCAAATAGCATCTTTACCATTTAGCTTGGAAAGGTTTAGACTGCCCTAAGAGCACAGCAGCGAAACAGTGCGCTCTGGTGCTCGGATGACCTTTTCTGTTTAAGGCTTAATCTCTGACAAATGCTTGCTTTAATTAGCCCGATACCCCCTGCCTGGACTGCCACCCCACCCAGCTCCTCTCTCTCTCTGTCTCCATCTCTCTATCTCTGCTTTTCTCTGTCTTCCCCTGTGTGCTTTCTGGAAATCCTCACCCATCAATGTGATAGGTAGCCGGAGGTGGGACAAAATGTGGGAAATCTGTTTGAAGTATGACTAAATATAGGAGAAGAAAGTGTAACATCACTTTTTAGTATCATGCCTAACAAGTTCCTTTATTATTGGAATGACAGCATATTACTCATAAAGGCAGCAGCAGCCTAGTTTAGAGAAGGTGATGTTTAAAACACACAGTGTAAAATATTTAGACATAATCACCTTCTTTCTATGATAATGCATACTGTAAATAATGCATAGCAATAGTATATTTGCAATGAGACTAAAGAGACAAAAAGCAGAAAGAGGTAATGTTGGAGAGAAAGTATCAGAGTAAAGATTAGCCGGTGCACATTAGGAGGTTTAAGATAACATGTAACATCAACCTGCAGGCCTCATCTATTGATTAGCCACTATCAGAGACAGTATAGTGTGTGCGCATGTGTGTTTGTGTGCAAATTCAAGAGAATGGCAGAATGTATATGCCTCAGACAAGCGCATGAAGTTGAAAGTACCCCTCAGTGATTTAAATGTCATCGTAACAGCTTTCATCGTGAAATATGTAGTATTTGCAAATAAATAATGAAATGCGTAAATGCAAATTCCATAAGATGCTGATGAGGATAAAAAAGATTTCTTCTGCAGTTTGAGCATCAAGAAGTAAATGGCGCAAATGTTGCTGATCACTTTCCAACACTGTTGAAATTAAAACCTTCCCAAAGCCTCAGCTTCATCCAGAGACTGCAGCAGATCATGCATCCCTCCCACTGCAGTAGCAAACACAAGTAAAATAGATGCATGGCTACAAATCCTTGTTTTATTGGAAAGGGGCCTAATTATTAGGATGTAAGTCAGGCTGTGACTGGAGGGCCGTCTCCTTGATGCGGGCCCGGTTTATATTTATCCCCTCCTCTGCAGCTACAGCAGCAGTGCCACCATCACTACCAGCAGTGTGTGGCGCTTTTATTACATCGCCCACAGGCAGGTTCAGCCCTGTCACAGTCCCACACACACTCATGCACGCACGCACACGCACAGCCTGCAGGACCGGCAGCCAGTTGAGTCCCCTCCACAGCAGAGTTACCCCACATCCCCATGCAGCCCCACATGGGCCCTTGGGACAGTGGAGGGAGGGAGCGGGTATTATGGTAATACTATAGCCTGCTGCTCCCTTCCCTTCTCCTGCAGCACAGCTGGGAAGGACCATCATTACAAGTATTGTAGCAATCTGTTTAAGAGGGACACATTGGAGAGGTTGGGTGACAGAGAGAGGATGAGTGCTGCATACATAGATCACATAAAATATGATTAAAATGTGTGTGAGGGGACCAGGAATAAAATGCAAAACTTGTTATGAACACCTTATATCAAGTCCACTGTCAAAATGGCCAGCTGTAAATCTCTATTTTCCCCTCTTTACTTTTTTATTTTATTAAAGGTTTCTTGTGTCGAGCTGGTCATATCTCAAGACAGGGGGCCTGTGGCACATAAGGAATAAATAGGACATAAAGTACTTGAATCTCTAATGCCTCATATAGCTTTACCAATCTATATTGTAGTGTGTCATGAGCTGGAAATCCATTACAAAGCGGCCAAAATCAAATAGCCTTGCAATAATGCATCTGCACTGCTCCTATGTTGAAATTACCTTGATTTCATGCAAAACTTCCCCAACCAATTATTTTTAAACACAAATGAAATCCAGGAGATATATCTATGAAGTCTTTATGGTAATTGATAGAAAGCTGTAACATTGAGTGAGAAACTCCCACAACACATGTCTCAACGCTGCTTTAAATACTTGTCTTGCAATAGATTAATGATTATAGATCAAGAAAGTCTGATTAGAATAAACAGCCTACTCCACTATTCTGGTAGCAGATTAGACCTTTGACAGGGCGGTCAATCACTCACTGTCGGATTAGGCTGCTCAGAGCCATTCATCTACTTGTCTTGTTTTGGAGCAAAAAGAGCAGGCTGTGATTCAGAGCCTTCCACAGACTCTATCATCCTCACAGTATTTTTAGGAAACAGATATCCATTACATCCCTTTTCCCCTCCCCGTGCCCTCCTTCTCATTCTATTTTCAGCTCAGTTTTGAACAGAATGTTCGATTGATAAAGCACAGAATCTATAACAGCATGCACAGAGGTGAAGGGTTATTGAATATTCTGAAGATGAACTATTAAAAATGCATATTATCTCATTATTCCTGCTGCCAAATAACTGGAAACTATATATGCCACGAGACAGAAAATAGTTCTTGTCTTTTTCTTTCCTTGACCTGACAGAGGGCACGTGAAGAGGAGGGAGGAGAGTGGTCTTTTAAAAACTGCTTCAGTGCACTAATGTCCCTAAAACCCGAACCCTTATTGGATCTGAAGGGCGGTCTGAGACAGGCGTGCTCCACACCCTCTGTGTATAAAGGTGAGGATTAAAGGTGAGCGTATTAGTAATAGCAGCGTCGTGTATAACATCATGTTGGTGAAAACACAATGATGTTTAATAGTTGTATTGTGTGTTTTTTTTCAACAACTACTAAAAGAGGGCTGCAGAAATAATATTCAGCAACGACATTTGTCACCCCCCCCTTCAGTCACACACACACACACACACACACACACACACACACACTGGGAGGCCTTATTAATTATTTGTAGCCACTTGACTTCATATTGTGCTGCCAGTGGCTTGGTCAAAGATTATAATTACCACTTCCCTGTTTGTATCATTTTCCATCTCCTGTGCTTTTAGTGCAGTATTACTTCTCTTGTCCCTCTCTCTCCCCCTCTTCCTCCCTCTCTCCCGTATACACAAGACCAAAAGTGCAGGCACATCATTTATTGATAAGACAAAAAGAATGTAATGAAATTATCAATGTTCTTGAATTAATTATGAACATGATTAAGAAAGCTAAAATCTCAGGAGCCGGTCTCTCATTACCCATTCACTCTTAGGGATTGCTTTCATTCAGGGAAGGAGAGTCGAAAAAGCCTTCCAGCAGAGCCCACTCGGGCTCAGCCCTTCTCCCTGAGTGCCTGTCCCCCGCTGCCGCGGCTGATTGACCAGCTCCTCCGACAGACCGGCTGCCGGCTCGCCCGGGCGGCTCTCTTGCACCCATGCTTGTTACTGTGATGCAGCCAAGCACAGGTAGCTGCCTCGTGGCCTCTGACGTTCGCGTGGAAAAGAGAGAGGACGTGCTCAACCTTCCCGTTCTACACCTGCGTTCAAGCTCTGGGGTCTTGACCCTCTTAAAAAAAAAAAAAGAGAGAAAGAAACAAGGTAGGTGAAACTTCTCAAACTTCTGATTAGGCTGAAACTGCTTGCCTGTTGTGAATAATCCATCAGTTTTAACTGTCTTTGTAAATTAGAATGTTTTTGCCTGATTTACATGCAAGAAAAACCTACACCACTTTTACGTAATTCACCATATGAAAGTGTTATTTTTAGTCACAGTCAACTCTTTTTTAATCTTCACTAATTGAAACTAAATAGTGATAATCAATTGAGGTTGTTGTAATACCAATGTGACACAAATTTCATTATTTCTTGATGAGTCAAAGTACTGTCAAACTAATATAAAGAGCACTCACACAATACTCTGGTGAGAATAATAGAGGGTATTCGTTTCTGATATAATCCATTGGTTTGATTGTATTTAATTTAGTTTTCCCACTAATGATGACAAACTGATTATTTCTGTTGTGGAATTCATGGCAGATATATAGAGGATTGATCCCACCTGTATCATGAAAGCACGACTGTCGTCTTTTTGTAGATCAGTCGGAATAATTCTGCAGCGATGAGAAAATTGAAATTATACTTTTACGTTTGCATATGATACACACCTTCTAATAGGGGGAAAAAAACGTGCATCTGCAGTGATCCATGTTCATATCTTAAGATGTTTGTGCTTTTGTTTGATGAATCTGTGCTGAACGTGTCACCTCTGAGCAATATGTATAATGCCCATTTTGTAGCATGTAGCGTCATTTTTCTATGAGAGCAGCAGTGCACGTCAAACTAATTTCAGTGACTATTTATCCATTTATATTCAGTGAGAGAGCAAGAGAAATGCTCTGCAAGAGCTACACATCTTTGGTTCAGTCTATCTTTCTTCTGCTCAGTCACATGGGACAATATATGGGGCAATACTCCCAAAAGTATTGGGACTTTCAAACAAATTCTCAAACCCACTGTCTCTTTCCTATTCACACCATCTCTCTTTAAAACTGGCTTTCTAGCTTTCTCTGCACGTACACACACCCAAAGACGCGCCTGTGTGCACACGCACACAAACATGCTTAATCATACTGTAGATACGGAAATACAAACCTATGCATTTTTTCACCCCCCAATACAAACAGAACGTGCACACGCCTGCACATGGACATACTGTAGTATATTCACACTATTATATACATTTTTTCTCCTCAACAGGCCTCATGTTATTTTTAAGAACGTTTAAATGATGAAGAATTTATGGTGAGATACAAGACAACACAAATTCTGACCTGTTACCTTTATTGGAAATGGCGTTTGGCAGCTTTGTGTGAAATTCAAAGCAGTGTGGTGCTCTGCCCTCCTGTTACAGAATAATATATAGAGCGATTTTTCCCTCTTGTCAATGATTTCATGATTTCTGCTGTCAAAAGAAGGAAAGATTCACTCGAGGACAAAGAAAACAAGAAGCAAGAGAGAGTGAGAGAGATCTTAGGGGTTAATGGCAATCCTCCTGTCCTAGGGATTGATCCAAGTATTGGATCGCACATAAAGCTGCAGTTACTGGATATTACCCTGCCGCTATCGGCCTGCAGTGATGGCCTGGATAAGAAGTGCTTACCAAAGAGGATGCTCCTCCAGGGCAGATACGGTTTCCCAGCCCTCTGGGAACAACAACCACATGCCTGCTGCTTGCTCAGGAACTTTCTACCTCATCGAGTAAATCCAGGGGCCTTATCAAGTTACTGGCCTACTGAACTGCTCAAAAAATGTTTAGACCTCTTCAGATTTTAAGCCACGGTGGGGCAGGGCGGTAATTAAATGGCACCTGTTTTTCTTAGATAAGAGTGTTGATTATGTGGTTTGTTTGGCTTGTGCTTTATGTCGGAGGATTGGGGTTATCACAGATTCAGTTCTGAGCAGAATGCAATTTCATAGATTTTTGCTGGGTTAGATTGTGAAGTTGCTGAGTTACTCGAAACAGAATTGTGAAGTTCACATTTTGCTTCATGCAGCCTTCACTGCACTCATCTTGTTACTAAAACCCTGTAAATGGGCTTGCTTCAAGAAACTGTCCTCAAACCAGTCCCGTCTGTAGTTCCTCCTGTGGTTTTACTTCAGATTTGTATAGAGGTTAGCTGATTCCAGATCTGTGCCAAGTGGCCAGCTCTACCCATGAGCATCTGCTGTATGTCTCTCTGTGGCATTACCCATGAAGCACCTGGCTCATGCCACACGCCAGCAACCATAGCCCAGATGGCAGCTAAACAGGCTAATTATTTCAACACCAAACTCTGATGTCCCACACCAGCACTGTGGGGCCACTTTGGCATTCTGCATTTCTCTCTCCAGCTCTGCTGAAGAGGATGTCTGCCATGGAGCTATAAAGATGTCAAGTGGGTAATCATGGTCATAGACAGGCCCCGGTGCAGTGCTTGGCATCCAGATGTAAAGATGGTCATATGTGGTGTCCTTTAGAGGAACAAAGGCATTTGGCAGAGCAGGATGGTGCATTGTCTTTGCCCTTGATGCTCATTGATGCAGATGTGTGCTCGTTATATTCCAGAGTTGACAATAACATAAGTTTTTAATGGTGTTTTTTTTATCCTCTCATGAATACAACCACCACAAAAATGCTGATTCAGAGTGCAGACAAGATTGCATAGTAAGCAACTGTAATTGTTTTTTACTTCAACATATGAGCAAAATATGACAAATATCATCACCAGCAATAAGTATTTTGATGAATACGCAGGCATTCCTCCTTATGTGTGTTTTTTAAACATACTCAATCATTCAGTCATGGTTAGCCTGTCTGTCCCCTGGTGGCCATACAGCAGCATTGTGATGCCTCCAGATGACACACAAAACAAGCATCACTCACTTGCCCCCTAACACTGCTGTCAGTTTCTTACATCATCGGGAACACACTGCGTGTCCTTGTTTGAGTTACAGCAGCTCATACAGTAAATCTTGTATGTGTACATCAGACAGGTTCAGCATTGTTGAGTCAGTCTCTATGAATGTCAGCCGGCAGTTGCAAGATCTTAACTACTCCAGCGACGGTGCTCTGTAGGCTTTAACCAAATTACCCCTGGTGGTCCAGTAACCGTACTGTATCAACATCTTTATCTGACATCAGAGATTGCAGTTTCTCTGTGCATCTTCTCTGAGGTTGATGAAGTGTTGCCATTAGGGCCCGTCTCCTGCATCCACAGCCGCTTCAGAGGAAGAATTGGTTGTGCTTGATAAAGCTGGCACTTAGAACAAGGTGCAGGTCCCTCAGCGATAACCTACTGACTCCAGCATTAAAGAGTCCACCAATGGGAGGAGGGCCTACATCTTGATCTATTGCTTCTTGTCAGAGAAGAATATAGCTGGCTAAAGCCTCTGTATTTTCTTCTATTTTTGTAGCTCTGCATGTAGACATGAAAAATATGCCTCCATGGATTGATGTGGAAAATGAGTCGAAAATTAGGAGGAAGGTTAAAAGGCTGAGGATCTTTTGGCTTCCAAAGGGTTATAAGTGATTTGATGTTTACACACACAACTTGTGTGTAATTTCACCTCAAATCTGATGATTAAATAAAATTTACGTTACGGGATTTTTCCCTGTAAAACCACTCAATATTGTCCAGCACGCTGTCTTGAACATAATATTGTCGATGAGTCCACGCTGTTCTACAATACCAAACACTTTTTTTTTTCATTATTTATTTATTTTTTTTACATAAAATGTAAGACATACCCTACAAAGAGTTTTACTTACTAAACTAATGTGAGGTAGACATCATCTGCTGGCTGTCTGGAAAGTCAGAACAAACAAAAGTAAGGACTAACATCCACAAAAATACAGTTGTTTAAACATTGAGTAAGATAAGACTGTTGTGTGTTTGTAGACTCGAAATCAGAGGCAAATTAGCTGAAATAAAGCAATAAAGACTCTAATTTGTCCCAGTACACTTCTACCTCATCCTCTCACCCTCCTCCTCCTCCTTCCCTCTCCCTAAAGTGTGTCCCATCTGCTTTGGGGACCTCTCCCCAGCATGCAGGAGCAGGATAAGCACACCATTTCCCTGTCAATACTTTGCTATTAGCCTCTGCAGATCCATATATCACTGAGCTGTAGGCTATGAGCTGGTGTAGGGTGTTCTTCTTATCTGAATGGCCGAGGCTGAGGTTCTCCTCTCTGCCCTGCACTTTGATTTATTCAGCCAGTAGGTTAATGAGAGATGGAGCCTGCCCCTTTACTCTTACCCTGAGGGGGTAACAATGTGTGAATGTGAATAGGGTGGAGTGGAGCGAAAAGGAAGCTACAGGATGTGTTTTAAAATGCCACAAAAATGACTCCAGTGTTCTCAACAGTTATCAGCAGTGAATGTTTCTATCTCTATATGGACGTATAAAATAGTGACTTTGCATAAAAGCTTGTTTGAGTCATTGCTTTTTTGAAATTGTTCAAACTGGTTAATTATTCCAAGCAATATCTTGATATTTTAGAAACTATGCTTATTCACTTTGCAAGTGTTAGACAATAAGATCAATACAACTCTCATATCTTTCAGGTTAATTTGGAGCCAGTGCCAGAAGATGGTTAGCTTGTTTTCGCATGAAGACACAGGAGGAAACAGATAGCCTGGCTCTGCCCAAAGGTAACAAAATCCACCTGCCACCACCTCTAAAGCTCACTGATTACCACGTTATAGCTCGTTTGTTTGATACATTAAAAAATTACGTGTAAAAACAGGCAGGTTGTGGTTTGTGCTGCACTATATGCCAGAAGCGGTGCTAACTGCTGGCTAACGTCTGGCTGTAGCTCCATATCAAATACACAAACATAAGAGTGGTATCGACCTCTTTGTCTGTCTCTCTACAAGAAAGCAAATCAGCATGTTTGCCAAAATACCAAACTATTCCTTTCTAACACTGCAGCATTACAAACATTTATTTAAGTAACATAGAAAATGAGGGGTGTGCCACAGCAGAGGCCAACCTCAAACTCTGTTTGGTCCACTCAAATGAACACAATTGGCAATGTTTACTGGTGCGAAGGCAGTGATGGATCAGCTGCATTAACAACTATAACTGCATGGGGGCGATGTGCATCAGAGGAGGTGCATACAAATCTATTTACACCCTCCAGCTGTGACAAGGATCACAGTACAGGGGAGCTGGACATTTCAAAGTAAAGAAAGAAGGAGGAAACCCAAACTATTTAAGGAAGTTTTTATTGGGACTGGCAGGCAGCACGATGACAGGCCTGCTGTGGTGAGATAAAGATTGTCTGTGTTATGACGATCCCTTCACCGTGGCAGCTCGCAACAGCTTTACTGTGTGCTGTGTTTCTTCATATTCACGTACAAAATGCGACATGGGTATAGTAAATGATGATAAAAGGCAGTCCTAAAAAGAGATGTGTATCTTTTGAAGGCTTCCCTACATCAGTGAGTTACATTGCCTGTTACATCAGTGAGTTTATGACCTGCAGATATTTGGCCTCAATCCAAGAAGAAACTGTCTAATGAGCAAGCTGTGTCAGTGTCTCTAGCAGCTCCCTCTCAGCAGTCTGCCTGTACAGTTTGTAGTGTGTGTGTATGTGTGTGTGTGTGTGTTTGAAAGCAACAGAAATTCTCTGTGTTGAAGGCATTTAGCTGTGGGATAGAGAGGGAACTCAGGAACTCACACACAAGCACAACAGGGGAAGACAAACCACTGCCAGATAAATGTCCTACTTAGCTATTACACTGTAGTACATTTCTACAAGAAGTCAGACCCCTCCCCCTGCTTTCTTTTTACACACGCACACACACGCACACACGCCTTCCATAAAAATATCCAGCATATGGTTGTATGCTTCCAGCTTGTATCCCAAGGCCAGTTTCCCAGCTGGCTCCCTGAGAGAACAGCGAGAAGGGGTAGAGAAACAGAAGAGCAGATACAGGGAGAGCTAAAGGAAAAGGGGATGCATAGATGGAGCGAGAGAAAGAAATTGAGAGGGAAAGAACAAGAAATTGGCATTGAGATAAAAAGAGAAAGAGAAGAAGAGATGAAGGAGGCGGTCGTGTGCCTCACATCTCTCCTCGGCCTATGGCAGATGTATTGTAGGTTCGGACTGTTAAGTACCTGATAATTAGTTTGCCTGTGAGGCATCAGTCATTATGGTTCTGTAGCGACTAACAAGGCCCTATTGGGGACGACAGCTTTTCTCTGTGATTTACACAAGCTCTTACGATGATGTTGCTACTACCCCCCCATCTTTTTTTTTCTTTTAAAGCAACAGAACCTACTGCAGAAATAAGAACAACTCTGACTCTCTGACTGAGAGCCGTTGGCAGATCCTTTTCTCTAAAAGTGAACGACAGGGTTGAGCCCGAAGGTTCACTGTTGGAGCTTGGAAATAGTAATTTTGCCAAAAATGAAATGTAGGTCATGAAATGTAGCTGAAAGCACAAGAAAATATCAAAGTGGACTCAGGCTAAGAATTTTTATACCAAACTTTTATACCAACTGTTCATGTTTCAACAGGTCACATAAATATATTCTCTCTCTCTCTCTCTTTGTATTGATCAGTCCAGGCATGTTGTTGTCTTTGTTGTCTTTCTCTCAAGGACGTCTCAGTCACAGTTTGTACAGACACTGTTAAGTACTGACCTTGACTCTGTCTATTGAGAGCTTGTATTAAAAAGTCTGCCCAGTAATGATTTCATCATCATACTATAAACAGACATCTGCATCTGAATACAAAATCTGTAGGCAAGGGACAAGTTATTGGTATTGGAAGCATTCTGGTGTCTGTTTGTAGTCTGAGTAGTATTGACAAATCACATTTGAGAAGGCTTTTGTTGCATGCAGTCTGTGTGGACAGCAAAAGAGATGGAGCACATTGTCCAGAACACAATCTTTTTTCTTTCATTAGCTTTGTTGAAATGTATCTACATCCATATGCATTTATGTGTTTATTGACATTGACCCAAAATTTCAAGTTAGTGTCGAGTTTGAAAGTAAAGTTGCAGGTCGGACTGTAAACAATGACCGGGGAACAAAACAGGAAGTCTTGGCCTGGATATCCATTATCAGGATATCCGCTGGCTACACCAGAAGGCCCAAAACATTGCCCATTGCCCCCAGAGGCTAAATCATCGTCGGACGATGGTCTGGGATTGCACACATAGCCTAACACTACAATCAGAAATGCATAAAAACAGCATGATACACATGGGGAAAATCATCATCCAGCAGAATTATTATATTCCATCTGCATCAAACATCAAAAGACCCGAGACAACTGAAGGACAGAATTCCATTATAGCAAGAGAAAGTATTGGTCTTCAGATCAGTAAACATAATTACAAACCCTCATTTCATCGCTGACACTGTAACAAGGGTTATAATTATAAACTGCTTTTTTGCAGGTAGCAGTAGCTCGTTGCATATTTTTAGGAGCTTTGGTGCAAAAGAACAACCCAGATGAATCTAATGCAGAGTCCCTTTTGTTCTGTACCAATGTGTATTTTGTGATAACTGTTGAAGGCAGGATTTAGGTAAAGTACAGCAGAATAAAGGTTAAAAGGTTTTTAAAGGTTTTTTTTTTCTGATGAAACTAGCTCTTGTTTTGATCTGCCTCTGCAAACAACAAGTTATAAAAAGAAGGTGCCTACTGAACACCATAGTGGGACGAAACAGCGCACACACAACATGCTCAGGAGAAGGAAATTATTTTCTCGCAACCTCTGAGAAGTAATTCAGATTCTAATTTGACACAGCTGGGAGATGCATACTGTTCCTCTTAACAACAACAGCCCTGCAGACATCTTCATTATTGTGATTGCTGCTCTGCATTGTCTTGTAACAGTGAATAACTTGCAAAGCAGCCTTGCGTTCTGTCTTAAAAGGGTTAACATGACTCTCATGTGGCACCGCCTCAACATCCATCACGGTTCTCCGTAACCAAATCATAGCTTCAATCACAGAGAAGATTAGATAGTAGTCTATTAATCTCCCATATTAAGCAGATCCATTTGTGAAAGCAAACGGCCCAGAGAGGCCATCCCTTCACTTGTTGTCTCTAAATCTGATTAGCAAGCATAACGACATGTTGCTGAGGGTCACATGAGATATAGATTGGTCCTGCTTGCATCTCCACTCTCAGTGGCTGAGGGTGTTGCAAGAATGAACAATTTCATGTTCAAGGACTCGTGGGAATTTCTGTCGTAGTCACCTAGTTTATTGAATGGGCAAGATAATGGGAAGGTGGGTTCATTTGGAGCGCTTGCTTTTGGAAAAAAAAATGTATTTTTGTCAATATTTTGTCAATTTTAGAATAAAAAAAAAAACCCAATACGTTTCATAACTCTTGTGTAAATATAGTCGGTATCTGCTCAGGTCTCAACTAATTCTAAGAGCAGAGTAAGGACATTTCATTAATAAACAAACAGGAGACTTTTGCATCGTTATCTGGGCAGCCTGGCTCTCCAGATGGAGGACTAAATAAAAGAGTAGAAGTCCGGTCTGTGAGTCTGTGCTGTGATGATGAATACGTCTGTCCTTTCATGAATAGCTGCTACAGCGTGAGCTGTGAAACAGCTGTGGGAGATGTGTTCAGATACTGTAAAAAGTAGTGATACCACTATGTAAAAATACTCTGTTACCAGTAAAAGTTACAATTTTAGTAAAAGTACAGAAAAAAATAGCAGCGAAATGTAATTAAAGTGTCAAAAGTAAAATGACTGGATTGCTGAACATGTTAGCACATCATTTTAACTATTTCATACACCACTGGTTTTCTGAGATGCTGATTTCATAATAGTTTTACAACTGTGTCGTTTAAGTGTTGGTGAGGAGACAGCAGGGTCATATTCTATGTTTGATCCATGACCCGCTCAGAGGTCATGATGTCAGTGATGAGGATGAGGATGAAGATTGTGCAGATGATGTCATTGGTCTTTATTTATCCTTCTTGCCTCAACGCACACTGGAAGAGGGTTAGGAGTAACGTTCTGCCAGGTATCTGGTTTCTCTCTCTGACTCGGCTGGGACAAAGAGGAGAAGAAGGAGAATGAGGAGGAGGAGGAAGAGTATCCGGTTACAGCAGGGAGCAGCGAGCGCAGGGACAGATCTGTTTACTTGGGGAAGTTAATTGATTGGGAGGAAAGGTGGTGAGGGGAGAAAGGAAGAAAAGTGGTGTAAGGGGCAAGGAGATGAGGGTCAGGAGGGTATTGAACACGTGACTGCTCCTGCCATAACCTCCGATATGCTTCTGTGCTTTTATTGCACCGTAATGCCAAATAAGACTGTTTCTTGTAAAAACAGCAGAGAAAAACAACATGTGCTCAATGAGAGGGCAAAGCTGAGGCAATGAATCATTAAGATCTGGTTCACTCATTAAGGTCAATTTGTACCTTTTTCATTAACACTTTGGCTTCAGCGAAGGTTATGTCACGGAATATATTCCTCTGCACTAAGTGGACCTGTCAATAATGCCCAGACTGAAATGCATCAATGCTTTTGATCCACCAAATGAGCTTTTCTCTGAAATGAATATTATGTGCATGACTTGACAAAACTAGCAAATTTCACAAATTAGCAGATTATTGTGTTTGTCTTTAATCCATAAACCTTGTGGAGATTCATTACTCTTGTTGCATGTGACAGTTTTCTTAGCCTGTTTATATTTATACTATATTTTATAATATATATTTACTCTCGACATGACTTTTAGCTCATAAAGTAAAGAAAACTTTAATGGAATTACATTGCCCTTTAACTAGGTCAAGGACGATATGCTTATGCCCCAATTCAATACTATCACGATACTTGAGTGTCGATTCCCCATGCGGCGCATTTTGCAAGTATTGCAATTTATTAAGATTATTGTTTGCTTTTTTACACTAGACCATGGGAAAAAGTTTAATCATACACTTGTAGAAACTGTATGAGTCATGAATTTTACTTTGGCAGCGTCATTGCTTTACTGCATTTATAGGTGGTAAATAAAATACTTACTGATGTAAACTGCTAGCTGCAACTCACTCTTCCTGCTCATCAAGCAAATGCTTGAAATGAACTTGAAATGATGAAAACTGTTCACTCAAAACCCTGCATATATAGAAGTGGTGAATCAAATGTACAATAGAACATTTAAAAAAAAAAAGCTTTTTTAAGTAAGCATTTAGCTGTTCTTGCTCACCGAGCTTGTGCTATAAGACTAATAAATAAAATAGAAAACATTAAAAAACATATATTTTTAAACCCATTGGGAATTTTGAGTGTGTTTTCACAAAAAAATCTAAAAAAAAGAATCACAATAATTAAAGGTCCAGTGTGAAGGATTTTAGGGGCAGAAATGTATTATTCATATTCGTGTTTTCATTAGTCTATAATCACCTTAAAAACAAGAATCGTTGTGTTTTCTTTACCTTAGAATGAGCCCTCCACCATGTTGCACCGCCATGTTGGCCTACTGTGGCCCAGAACTGTCAAACCAACCACTGGCTATAGAGCGAGCCTTTTGCATTTTTTGCTGTTCTTCATGGCCACCGTAGGTGATGTTGAAGCGAGGGGTCTTCACCACTAAATCATACACACTGGACCTTTAAGTGAATCAATTTTTTCTTCCCTTCATTACTTTGAACTAGTCATGCTCAGTCATCAAGTTAATTTGCAAAAAAGAAGCATGCTAGACTAAGTGGGAGTGGGCATCATGGTTGTATTAGTAATATTAGTGCCTGTTTTAATGTGTAGCACTTTACACTTTACATCAGCTTTAGAAGGTTATATTCTTATTATTGTCATTATTATTCCGTCATTGTAAACACGCAGTAATAGTCTGAGTCCTAATGCAAACAAACAAAAACAAGCACAGTCATGCGCATTGTGTTTACCAGGGGAGATAGAGAATGAGATGGAGAGCAGTGGAGTGCAGCCTGCATGCCGTCCACTTTGTATTGGATAGACCACATTAATTATTTACTGGCAGGGCTGCTAGCTATTATTACAGAAAAACAGTGGACTGCATCTGGACGCTTTCCTCATGTTTGTATGTCAATACACACCTTGCCCCCTTGGGCTCATCGGACCACTGTGGAGCTCACACCTTAAAACAAGGGCACCCTGTATAGGTCATATTCACAAGGCATGGCCCAAAACTCATTCTCTTATGTTCAAAACATCCAGTTAATAGGTTAATTAGATAAGATACAGGAAGTGTGAATGAGATAAAAAGAAGAGCAAGGCACTTTATGGTCTGCCTGCATGGTTTGTCCCACCGTTGTGGGCACATACATGGCTCTGTACATGATGCCTGTGTGTGTGCGAGTGAGCAGACAGGTACAGAACAAGAGCAAATGCCTACTAGAAAGAACAGGGAGGGCTGGAGGTGAAGGGGAAGTGGTTGCTCAGATTTGTTTGCCGTGTCATTTTTAGTTCTCCTCCCCTCCATGTCGGTCCTTCCTGGCTAGATGGGCATTTCTCTGTTATTCACTCTGAGGTTATGGTTTTAGATTGAGGGCAAAGCCCGCAGCCTGCTGTTTGTTTTGAAGGAATCCATTGTCAATACAGACGTAGCAGGGCTAGGATTGTTTGCAGAGTTAATAGTAGTTTGATGATGTCATTCTCAGTGACCTGAAGAGAAATTGACCCCTGTTGTGTGAGTATTTCTAAAATGCCACCTGCACAATTATGGTTGGAGTGTCCCTGGGCTGTTGTATGTAGGGTTTGTTTTATCTGAGACAGTCGCAGTCCTCACACACGCACACGCACGCATGTGAATACACACAGAGTGTGTACTGCTACAGTTTAATTTGCTGACCCATAACTCCACATCCTCTGAAATCATGTTCGTTGAATGTCAGTAGAAATCAGGTTCCCCACAGTGATGATGAAATAATTTATTCATCATGAGTGACGTAAAGCAATTCTCCATGAAGCTTTTACAGACATGTATTTGTTCTTTTTTGCCACAGCGTTGGGTAGCGCTCTAAAATAAGACATTGTCAACAGTAGAGTTCTTTAGATGCTCCATTGATTTTTTTTTTTTATCTGAGCAACAAAAAAAAAAAAGGTTTTGCTTGCATTTACACATGCCGACACAGAAAAAAGATACTGTAGATATGGGCAAAGAGGTATCCATGACAGGCTAAAATTGCATTCATCCAGCATTCACTGTTGCTCCTGCTCATGTGTCTTTGATGCAGCTCATTTGAAACCTTTTCTACGGACTGATCAAGTGTTTTGATGGAAACACTGCTTTCCTTGTATTAGTCTAATCCTCATATTGTTGATTTTTACAAAGAGGAGAAATAAAACGGAAAAATAAAAATGAGGGTAAGAAGAGGAAAACAAAAAGAGCAAATCCTCCAGAGAGATGTATAATTCATGCTCGCGACATACCAGGCATTCTGTCTGTGAGATTGTGTGGTGTGTGTGTTTTTGTGTGTGTGTGTGTGTGTGTGTGTGTGTGTGTGTGTGTGTGTGTGTGTGTGTGTGTGTGTTTGGGTCCTTCTGAATAGAGGTTTAATGCTGTAGGATGATTACTGTGTACTTGCTGAATCCCTGTCTCCATGTCTTCAGGGTTCAGGTGGCCAACAGGCTGGATTTAGCCAGGGCCCAGACCTGAGTCAGCCGTGGTGGGATTCTCTCTTTCGTCACCTGAGGTGTGACATTGTTTATTTCGCAGGTGAGCTGTAACTTTGACCGTGTGGCTGTTGTATTCATCGTTACAGTCACTGTTAGCACTGAATCTCAGGCTCCGAGCATGTTCTTCCTCTGTATGTGTTTGAGAACATGAATAATATAGAAATGACTGAGGTGAATCTGAGCTGTCATCAACAGAGGCTGCCATACTCACAAATAAGATGAAGTATTTTCATTAGAAGCTTTTGGGGGGGACTGTTTCAATTAATCAAAACTGTCATGTCTAGTTTTCCCTAAAGGATTTTTTGTTTTTTTTTACTTAACTCTTACATAAGTACAATTACAAGGTTATTCAATGAAGGTTTAACGTTGTACTAAATATATGTAAAAAATTAACATTCCTCTATCCTTAAATTAATAATTAAGTAATTTAAACAGACATTTACAGCCGTAAATAGATTATATATGTAACGCTATAATACCATAGTCCAAATTATTTAATGCTGTTATTATAGATCCTATTGTTATACACAGTACTATATACTGTATTACGAATATTATACATATTGCCTCCATCATCTTACTGTATTTATTATTGTATTTATTTGTTATTATTTAAGAAATTATTACTCATTTATATAGCCTGACACATACTGGATTTTTCAGCGTCATTATTATATCAACACTGCTATCAATATAAATGCACAAGATAAAACAAACATTTTTGATTAAGCTAAGTCCTGAGCAGGATATCTTACAGTTGAAAAAACTATGGAATCGCCTCAAACATATTGATTCCATAGTTTTTTCAACATGCTGTAAGATATCCTGCTCAGTACTTATCTTAATCAAAAATCTTTGTTTTTATTTTATGTATTTATATTTAGCATTTCTGTACTGCAACTTCTTATTTCTATATCAGCCTGACATATACATCAACACCAATTTCTGCAATAAGCTAATAGTAGCCAATATATCAGCTCAGCAAATGTATCAGTCTAGCTCTCATTTTTTGGTAACATTTGTATAAGAGGAGCATGTATTTGCCAAAGTCAACATAAATAAAGCCGCCATAAAATCATTGTTCTTAACAGTGTTGTTTTCTGGACAGAGCTGCAGTGGGTTGCAGCTGAGGAAGGGGACTCTTCCAACAGATGAGACTGATGTCAAGGAACAATAGTTAATTGCACTTTGAAGCCTCTTAAAAAATCCTCATTTTCTCAGATAACCTTTCAAGATTTTTCTTTAAGCTGCTTTGTGACACTGGCGTCTGGTTCAATGAGAACTGCAGACTCAAAAAACATCTGTACTTGCATCTAACCAAGTTTCATATTACCACAGCGCTGTCCCTTTTCAGCAAGAAAATGTGCCACTGTTGGGGGAAAAAGTTATAATGGGCTCTAAAGTCACCTTTTTCAACTTTTCCAGTTCATTCAATTCTCTGTTTCCACATCTGATGTTACAGTGAAGAAGACAGCACAACAAACAGTTCTTTTACCTGCCTGACTGAAGGAGACAAACAACCTCAGCCCATTAAAACAGGCCATTTTTGCTCATTTGTTCATGAAAAAACAGTTTGAAATCATTATAGCTGACAAGTACATCACACACATTCATTTTTACACTGTTATATCTTTACTGAGCTAAGTGTTTTTTTAAAGTATGTATGTACCAGCTGTATTATGTTGAAAGCACACTGTGGGGGCATGGCTGCAGTCGTCACTCGATCATGAATTATAAAGAGAGAGGATTCCCGTGTGTGTGAAATGGCATTGTTCACAGTTTGTGTCACATCAGTGCATGTTTAACTAGGCAAAACAAAAGCTTTTCAATATTTCAGTGCGCAGGGGCTGACAGAGTGAGGAGACATGGCTGTTGTACCGCTGTTCTGCCTCCTCCTGTCTCGTCCTCTCCTATCTGGTGTCCTGTCCTCTCCCCTCCCATCCTCCGAAGTGCTCTCCTCTCCTCTTAGATTACTGCAAAATACCCTCAAAAACCCCTCTCCAACTCAGGATCTCCGTGTCGGACCAACTTTGACACAATGAAGCCAACAAGAATTGACTCACAACCATCCGTCTTCCCCATTTATCACTCCTCCATCTGTCCTGTACCACAGGCTACATTAGCTTCAGCGCACAACCCTTTAAAGCTCCCTCCACTGGGTTTGAATAGCGTGTGCTAAAATGCAGTGTTAATCAAACCCCAAACAGGTACACCAGGGTTCGGGTCTCAGAGGTCCAGTAAAAAGGCAACACTACAGAAATGATTAACAGGGGGGCTATTGAACAGATGTGGAAACAGACACAGGAGGAAGAAAGACATTTAGAGAGAGGAGATTGTTTGAAGAATAACAGGAAGTTTGGTTCTTCGTATGTATTTGCATTTAAGTCTTATTTTGTAGTTAAATGAGCTCACATGTCATCAGACCATCAAACATTTTTCGGATTGTTTAAGCTTTTTGAAGCACAGATGGGCTCCTCATCTGCTTGTAAGTCTTTGTGTTTGTCTTGCTGAGTCAACCACAGAGAAGGTCTTTACTGCTCCCTACAATCCACTTTGTGTCCTTGCGCAGGGACTTTGTCTGATTTGGCGTCGGCTAATTAGGTCTGACTAACCGGGCTTTTAAGTCACACGCACGAGGCCTGGTTAAAAGTTGATGGATGGATGAGACATTAACTGTCCAGAAGGAGAACCACTACTGGTTGGGACTGTCACTTCCTGGCACGAGTGGACACCGGCTAGGTAGGTGGTACCCAGCCTGTGGGTCGAGAATGCCCAGAGGGGTAGCAAAATAAATCTGAGGAGTACTGAGATGATTAATAGCAGAGCACAGAATCAAAAACCTCTTCTGCTTTGCAGGATTCTGTTTATTTTTCAGATGTTTCTAAAATGATTGCTACTTTGCTGTTGCTGGAGAGGTTTATCAAAAAATGATGGCAGGGGTTTTACCGCATTTGCTACCATTTATGAGTTGGTGGTGACAAATTGCAATGACAATTAATTTAGAATTTTCAGTGTTTAGATTATTCTGCTCTCCTAATTCAACATTCACACATCTTGGTGACATGATTTTATAGCCACAGATGCCTTTGAATCTGGACAGAAACAGGCATCAAAGCATCATAAGCACAAAGCACACTCATCAAACAACCAGAGAGGGATTCTTCAGTTCTTCTGAATCAAACCTTGGTTGAATCCTCTCCCTGCTGATGCAGTAACGTTAGCAAGGTGGATGTATCCAGCAGAACTCACAAGTTGGATAAGCAGCCAGAGCAGAGACAAGAAGCAGTGACAAAAAAAAAAAAAAAAAAAAAAGCAGAGTAGTCAGATATTAATCGAGACATTTTAACTTTGTCATGAGAACATTTGCCAGCTGCAAGGCGCTCTGCTGATGTTTAGCCTGAGGGTGTGACAGACAGGGAGGGATGTTATGCTATCACAGCGTTTGATCACCGGCAGCACAGGAACACAGGTATCAGAGAGAGACTCGTATCTCTCACAGCTGCTCAGGCTCTGTCGTGAGGCTTGTTTAGATATCGGTATAAATGGGTTAAGGAATATTTAACTCTGAAGATGTAAGCCACGTTCCTTTTCCTTCAAATCCCTTTTAAAAGTCATGTAATGTGCCGTCAGGGCAGCTCTTTGAAACTAAATAGACAGTCCAAGCAAATAAACATGTGCGAGTCGCAAAATATTATTCTCCAAAGCTGTGTGATTGTGTTAACTGTGTGTTAATAGGCATCACAGAACAATTACTTGACCTGCACATAATGGAAGTCTCATCAATGTATGGATCCTGCCCCCTACTGTCAATGATGAGAATGACATCAATAATCAATTAGCAGGTGTAAAAAATATTTCTCTCATTTGGATACTTTTTTGGAGAGAAGAAGTATTATTGTTCATTACTAATACTGCATTCATTTTATTAAGGCATTTTAAATTTGTTCAATCGGCTTGTTCTGTTTAAGGAGTATAAAGAGTAGAGAGGCTGCTTTCAATGGAGCTTCAGTTCCAGTGATGTTACACCCAGCGCTTCCTTGTCATTCCCTCTCTGCCTCACAGGAAGAAGTGCTTGGGATCCATCACGACCCTCCACCTCCTGTTGTATGCAGGGAACACAGCAACCTCTTCTGGACAAACGCGAAAGCAGCAGAGAGTGTAATGAAGCCGGCGTAACAGTGAGTGAGTAACACCTGTGATCAACACCATGAGCCCGGTAAAAACTCGGCTCGCGGAAATTATGACAGCGCTTGAGGAAATTAAACGGCTTTTTATTGTCACCGCCGCACTGCTGCTAAACAGTTAGAGTTTGAAATCGAGCCATTGACTCTCACTGACACCTCAGAGGAAATGTTGAAGTCCCAAATGCCTGGCATCACATCTCAACAGATAACTAGTAATTTGACTCGAGAAAAATCATATTATTGCCTGGGGAAGCGTTAAAAAGTATTCCGTGATCAATGTATCTGATTAGTTTGCTTTGACGGTACACTGGTGAGCTAATCAGGCCAAAGGGATCAATGGAGGGGCTGTCACGCTGCCTTGCATTTCTTCTATCTTCAGATAACTACAATGTAAATGACTGGGTACTAAAGGAAACCCTACTGGGACGCATACTAAACTCTGCCTGTGCTGCATTGTGCACATGGGAATCTCTACAGACACTTAGCCAGTTCTTAATCAGTAGTGTGCGAAAAATAGGTCCCTATTCCACAGCCCTCTCTGAGTCTCTTATCATCATATTTGTCAGAGCTGCTTTATTCATTTCCAGATCAGTTTCCTCAGACTGTAAACTTTACAGCCCTTGTTGCAAATCCTTGTGGTACGATCCTTATTGTTGCTAATAGGCTCTGAACCTCTTTCTTCCTTCTTCTCTGCCCCTCTTTCCCTCTTCCTCGCTCGCTCTCTCAGACAGCCAGAGCTACGAGGCCACCAGATGCTCTCCCAGCCTATTTGTCTTGTCCCTTTCACAGACAAACTAATTGCTAAACAAAAGGTGCTGGCGTGTCCTGTCGAGCACCCTTGTAAATGCTTTACAGCCACAGTTCCATTCTGCCGGATAGTTAAGTGGCTAATTATAAAAGGACCACAAAAGAGTCTGATTAGGGATAAAGGCGAAGAGGAGGAGGAGGAGGTTGCGGTCCTATAGCCTTCTATACGGGACACAGTTCAGTTAGCTGAACATCAGTGAAGTCAACATAAATGAAACTGCCCAAAAGCATGTAGAGAGTGGGTTAATGCCATAGTGCTACCTGTTAAGTGTGGCGCTTGTATGAATTGTGTTGACATGAGTGGACATACTTGGATAAAGCCGGGGTGGTCAGACCTCAGTGTGATCTTTTTCCACCACAGTAATGCAGACTGGGGCTGCAGCTACTGGTTATTTTCATTATCATATAGTTTTCTTGATTAGCTGATAATTGCGTGGTCTGTGAAATGTCAGAAAATACAAATGCCCATCACAGTTTCCCAGAGTCCAAAGAGAATTAATTGTCTTCCATTGTCCAATCAGCAATTCATTCTGCCAATAAAGAAGTACAGAAGAAGAAGTAAATGTACTCACAATACAGGAAAAAGCCCCTTGTGAGTGTTATGTACTATCACTGCATTAATTACAGTATATTCCTGGATTATTTATGCTATAATAGTATTTATAGTATTTATAATACTATATTATTAATGCATTAATTTGTAAGTAGCATTTTACATTGCAGTTGGTGCAGATAGAACATATTTTAACTACTTATTTTTATTTAGTATTTTAATCTATGATTTATTTTATAAACTGGTAACAGGTTTTGTTTGTAAAATCTTAATCTGAAATGTAACTAGCAACTAAAGCTGCCAAACAAATATAGTAAAAAGTACATTAGCTCTGAATTGTAGTAAAGTAGAAGTAGAAAATACTTTTATTTTGTACTTGAGTACAGTACTTGAGTAAATCTACTTTGGTATGTTTCACCACCATCGAACACTTTTA
This sequence comes from Chelmon rostratus, assembly GCF_017976325.1. NCBI lineage: Eukaryota > Metazoa > Chordata > Actinopteri > Chaetodontiformes > Chaetodontidae > Chelmon > Chelmon rostratus. Next base: position 10,606,470 of record NC_055658.1, on the reverse strand, counting down.
CAATTACTCACAGGTCAGACACGTGAACCAATTATTTTCTAGCTTTTTTGCATAAAAAACAATTGATTATCATTATTTCCTGACCATCAATTAATCGAAGAAATTTGGGAGGTATGGGGCTGATTTGGAAGGCGACAACAGCAACACCTACCGTATTTAATGCAATCCAATACAGCTGTGAGTCAAATCAGTGCCTCTCTGACAGTCTTTGTAAAAACTGAACGTGATAAGCTTCACAGTGGTGGTGTTTCTTAGGGCTGTTGTGTTGGAGTTTATTGTATTGTACAGGTGTTGCTGTTGTGGACCCCTTGTGGACCCTTTACTTTTTGGAGGCAAGAAAGAGAAAGGTAGAAAATGTTTCTTTTGTGTGTGTGTGTGTGTGTGTGTGTGTGTGTGTGTGTGTGTGTGTGTGTGTGTGTGTGTGTGCCTTCTCCTACATTGGTGAAAGCGTGTCCTATCACCTCATGATGTGTTCAAGCATGTGTGTAGAAGTGTCTGTGTGTGTGTGTGTACTTGTGAGCCTGTCTGTGTACAGGCCAAGAAAACAGAGAGCCCCTGACTCCTTATCTTGACAAAGTTGGGTAATTAACGACAGAGCCTATTAAAGGGAGAATATTCAGCCAGTGATGAATGGCTTTAATAACAGGGCCGTGTTCTTTCTAACAGAGACAGATCCTCCCGCCACCGTCTCCCAGCCCACCAGATAAAACTACCCAGACTCCCATCTCACTACCCTCTTCATCTTGCCTTTTCCCATCGGCAGTCTCGCTCCTTCTCCATTTCCTGTCTTTGTGTTTTCTTTTTCACTCACTTTGAATTTTTTTTTCTTTTTTTGCTTTTCTCTCAAAGATTTCATCTTTCGTGTCTGATTAGTTCCACAATTCGTGTTTATAGTTTCAAGGTTTAGTCGCATCACACAGGCTCGAATTTTATTCATGTGTACACAAAAGCATACTGTGTTCTGCCCACAAAAACACAAACATTTGTGTAATAAGTAAGCGCCACCTTTTCGTCTACCTGCGTGAATGCTTTTGTGGACGTGTCCGTGCGTGTTTGTCTTGTAAAACATCGTTAGCCTCTTTGTGCAGGGGCCATGCAAATTGGACAGTTAAGAAGCGCCAGGACCGATTTATGTTCCCGTGCAGCCCTCTAACAGGGGCTGTGCTACTGCTTTATGTGTCCTGGTGGGGTTGGGGGCAAGGGCTTACCACAGGGGTCACATTCATCACAACCCCGTATTGTGAGATTGGTCCAGATGCCTGTCCTCATTAGAACAGACTGAAAGTGAAAACATTCAAATGGGGGTGAGTTAAGCAGCCACTCGCCCATGTGCACAATCAGAACTGTGACAGTGTTGCACAGTGTTCCTGTGCAGGGTAGCATTATGATCAGATTTCTCTGTGCAATTCACTTAAAGGGTCAGTTCACCCAAACTACTAAAAATATATTTTCCTCCCTTAGTTTCTCACGTATTTAGTGATATTTAGCCATGCAGATAGTGTTCGACCATGTCTTGAAATATACATCTTTGAGATTATTGACTTTCCCAGAAACAGTGGGAGTGAATTGTATTTCGTTTGTGATGTTAAAAGCATTAAATAAATATATTTAAGAGGGTCCTGGTGTTTAAGGCATAAACCGTATAACTGCAACATATACCCAGTTTAATTCTAGTCAGATATATTTGTTGTGTACCCCTCTCTTTCTTTCTACTGACAGCTGTCTGACAAAACTGGAAAATGACAAAATAATAATTACAAATATTCAGCAGGAGCATCTCTTTGCATAAACAGTCCTCCAATTGCTCTTTTGATCCACAGATCTCACTGGGAACAGTTTTGTAAATTACCCGGAGTAAACCGGACGCTAGTTCTGGAAAGACACGTTGCTGTTGAATTCAAATTTTACTTACAAATTAAATTTTGTTCACCCCATTCATATTGGTGGAGGCAGAAATATCAGAGACATATATCTCAAAACCTGATGAAATGAAATCAAACTATATACATGGCTAAATGTTTTCAGGGCAAAGTGAGAAAATGTGTTGTTTTCATCATTCGGGTGAACTGTGGCTATATTTTGTCACCTTCATCAATGCCAGCGAAACAAAAGTGTAAAAATCTGCACACATGGAAAGGAGAAGGTGGAAGAGATAACAGGTATGTTTTTGTTTGCTTGTGTGTGCTTTACAGACTCAAAAAGGCCTGGACCTCAGGAATGGAAGCTGGGAAAATGACACCAAACACTGGACTGCTGCAGTTTGGCTTCAGGTTCGGGCCCTATCAAGCACGCACAGTCGCACACACACACACACACACACACACACACACACACACACACACGCTCTCACACAAACATTAGACACCGAGTTCCTCTCCAAAGTGACTCCCATGTGTGGAGGAACCTTCGTACATAGGTTGTAGCATCAGGCGCTCTCTCACAGGACCAAAGGCAGCGAGTCCATTAAATACACATGAGAGTCTAATTAGGGCCCCCCTCGTGCAGCGGGCTTGGAGGTAGAAGTCATTGGGGAACGACACTGCCAAGACCCTGACACTCGGAGAACACACTCTGCAAATTAATAGAGAATGACCAAGAAGTACCTCTGTGACTGACTGGGACCTCTGCTTCCTTGGAGGCAAAAATGTTCAGCGCTGATTGCTCTCATTAAATTTGTTATAGTGATATAATTATGAAAATATGTCTGGAAAATGGGATGACTCTTGGTGTGTGGTTAGTTTGCATACTATGGTAAATTTGATATGAATGTTTAATATTTATATGGTTCATGTGACCTTTAAATGAGACCAGGGAGAAGGAATAGTTGAGTATGTGTTTTAGTTTGTGGCCTCATTTTACCCAATTTCTCTGGTAATTCACACCCATTAAACATCGCTGTTGTGGTCTTTAAATGAACGATAGTCAACCATCCTGAACAAGATTAACATAACTGATCATTTTGCTAATTTGTTCTGAATTCAAGCAGGAAAAGGGACTCGACTATATTTCCCATTATAATTAGGTTGATAATAACGCTGGGTGAATTATTGCATTTTTGTTATTCAGGAGGAAAGTCTTTCCTCTGCTGCATGTCAGATGAGATATTAGTGCGGACATAATTCTTATTCTGGCAGCAGCACAGTGACTGATATTATTTAAATTACACCTCCTTGGGCAAAGTATTCGGAAATACTTTGCAGATGGGAATTCATCACAAAATGGTGTTGAGAAAATGAGGGACATCAGGGTTTGATTACGCTGACAAAAAATGTCTTTTTTCAGAGGGAAATGACTAATGTTGTTAACAGCAGACTGAGGTGTGTAGTAGTGGAAACTGGCCACATCCTCCATTAGACTTATATTCTGATGTATTAAAATAGATGGATGGATGGATGTTTTATTGTTGTTTAACATTGAATCAGAGTAGATTTAATGTGGCGTTTTTACTCTGATCAGTGAAAAAGACCTTTTTGCTGTATGTCGAAGTAAACACAGATCTATATAACGTGATCTAAATTAAAGACAAATACAAAATGCTTGTTTGCAAAAGTATTTAGTCAGTGTTTAGTAGATGCACCTTTAGCAGCAGTTACAGTCTTGAGTCCAATAGCAAAGTAGAGCAGACCTGTTAACACTCCTGTCACCGTCTTCCCTTTTAAATAATTTCCCGTAAATCTCCTGTATCTTTAAATTTTTTCATAAAAAAACATTACATTCCCCTCCAGTGCAGCAGGTGGCAGTATGTAGAGCATTGGCTGTAACATCTATTGCCAAGGAGTCATTCACTCAAAAGGCACAAGCCAATTAAAAAAGAAGAAGAATGAACATGAGAAGGATGGAGTAGGTGCCCAAACAACTTAAAGTTTGTGCCAGTGTTTTACCAAATGGGAGGTTTATCTGTACTTAATGAAGAGCGACGTCGCTCAAAGTCGTGCTTTTTGTAAAATGTGCCACACAGATTTTAGTGCATCACACGGAGAGAAAAGCAACAAATCTGCCAAGCGCAAGTGCGTCCAAGAGGTGCAGAAACAAGCTCCATCAGTTACTGTATTCATACTATCTCTGCCATCCATTTCCATAATCGCCCTCTGCTAACAATTGTCTCACTTGCCAGTGGCCTCTCTCAGAATCACAAGTGAAGCATAACGTGTAACTCATGTGTGCATATCCTTCAAGTAATACATATTTAAACCAAGTGCTGAATTTATCCTTTATCCTCCTTAAAAACCTTGTTGCTCTGATATTTTAAAGCAAGCGGTTGCCAAGCGCTGAAGTGCCAGGCATTTCTCTCAGGAGTTGGTAGAGACCAAAAACGGAGCTAAAAGAGGGCGAACGCAAGGTGGCCAGAAGCAGCGTGATGGTGCCACCTCCGTGCTTCATGTGGGGATGGTGCAGTATGTCCGCGATTATGTGCAGTGTAATATTTATTCTGATGGCCAAAAAGCTCAATTTTGATCTCATCAGACTAAATGTTCTTCCAGCTGGCTCCAAAGTCGCCCATGTGCCTTCTGGCTCACTGTAGTGTTTGGCACTCTCCAGGCTACTGCTGCTGTGTTCACGGTCTCTCTCTCTCTCCACCCTCAACCTCTGAAGTTTGTAACTCCTTCAGAGTTGTCGTAAGTCTCCTGGTGAACTCCCTCAAGAGCCCCCTTCTTGCACGCTCGCTCAGATTTTGAGAACAGCCTGTGCAAGGCACGTTTACAGCTGTGCCACACTGTTTTTATTTCCTAATCAAACCGTTACCGTGAGTGTTCCTGGGTCTTCATGGTGCACGAAAGTAGGACTTTCCACATTCAGAAGTACTTATACTACAATCAACCGAGACCCCTTGAGTACACACAGGGGCTAATGACTAATGTGACTTCTAAAACCAAAGGGGGCACATGAAAACTTCCAGGTAGGCCCAATTCTTCTCCTACATAGATCGATAGGTACGACATGGCTCGCCTGTGCGGTCGGTGTCATGCTCTGTATCTGTGAACTCCAGCAGCCTCTCAGACTCCTCTCCACCACTGGCGCTCTGCTCTGCCTCGTGTTCTCCGCTGCCGTGACAGCTCTGGCCTTTAAGCTCTGCGCTGTTATCACTCGGGCTTCGCATTTTAACAAGAGCGTCATTAACGTCACCTCGCTGAGCGTTCTGTCGCCGTGACTGACAGCTGTTTTGACACTCTGTACCTCATCGGCTGCACACACACACATGCAGTTGGAGGACTGACTTACAATAAGGCAATACTAAAAATGTCAGCGGCTCCATTTAACTTTATTGGTTTTAAAGCCAGTGGCTAAGGGATTTTTATGGCCCACTTTCTTAAATATCTTACAGTGAGATAGTGCTGTCTAAATTGTATTATACATTATAAACTTCTACAAGTATATGGCAGCAGCTACACAGGAGGTGTGAAGCACAGTCTTTATGGCACACAGTTCAATGTAAATTCATGTGCAGATAATATACTTATCCTCATTTGTGGACCACTGTACGCTTATACAGATGGACAACAACCATGTTGGCCAAATAACCTTCTTGTCTTGTGCATAACAGAACCTTTCTTTTTACCTTTAAAATACCAATATATCTGACACATGACTCTTCTGAGCGTAGATGTGTGCTGCACATTAACTGAACTTTAACCCCACGTTTCTGGCCAGCCAACCATAATCCAATGCCATCTCAGACTGTTTTCTACTGTTCTATTACTTTATATTATACCATAGCTAAAATTACACTGTAATGGGGTGCTGTTAGTTTTTTTTAACATAAACCTGCCACTTCCAGAAGACTACAGCCACTTACGAGGAGAGTTTATGTGTCTAGGTTGTTCTGCACTTTTCGTAATAACCGTTTTCAATCTTGTCGCTCTCTTCGTTTATACACTGTATGATTTTCTGTAAGTCTGTCTGACAGTGTGTCAGCTGCCTGGCTACAGTATCTCATTAGTCCTGACTTTTTGAATGACCCTGAAGATATCGCCCTTGTGAAAAATAATAGTGACGGAAGATTGTCGTACATAATCCCCTAAAAACAATCCCAAATGCCCACAAAGCAGGCTTTATCCCATTTCTCCAACATATTTCACATTTTACTGTGAAGAGGACGCAGATTCCCAAAGTACCCAAAATGAATTACATTGTGGATTATCATGTAATTATGGATCTTTCCAAAGTCTGATAGAGCAGGAAAATTGAGTTCTGAATATTTCATAATGCGTAGCACCATCTTTGTTGAGGAAATTATTTAGGGATAGCATGCTCATTTGCAGAATGGATAAAGGTTCATTGCAGGCACCAGAGTGCAGTAATTGGAAATCTCAAGTGATTCAAAGGAGTCATTCAAAGATGAGCATGTCTACTGGATAACTGTGCATTCAGTACACCATTAATCCTCCATCAGACACCCAAAAACTGTCATCTGCCATCCAAACCTATCAAGCTGTTGCCATATAGGTTATTTGTGCCACGTATAAATCACACTTATACCGCAGATGTGACAAATGTGCACTTTGTGTTTTTTTCCACAGGTGAGCCGTGCACTCTCCCAGCCTCAGCCACTGCCAACAGGGCCAAGATATGGTAACTCATGTACAGACTTACCTGTGATGAGGATTTTCAATGCAATGTTGAAGCATTTCTTAAGACAAGCATGGATTCTTAATGGCGTGTGAGTAAAGATGATGTTCAGATAGGTACAACTGTCACACACTGATATCTGTATCAGACAGTGATAACAATTTTAGTGCATCATGAAATAATATCAACAGCACCATGGAAAACAAAACAACCAAACAACTTAAGATTGGATAAATTACACACTTATATGAACACTCTGACTGGGATGTAAAAGAATAATTTTGTCGCCTCTAGAAAACATATGAAGAAATGCCAGTTTTGAAAAATGTCATCTTTAAAAGGCAAATCTAAATGTCAGAGAGACAGATCCTTTACACATAGAGCGCGCTGCCTTCTGGGCGTAACACAGAAAGGCGTGAGAATAATATTTTTTCCCAGTTGAAATGAACTGCAATTACCAGGCATCAAGCATACAAAGCAGCACACTCACTTTCACACTCACATAGCCTGGAGAGGAGTGTGGTCACTGTTCGCAACATTACTCAGGAAATCAGAGAGGGAGAGCACAATAAAGGCAAAAAAAAAGGGGGGGGGGGGTTAATGTCACAGGGAAAAATAAAGACTTTACTATGTTAGAATCAGCAGTATGCTACTGAGATATAATGAATAGTGTCAGAAAGAGCTCAAATGAGTTGTCGATTAATCAACAGAAAATTAATCTGTGATTTTCATTATTTATAAATCATTGAAGTCATTTTTCAGGCTGAAATACCAAACATTTGATGGTTCCAGCTTTTCAAATGAGACGATTTGTTGCTTTTTCTTATGTTATATTATAATTAACATATTTGGGTTTTGGACTGATGGTGATTTGAAGAGGTCACGTGGCATTCATGGCCATTTTTTCATTTTTTCATGTCAGTTGCAACCTTACTCAGAAAAGATATTCATACGACAGTCGACTTAATTAAGAAATGTTTAAAAATTAATGAGTCAATTCAGTGCAGTGACCTTCATGCAACTGTGATCATTTGTAGCATTTGTAGAGAAAAAACATGCGTTGGTAATAGGATAAGTTAATTCTCGCTAAATTATGCTCACTGTGCAGGTAAGATGTTTCACAACATAGTATTTGCAGTTTTCTCCACTCAAATAGAAACTATATTTTTCAACCTGGACCCTACTTCCCATGTCTTTGTGTCTAAGTCACCAACAGGGGCAACAATTATGCAAAGGATCCCTGCAGAGATAGACCTTTTTGTTAAAGAATGAGATCCTTTTTGTTTAACCAGAAACAGCTGTTTTATCGCTCTGTTCTGGCTCTGCACGCTGTTTGACCTGCTGCCTCTCTGATGTTCGCCCTCCCTCTCGCTCCTCTCCTGATATTTTCACATCTGAGTCAGTGAATTGAGGGTTTATTTTAACCAAACCAGAGTTGGTGATTGTTGGGACAGTGGAAAGACTAACCAAGATGGTTTTGGTGAGTTTTATTTTGTTTTTGTCAAGTGTGAGTCAAGTGTGTTTTACAATGATAAAATTATTGTTTCTGTGAATGGAGTCTGGTGGATTTGAGGAGAGCGATGCAACGGCTGTTTCTGGTTAAACTAAAAGTTTAACCAGCCTTTAACAAAAATGTCTATCTATGTAGGAATCCTTTCCATAATGTTGTCAGACACTTAGAGCTTGTCACTGGCAAAAACGAGCACTTTTAGTGGACGTACATTGACAGTGCACCAAGAGAAAGCAGATTGCAACCTGTGTCGAGGCTGCCAACTGCAGCGTTCTCGCTCAATACTGGACCAGTTTCAAAAATGGTTGTCAAAGTTAGTCACTTAGGCACAAAAACATGAAAACCGGCTCCAGGCTGAAAAGTACTGAAGTTTCCCTTTAACTCGTGCATGAAAACTATTGCATGTGAGTGTATGCAAGTGTTTATTTCAGCATGCGTACGTGTGTGAGATTGACTTAGCTGTTGGCATGGGGTCACATCTCTTGCCCAGAGGAGAGCAGAGATAAAGCAAGTGGAGCAGCAATCCTGTTTAGGTCTAAATTTTGCATGCTGGTGAATGTCAGTCTCATGAATAAGCAAAGCAGGAATAAAGCTTTCCTTGGTCCTCCATTTGTTTTGAAGTTTATCCGTATGGAAAACGTCTGTACTTCTCAGTGGGGAATATGAGGCCTGAGTGGGTGATTCAACCCTGTTTCAATCAGCAGAGGGGCTTCTACAGGTAAGGAGCTGAATAGAAAGCATAAAAAAAGAAGTGGAGGAAGGAGAAAAGTGAGGTTCGAGCAGAGATGAAGACAGAGGAGGAGGAGTGGTGAAGGGGAGACAGCAGAGATGGAGTGAGGGAAGCGGGGTCAAAGAGACTAAAGACTTGGCTGTCTGCTCTCTGTTCCTGCTGTCCCAGGTCATGTGTTTTTATATTAATGGTATGAGGTCATGTGTCAGGTCAGGGAGAGCTAATCTTAACTCTGTGGCTGGAGGGCACCTTCGCCCCGCAGGGCATTTAGGTATCTCTCCGACCCAACCGAGAACCACCGGGCTCTTCTCTTAGCATGCAAATGAGACAGAAACAAATGTCCCATCACTTCTGGGGCCCCATGTCCCAAAGTGCTTAACACTCTTCCTGTCAACCCCCCCACTCCAGCTGCTTCAAAAACCCCTCCTGCCCTTCCCTCACTCTTTTTTCCTCCCTCTTATGTTCTTTAAATGAGCTTTCCAACTCCACTTCTTTCTCGCAATTCAATTTTACAAGGCCATTATCCCGGGTGTAATGTGGAGGTTAAATATATCGGGGCAGACGTTATGTGAAAATAATTAGTGCTAATGAATAATGCACTCATTCAGCTGATGAAGGATGGTTGGCAGGGTAATGGAGTGCAAGGGAGGGGCCCCTCTGACAAATGAAATTAAAATATTTAAACACTGTTTTACGATATTACCGGGCCCTCACACTCTTTCCCTGTTACCTATACTCGCTACATGGAGCAGGCCGGCCTCCATGTGACATGATAGTTGTGTCATTACTCATGCACAACATCTGTCTCACTGAAGACAGAGCCCAGACACAAGGATGAAATGTCCCCGCACCACACTTTTACAGTACCTCACACCACAGCTAATCATCTCTGCCCTGATAATCACTTTGAGGACATCAGAGACGCCAATCCTATCGACAGCCCCTGTCTGTCTGCCACGTTATATTTCGTTCCTTTTATTTATTGCCGCTACACTCATTCCGCCTCTTACGATCTCGTTCTGCACCCATCACGCGACAATGAAGGATGCAGGTTTTAAATCGCCCAGTTTACAGCACCCTCCCAGCCAATTGGCCTTCTCAAATCAATAACGGTGGACCTAGCGCTCTGTGCCTGATAAATGGTAGAGCATCAACGCCATTTCATTAGACATGATGGTTAGAGAAGGGTAGAGAAGAGTGGCAGGGGACGGAAATCTCATGAGCTAATAATACATATTGCTGAGTGCCTCTCAGGTTTGATAACACTTTGGATGGATTGGTTCACCTCATTTCCTAAAAGGCATCCACTTCTACTGACTTTAAGCCAATCTAGTACTTTTGGTTTTGTTTGCTCAGGTTTTGAGATTTCTGCAGCTAGTCCAATACAGTGGAACCAAGTGGAATTATTCTGTGGTGCTCACAGCGTGAAAAATTACATTTAGACAAGATCAACAGTGGGGCTGTGAGGCTGTACTCAGGCACAGCGGCTCTTTGGGCTGAATGCTCGTGTCAGCATGTTAACATACTCACATTGAGAGTGTTAACATGGTAACGCTAAACAGGTATCACGTATACTGTGTTCTGTATCTTAATTTAGTGTGTTAGCATGCAATTTTTGCTAATTAGCGCTGAACACAAAGTAAATCTGAGGCTAATGGGAAGTCATTTGCAGGTAATTTAGTCAGACATTTAAATGTTGACCTACTAATGGTGGTAGAAGAAACAATGAGTCTAGTTCTTAGCCTTCATTCTGAGAGGAACTTGTTTCTGGAAATAGATGTAAATTTAGATTGATTATTTTTTTAAATGTAATGTTTTAATGCTGTGAGCGCCACAAATGAAATTTCACTGCCATTGTTGCAGAGTAGAAGCAGAACTGCATGGGTCGATGCCACCTCAGGTAACAATGGGTAGGTTTTGCATTTTTCGCAAACTAACCCTTTAAAAAGGAAAGAGAAAGGACACAGTATGACACATATGTCCTGTTGAAGCAAAAAGGAAGATATATCAACAATTCTTTGCAAAAAAAAAATGTCATATTGGATCACAGGACAGTGGGTAGCTGTTATTAAAAAAAAAAAAAAAGGCCGTAAGCACTTAAGTGTGCTGCTTTTTCCTTGGGGCAGAAACAGCCTGCACACCATACCCAGCCACATCTGACAACTTTCTTTTATTAATCTTATATTTTGCAGATTGCCGCCATATACATTTGACTTGTAAAACAGGCCTAATTACAGGGCCTGTAGTATGCAAGCCACACATCAAACAGTAAGTTACAGTAAAAGCCTGTGATCTCAGTCGCCTTCTCTCTCTTTTTTTCTCCCCTCCCTTGACTCTGCACACCAGAAACACTGATTATAACAGGGACATTAAAAGGGAATTACAGCGAAACAATTTACACTTAATGTAGCAGTCATATGAACAGTGAAGAAGGATGGACAAAGATATAGCAGTATTAATAATACATGCTTTAATTAAGCAGCTGGGAATGCATAGAGCAGGATCAAGGCACAGGGAAGGACGAGTGGAAGAAGAGTGGTGGAGATGGGGGAAGCAGTGAGGGAAAGACAGCTAAAGGAGCGAGAATAAGAGACCGAATGACAGACAAAGTGTAAAACAGAGGAGGGTAAAATGCGGAGGAGGGAGGAGGATCGGAATATGCTGCTGTGGGTTTTCAGCGCACCGTGATTCATGGGCAGTAAATATGCAAAGCCTGATGGCCATAAGGCAATCAGAGGAGCGCCACTCATCTACATGTTGCACAGTGGGCTATAATCCATCTGAGGGGCAAGGAATAATGATACCAGGAAGCAGGAATAAGAGCAGGGTCTGTTTATTACCTCAGACAGATCCATAATGCATACAGATGTGAGGGAGGCACGCAGCAGCCTCTGGCCAGAGAACTCCGTTGAAAAGTGCAGACAGTAATATTGTTTTTAGTGTAATGAAAGGCAATCTGATTTAAGCACCTATTAAGGCATATAAGTCTGCTGTCATATAAAGTTTTAAACCAAGTGCTGGAGCTCTAATGATCACTGACAGAGAGGAGAAGCGCTGCGATCGACACACAGAGAGAAAGAAGAGTTAATCTGTCACCTCAAACGTAGCAGTAAGGTTACCTAAATTATATGGATCTTGCATTATGAATGGACACTCATGTATAGTGAAATGTAATATAATTTGGTCCAAATATGTGTATGTAAGACCTTGGGCATCATTAAGACTAGATCTGTATTGGTAAAACCTTCCACTGACAATAAAACTGGGTTTCCACTTCTTGGTGTCATTGTGTTTCCTTCTCTTTATTTGTAAAGAGACACATAACAATACACACACTCCCCAACACAAAGACCTCGCTTTCCTCTCTCCTCACAGAGGACATTAACACCAGGATCCTACTGGTGCTGGAGTATGTAATAAATTTTGGTGAACATTGATAAACTAATGCAATTACCTGCAGGGCAAGCAAGTCAGCTAATTTAAAGATACCAGGTTTGTTCATGGGGTGGGAGGCCCTGAATAGGCCCCAAGGGTGAAAGATGGCACCTTTATTACATCTGAGAGGTCAGCTTGGTAGCACTGTATTAGGATTGATCTTTTGATCCCAGCCTGCAACCCCCCATACTGTACCAACCCCATCTGGTTGAGGGGAAAACAAAAAAACGCTTATCTGGCGCAAAGGGTTAACTCTGCTAGCCAGGCAGCCTAATTGAGCGCCACACATCTCAGCTACACAGCAGAAACAGGAACCTAGAGGGTCGTAACAAGCCAGGCGTGACTTATTCACATAATAAACCAGGCGGATATCTAAATGAGCCATTGAGCTAGCCAGAGGGAGGGAGGCCATTAGGGCGCACGGACCATGGGTACATATTTGTATATCTGCAATTGCCCTATCATTTGCATATGTGGCCGGCTATAGAAATGTTAGCCGCTGCTTGTACCCAGGGGCCTAATGACACAACAGAACAACTCTGTACTCATTTACAGTATCATAAACAAGTCAGACACATATTCCTTTAAATCCCCCCCCCAAAAAAAGGATACACATGTGAGGAATCCTGTAGGTTGTATTGAGAACAAAGCAGCCGGAGGTCTGCAGGGTTCAAAATATATGAACCCCTGACATGAGCATGGATTACATTCTCTTTTTATGAAAAGTTGTTTTTTATTATCCATCGATCGAATATAATCACCTGGCTGACCTCAAGTGTGGTATCTTCTTATTCTGCAGAACGCTGTTCATGACCTAACCTGCCTGGCTCTCGCCACTTAACCAAACTACCATTTTTGGATAAAAAGCAGTCACATCTTAGAGTATGAGCTTCACTGTGGGTAGATCCCAACAGCAGATGTAAGCTTAAAGGTATAGGTGAACATTTTGGTATATGCTCGCTCTGTGGCTAACAATTAGATGAGACGATTGATACCATTCTGACATCTATCCGTTAGATATAAAGCTACAGCCAGCAGCTAGTTAGCTTAGCATAAAGGCTTGGATCAGAAGGTAGGAAAAGCCAACTACTAGCACCTTTATTGCTCACTGATTAGCACGTTATTGTGTTCTTTAATCAGAGACCAGGACGTTACGGTTCGTAGCCCCCTCCAGAGGCCGAATACCCCTATTTCCCAAAATGTCGAACTATTCCCTTAATGCTACACTAGCCTGCTTGTATGTAAACTATAATAACTTGGTGATAATGTAAAAGCACAATAGGATTTCAGTGTAATCAACACAGAATCCCAGTTCAGATGCATGCAGCCACTGCAAACATGCATCATGTTGACTTTGTCGATTCCATATTAATTGCAGTAATACAGTCTTGACTAGAGACAGACAGTGTATTTTAGGGCTTATAACTGCAACATTACCCTGCTAAGTGTGGCTTTGTTGTTTTCATTTGAGCCTAATAAAGACACTGGAGCCTCATCAGCTCTCCGACTGTGTGGCAATAGTCCATGACAGGATTTGTGTCATTGAGTCAATTGAGGCATATTTAATTAAAACTGTAAATTTTATTGGATTTATTGAACAGGGTCTTTTCATTTAAGTATTTTTTTAAACAGTAAAATTAGAGAAGTTCCAGTTGCTTTACGGTTTCAGGACACATTGTAGTTATTTTGTCTCTTTCTTGAATAAAGACTATTTTCTGATGGCTCAATACATGACAAACATGCAGAAATTCCAAAAAAAAAAAGTCTTTTCATAAAGAATAAATGTTAGAACTACCAAGCATTTTTGTAAATACAAGATACTCACACATATCTTTACGAATCATAAATTAGAAAGGCTGTACAGTGCCCTTTTATTCTGCACTCATATCCATCTGTTATGTTGTTCATTTCAAAGAATAACACAAGGTTGTCACTAATCAGCTGTCTTGTGGTGAGGGGTCAGGGGTCAGCCTTTAATGTGACCTCTGACACGTAATTAAATTGCCATCTTTAACCTCAGTTACAACCCGTCACAGCAACATTGGATTACATGCTGCAAATCACTCCACCAATCAATGACAGGAGCGAGGGCAGGGGGAGGGGCCTGCCGTGCCCGGCCGCGTCTGCACAGAGATTATCTGTAATGAAGCTGCACTGTACAGTGATCATGTTAGTGTGTAGTCTAATTAGATTGTGAATGACTGTGCTGCAATAACACACACTCATGCTAACAGGGAAGAGGGCTGCAGATAAGGTCTCAGGGAGCCACTGGCCGTGTCCAGTCACATGACTCGTTTCCACTTCAGATAATAGTCGAACTTATGTGAAACGAAAGTGACCTCTGCTCAGCAGGTTTGGCTTCATAACGTAAACACCCATGAGTTTGACTTCGCAGCTCTTGTTTTGATTGGCGGATCCTCTTCACTGATATGTCACGGCGGGAAAAGCACTGGTGCAAATATTAAAATTAATAATGGCTGAATTCCATGCTGCTGCTTCAGTTTCAGGGTCCTGGCACTGTGCATGTTGACTCTATGTCACACTGTGGTGGCTTGCTGGGACACTAAAATAGAACAGAGTTAATGATATTCACTGCCAAAGACGCAGCGGTGAGATCCAGATTTAGAACGGTTTAATAAACATTATGGATGGAGGAGGGCCGAGATGGTGAAGGAGGGATGCAGAAGGGTCCGGATGGAGAAAAGGGGGATGAAGGAATGAGGATCGAGGGATGAAGGGATGGAGGGGTAAGGGGGAGAAAGGGGAGGAATGAGGGGATGATGGGTGAGGGATAGAGGGGTAAGGGGAAAAAAGCGAGGGATACAGTGATAAATGCATCCCTCGAAAGTAACTAAGTACATTTACTCAAGTTTACTTAAACCTGCAACAACAGGATTTTTTTTTTGTGCCACCTACAGGCAACAGAAACAAGTTGTGAACACAACATTGGCATATGGTCACATTTTAAGTTGATACAGTGAACATGTTAGCAAACAGTTGCTTATTTACACATGCAGCTGTTACGGAGCAACACCAGCATTTGTTTAGGATCATCTCTGTGGCCACCTGATGAATGCGAGTCCAGTTTTCACACTCTTTTAGCTCTGGTTTTGGTCTCTCCCAGCTCCTGTGGGAAATACCTGGTTAATTGGTACTTGGTTAAGTGGTGCCTGCTAAATGTTCCACAAGTACCATCATGATGCCATGAATCAGGTGGTTTCGTGTCATGGCCGACATCATTTAAGTGAAAGGATAAAATAATAATGTCATATAATAATATATAATACTAAACACCCAAAAAAGGGGTCAATATGCATTTGATACTTAAAGTAGATTTTTATGGTACTAATAATACTATTAATACTACAAATAATAAGAATAACAATCATCATCATCATAGTACAGAATTTGTACATATCATGAAATAACTCTATACTGTTGCATTGGTGGTTTTACTTGCAGGATCTAAATACTTCCACGACTGTAGCATGTCTGGACTGAGAAGCACTGAAGACATGCATATATAAACATGCAGTAGTATGCATCCCCCTAAAAAACCGCAAAAAAGAAGAAGAGAAGTCAAAGCTGTACTAAGAATATTCCAGAGAGACTGGAGGCAAGAAGTAACAGTTCAGGATAAACTGGCTCCCAGCGTTGCCATGTTTTCAGCTGTAAACAGATGAGCTGCAGCTTTCTGGTTGCAGAACCATGACTGAGACAGATTTATTGTGATCTGCAGGTTCAGGGCGGCCATGTCTTGATTTATTGATGGCATTTCCCTGCTAGCAGGGTTACCTGGAACCTGTGGTCAGCAGACAAGGTTAAAGGGCTTTGTTGCGTCCGACACAGCGGCATTTCCAAACGAACTGAGGATGACGGAGAGGGGTTTTTTTTAGAAGCAACTGGAGTGTTTTTGTTGCAGCTGAGTAATAACAAACATTTCTTTTATGTAACACTAAATTTAACTGGCGAGGCTTTACAACCGAGGCTGCTGTCCTCACGCAGGCACTGATTCCGCACCAAAACTGCAGCTGGTGTTACAGGAAAAAAAAAAAAAAATGTGTCCCCAAACTCAAATGATCCTGAATGACTATGCTGATTATGATTTAGGGGCTGCTAGTTTTGTTTCAAACTGTTCCTTGCTTTGTGGCCGGGGGCCCTGTGTTGTTTAAAGGGTTGTCAGGGTATAAACACTAAATTAATCATGCTTTGGCTCAACTTGCTAGGGACTGAAATTTGCTTATGGAGGCCTATGATCACATAAAATATTAATGGCTTTACAGAGAACTGGCATTGTAGCGATGGGGGCAAGGCGTTTGAATGCATAGAGCGGTGTGCTGGGAGGGGTCACTGCTGGTTTGAGATCAGGGACACCTCCCTCATATCTTCACCTTTAACGGAAAAGTGGCATACAGCAAGTGGCCAAAACATTGTGTTATTGCACATTATCCAACCATTAGGGTGAATTTTGTACGTATTATTCTGCAAAACTGGTTAAGTGGTAATTGGTGTTAATTGGCATGCAGCGATGTTTTTGTGTTGTGAAAAAGCAGGGACAATATTCAAATGAATCTGAATAAATACATTGGAAGTGTGTAATGTTATGCATTTTCCTGGCTGTTGCATATCCATATGACCGACTTCTGGAGCCCCAGAGGGCTTCTAAAAGGAACTACAATCATTTTCAGAGACAGACAGCAAATTTCCAAGAAAACAAAAGTGAGACTTTCACCACGTTTCTTTCTTCTTCTTCTTTTTTTTTAAGTGAAACATACTGTCAGTTTCATCTGCCGGGTCCATGCACAAAAGAGAGAGAGAGAGAGAGAGAGAGAATGTTATTACAGCTCATTCCAAAATTTCATGCCATTTGTCTCTTTGACACAAATCAGAAGGTAAAGATTTATATAATGGATGACACAGATGCTGTAAACTTGTTAGCCCATGTTTTCAGAGCTCACACAGAGCGCATAAACATCCTCTGCCCACTGAGACACAAAGGGAGGCAGGCAGAGCTCGCAGACTTTCCTGCGTGCTGGTCACATCCCCACTGAAGACGGCGAGGGGCGCCTCTCCAACACATTTATTTGTGTAGCTGTTCCACGAAGTCCGAAAGGAATGTCAGGAAATGTGGGGTTTTACGTGCCAATCAAACCAGTGACGTGCCAAATGCAACTTGTAGGTTCATGACACAACCACACAAGTGTGCAGGTAGAGATGCAACAGCTTGTTTGATCACAAATGATGCTTGCGTGAGTTTGGTGGCACCGCAGTAGGTTAATGAGACGGCTGGAGGGGGCATTTAACACTCCCATACTGACAGACGGAGCGATGAGGGAGGGTATTTGTGGTGGTGGCGCAGGGGGAAAGGGCTTAAATGATAAACAGCAGATATTCTACAAGGGCAAATCTGATTTCTCACAATTATCTCTGCAAGCCTGACAGGCACCAGGGGTGGGCCAGGAACACTGAACTGGTGGACACTGATTGGGTTATTTGTCCTCTCTTATTCGAGGCTGAGGGATTGTGGGTGCTGCACTGTGGAGAGCCTCTCTGCAGGTGTATACCAACCCCTTACAGAAAGCAAAATCCCTTTTACTGAAACACCATGACTCATATTCACTTGTGGTTTGAAGGAAGCAAAGGGCGACCCGGTTTTAAAGCAGGTATTAACCCATGTTATGAGTGACAGTGCAAAATGAAGAGATAGGCCTTTAATACATATGTGAGATATTATGACCACTCATATCAAGATGGTTGTATGTTTGCAGAGTTGGCTGTGCAAGGATGAAAATACACTGACAATATAACATATTTTCATTAAATGTGGGTTAACAACCATGATTTCAGAAAAGTTGGGTTGCTGTGTAAAACAGAAATAAAACAAAATGTGATCATTTGCCTCTGCCTTTTCATCAATACTCAGCTGAACACAATGCAAAGACAATATATTTAATGTAACTATCTGCTGATTCTGAATTGGATGCAGCAACACGTTTCAAACAAGTTGGGACAGGAGCAACAACAGACTGGGAAAGTTGTAGAACGCTCCAAAAACACCTGTTTGGATCATTCCACAGGTAAACAGGTTGATTGGTAAAAGGTGATGGTATCATGATTGGGTATGAAAGGAGCATCCTGGAAAGGCTCAGTTGTTCACAAGCGAGGATGGAGCGAGGTTCAACACTTTGTGATAATGATTGGATAAAGGATGTTACTGCATGGGCTCAGGAACACTTTGTAAATCTGACATTTGATGGCAAATGATTGCTTTCTGTTTTCATTCACAATTACAATGATCGGCTGTCTTTGGCACATGTGAGGCGTCCATATTCGTTTTGTTTTCAGGAACTTCTGTATAAGGAAGTGCCAAGTGGGATCTTTCAGAAAACTCACTCTCTCAGTAGGATTTACAACTTGAATGTACGTGTAAACACCATTTACAAGTCAGACACTCTTCTAGTAATTCCGATAACTCCAGTGTCTCACTATAAGCAACTGGGTCCTATGGGATATGTGTACCAATTAGGATTTTGGCCACAGGTTTGCTATTGTTTACTGATACTGATAGGCCACTGTCAATCACATCTGATGAGACCACACCCACACAGTCCTGAAGAAGCAGACCAGCAGAGTTTATAAATGTTAAACTCTGAAATGTTAGCTAAAATTGATAACTAAATTTCAAGTTTCATGTGTATTTCTTCAGCTGTGTGAGTTTTTTGGGGCTTTAATACATCTAATTACCCAAATGTTCCACAGGGATCAATATGGATTCATTTCACCCCATGCAGCACAGTGCACCAAGCCAAACTCCCCAAGAAACTTGTCAGCTTTGTCTAAATGTACAAGACGATGTTCCGTAGTTTAAGTAATATGTTATAATGGCATTTCATTAACCCAAGGGTGCAAGATGGCTCAAGAACAATTATCACACACAATAAGCAACATAACAAAATTTGTATTTTAATACAGTAGCACTTAGATTGGCGCCATATAAAAACAGTTCAAGCAAATACAATTTTAAATTCTGAAATGTTGAAGCCTCTCGGAGAAAGACGAGCTGACGCTGGGCTCTGCAGACCGACGGCTCCTGCAACAAAACAAACACAAATCTGGTATTAGTACTTCTTAGCTCTGCAATAATTTGAGCTAATTTTAACATTTGGCAAAAAATATTCGATCAGATTATGTCACGGTCTTACCTTGGCATGGAAATCAGTGTTAAACGTTAGGTTACCTTACCGATCCAAAATAAAAATAAAAAAAGTGTTCATAAAGGTAGGAATTTTGTAGGAATTTTGCTCTTTAGGGGAAGAGGAAGTTTTTTTTGTTTTTGAAATGGTCTTTTTTTCAACTCTTTTGGGAGTTTTCTTTTTTCACTGCCACAAAATTCTTTTGTCTTTTTTGTCTTTTACTTTCTTTTTGTTTTTGGCAGAATGTTTTCAGACCATTTCAATTCTTTATTTTTTGTACAATCCAAAGTAAAGCCAACAACTGAGAAGCCAAGCTTTCATACAAATCATTTAAACACAGACATAAAATATTTACAAGTGAGCATTTAAACCAGTCAACCTATTGCTATTCTGAAAAACGCTAGTCTGCCGTTCTGTTAAATTACAACACAGGATTTGTTTTCTTTAACTGACAGTTCAACAAGTGATCAGCTGTCACATGTCTAAGACGAACTATTTCTGTTTTGTGACCTCCCAAAAAAAAAAATGTACAGAACTATTTCTACATTAAGAGCATTTAAAAAATCTGTCATTGTTAAAATGAATCAAACTCGCACATCGTTGTTCTGTCATTTACACATTTGTGAGGGAAGGAAAAAAAAAGTCTAGCCAAAGTGAAATGTGTTGTAGATTTATAAACAGGCATTGAAATCTTAGAAAGTTGCTGGATAGTTGCTTGTCTTCCACAGCTGTGCAACCAGGGAAGAGCATCGAACTGATCTTCATCTGCGCCAGGAGCGAGGCTCGTTGTCGTCTTCTTCCTCATCATCATCCTGCAGCAATGCGTCGTCACTCAGAGACTCTTCCGGGTACTGATGGGAGAAAAACACACACTAACATTAGTGACTCTCTATAGATGATTAAAAAGTAACAGTGTAACAGTAAGTGAATTATCACCTGTAGCATGCTAGTCAGCTGCTCCGCTGTAAGGCAGCATTACGGTTTCCTCATTAGTTGCAGCTAAACTAATGCTACAATGTTTATCTCTGCAGGTACGGGACCATACTCAGTGTAAAGAATACAGGATTTAAGCATTTGGTCACAGTGCTTGAGGTCTGCTACAGCGTGCCTTCATGCGTGCAGTCAGTCTGTTGTGCTGCTCTGTCTAAATGTTGTTCAGGAGTCGGAGAGCATTACTGACAATTGTGTTATTTATTTTTTCTTACTGATTATAAGCCAATATCATGTTTGAGTATCTGAATGCCTTAACTGTTACAGTAAGAATTGTGCAAAATGAGCCACTGTTGAATGTTCACATTTTTCACAATAAATGAACTACAAACTGTTTTTTTTTTCCTGCTGTACCAAAAACAAAACAAACCGTGACCCTAAAACTGAGGTATATACTGAAGTGGGAATTCTGTGCATGATTACAAACCTACTTGTAAGATGTGAACAGAGGTGGAAAGACCTTTTCTTTTGAGCGTCATCAGCACTCAATTGCAGAATGTATTTAAAGTTCTCAGCTTGAGAGTATCACACCAATAACTTCATGACAGACCCGATGCTTCATGAAAGTGGCCATGCAAACACCACATGAAGGCAATCGATGCTGTAATGTGTAATGGCTCCCTCTTGTGTTCTCTAAATGTAACAGGTAACAGGAAATATAACAGGTTTTTCTGATATCTGAACAGATAACATCCAAATATCTCCACCAAAGCAAATATTCCCCTGTGTGGTAGCACTCCTTTAGGCTCATCATCAACCGTATACAAAGGGAGAACTGTCCACAAACCTCATCCTCCTCTGGTTCTGCCTCATCAGCATCCGCAGTATTGAGAGTCATGACGGCCTTATGCCAGGCCAGCCGTAAAGTCTGGTTGTTGAACCTCACTCCATGAAGAGCCGCCTGCAGGTGGACGACACAGAGAGCAGAAGGGGAAAACACATGGTTAGAAGAACTTGACGAGAATTGTGAAAATTGTGAAAAAGAGTCCAGAAATATGCTTCGCTGTGGGAAGCTTAAGATGCTCTACAAAGAAAGAGACTCACCTGCTCTGCCTCCGCTCTTGTCTTGTAAGTGATGACTGCAGACAGGTTGGTTTCATCAATCTGGCAATCTTCAATCTCTCCAAATTGCTTCAAAATCAGGAACACACAACATTTTGGTCACTTTACAAACTAATGCATTCCTGTGCAATTCTGTTTTTTACAGAGTGTTACAGAGTGAATAACTTGAGCCTAAAAGTGAAAATCAGCTGTTTATGTTGGTGCATTTTCACTGCAGCCACTGCATGCTGGTGGCTGCTGCCAGAGGACTTACTAGATGTGCCACTTTAACAGTTTAATTTATATTTCAACAGTACCTGTATGTTGTTGCACCACTGGAGGTCAGTTGCACTGTGCAGTTGTAACCACCAGAGGACACTGTTGTTGTTTTTTTGCTACATTGCACAATCAAAATAATCCAATGTCCATGATATTACTGTGTTTAATAAGTACAATTCATATTAGAGGATAAAAATACACATACCCAGTATTGTTTTTAGTGAAATCATTTGTGTTCTCACTTCCATTCCACAAAAAAAGGAATGCATATAACTTAAGGCTGTGTTGACATTTAGATCTTGTATTTTGTCTTCTGTTTCCATATAAAAACACCAGTAACAGCCTTAATCCAAAGGAAGATGTGAGAACAGCTGAAAGTTTTATTTATCATGTCGTGACTGACAGCGAGCAATGAGAATTTCCACTCCCTCTACAGTTAGGCTGGCTCTGCCCTTTAACACAGAGTCCTCTGATCTCCCACCTGCAGATTCCTTCAAAAGGTCATATTGGTTCAATTGTGGATATCAAATCTGCTTTTCTCAGTCACGTAGTTTAAGGCTGACTTACAGCAAAGTGTGGCAGTAGGTCTACGCGGTCTGTGTCTGCAAAACCAGAAATCTCCAGCGCTCGTGGCCGATGGTCCACGACTGCATGCAGTGGCACACCTCTTCCCCGCCCTCTGGAGCCCCGTCCCCTGGCCCTGAGAGCACCACGGCCCCGAGGAAGGACCCCCCGGCCTCGTCCTGATGACAGGAGTCCCCTTTTAGCTGCCTGGGTGAAAACAAAAACATGGATGGGATAAGTCAAACAGAGCACAAATATCTGACTGACGTCTTGAAACAAATAATTTGCATTGTTGAAATAAAATTCAAACAGGTCATTTCAAGTTACAAGAGAACAAGCGCCCTCAAGTGGCACTTGTGCTGAATAAAGCATCTATCCATCTATCTATCCATCCATCCCACCACAGACACTGCTCTTAAATGCAGGTAGATTGTTACTGGGGTTTCGGTGGCTAAACCTCTTCTCTTCTTTGTGTTTTTTGTTCTCGGTACGTGGTTGTTTATCACATCAAATCCACAAGCTATATTTCAGAAAAAGCTAAAAGTAACAAGACAAAATACAAACAAGAAAGCTGGGTAACCCTAGATCAGAGTGCAGATGACTAAACGACTGGTGGGTCTGATTCTTTCTGACCAATCAACGCAACATAGACTGAGGGGTAATAAGAAAATGGGACCATATGGAATGGTTCTATTGGTACCGTCCACAACTTTTGACAATGGAATAACTGCTCTAATGTGTAACTAAACTGAACTGCTTGATAGAAACATGGGGTAAACAGCATTTTAGCACTTCTTTTCAAGCTTGAGGGCCAGTTTTCTCTTCCAAGAACAAGTCATTACCTCAATTTGCAGCTGGGTGTACTTGATCTTCAACATAGCGGTGTCCTCTCCGGCCTGAGTCTTCTTGTACAGGTCCAGCTCAGCATCCAGCAGTTCCTTCTGTGCCTGAACACATTATTAACTCATATCAGGAAAGATGACATCACAATTCGGAAATAAAAAGTCAAGGGCAATTGGATGAGCCACAAAATAGAAAATCCAGCTGCATTTGACTTAGTATTTTTAAATGACCAAAGATGCATCTTCTGTAATCGCTAAGGAATAAAAATGCAGAGAGAAAGCTGGATAATACAAATCTAGAGCTACAAATCAAATGCTGGTTACCTACTACTACCTAAGAATACTAAGCAAACCAAGGAAGCGTATACTGTGTATAACTGCTTGCTTGATGAAGAGATGTGTGGGTGTCGCACTGATGTAAATGAGGGAGAGATCACTACCTGGGCCTTGCTCTTGGCTGTCCGTAGTGGGTTGTTGCTGCTTGAGATTCCTTTTATCTCTTCTTGCAGTTTGGTGATGCTCTTGGTTAACATGCCCAAAGTTTCCATGATCTTGGCTTTATCCTCTGCTTTCATTGCTTTGTTCTTCTCAAGTTTGGATATTAGGAGCTGCAGAGCAGAAAAACAGAGAATCTTAAGTTTTGTTTATGCTGCTTCAAACAGAGTACTTGAATAATCACAAAACATCAACCGCAAGTGACACAGGACGGGAGAGTAAGATTTAAAACTGTTGAAAATATGGATCATTTTAGTTGGAACATTATATATTTTTTGTCATGTCACTTTAAAGGCAGAAACAAGGCGACATGTCAACAGATGATCTTAAACCTCTAAAATCAAACAGATGAGTCATAGATCCCACACAAAGCTTTCAAACACTGCTGGTAAACAAAGCAGAGTCCCAAAGCCAGTCAGTGGACTCTGCGTGTGGTTTAGGCAGTGAGTCAGACCTCTATCACAGCTCACACAATGGCATTTACATTTTCTATAAAGAGGCTGCATCTGAATCTAAAAGCAGACAGGGACACCTGAATGTCAAAGAAGTGTATTGAAATCTCGGCTCCGGATTATTTTACCTTCTGTGTCTCAATGTGCTTCTCCAGTATTTCCTGCTTCTTCTTCCTTACATCCTGCTGTAGCCGTATAGCTTCCTGTGAAAGAAATTATGAGAAATGATTAGTTATTAGTATGAGAATCTAAGTTGCTTGCATCCCATTTATCCATTCCCCTTTTCCCTCCATTCCCTCCACTTCTCCTCTCACCTGCTTCTTCTTCAGGGCCTCCTCTGACGTCTTCTGGGCTGCCTTCAGGGCAGCAGGATTGTATACAGTCTTTGTGAGGCCCATAGACGTCGAAAAGACCTGAAAAGGGGGGAATAGAGATGACACATAACATTTACACGATCTGAAAGGATAGAGACTCCAAAAGAAAATGACAAAACAGACAGTAAGGGGACACTTACTTTTTCAACAGCAGCTGCTGGTTTGGCAGAGAAACCCAAACGGTCCTTCACTGACACTTTGGAAGGATTCTGCATCAAAGGGGGGAAAAATACATGTTTATACACATCTCCTGCAGATTTGGACAAGTATATGTAAAATAGCACACCCTAAACACCATCACCCACAGACACACACATACCTGAGAGGCTACGCTGGAATCTTGGGAGGGCTCAGAGCTCGTAGCGAGCAGGGGTCCAAGGCGGTCTTTGACAGACTGCTTCAGAGATGTGGCAGAGGGCTGCTGAACAACAAAGACGTCAGTCACATTATGTCTGGATTAATGCATTAGTGCGTTTTAACATAGCTACTGTCAGACAATAAATCTGATGTTTAATCTTCCAGTTTCTTATCATCATGAACCTTTAGGTGCAACTGTATCATCTACTTTCTTTTCCGACTTCCTACGCCTGCTAGAATGACTCACAACACTTGGTGAAAGACGTCCTTTATACTGTAACTGTAAGTGGAGGCAGCACTGGCATTAATGCAACAGGTTTTTCCAAGTGACAAAATGTGAAAGGCAAGAGAGAACAACACTGTGGTGTGCCATGCCAAATTCTGCAGATGATCAAAAACACCCTTGAAGCAGGTGTTACATTTCACAAAGTGACGACGACAGATCAACAACAAAGCAAGCGGTGGACGCACTGAATTATGCTCTACTTAAACTGATGATGGAAGAGAAACAGATACTGTCACTTAGAAAATATTCCCAGAAATGCAAAGCTCATTGAAAAACTGTTAAAACTATTTATTTTAAGGCAAAAGTTTTGCTTAAAGCACTAATTTTGTCTCTATTAAGTGAAAAAAAATCAAATTAAATTGAACGGGTTTCTGGAGTCACATGGAATCAACTTGATCTTTCACAAGTGCATTTTATTTCAGAATATTTACCCTTACTGGATATTCGACCCAGGAATATACTGGCAACATTTTTTGTATGTTTTAAGACAAAAGGTTCACAAAAACCACCAGATGTTATGAACGACAGTTATTAAAATTAAGTTTTACCATGGCTGGCTGTGTCTGAGGCTGCTGCAGTGAGTGAGACTGGCCCTGGCCCTGTCCATCACTTCCATCATCACGAAACCAGTGCACCCTGATGAAGCGGTTGTTGAGAACGGCCTCTGTGCTTTGCATAGCCCGCTTAGCCTCATCTGGAGAGGCGAACTGGATCAGTGCACCTTCTGGGTCATTCCGGTAGGCCACCTGCAATAAAAATGTATATAAACAGTGGTGCACATACTGTATAGCCTGCAGGTAACACTGGGTGCGTTATCAGAACTTAACCTCAACATGGTCAGGTTATCAAATGGACACAAGAGCAACTGCATGACATGATTTTCACCTGATCCATCCTAACTGTCACAGTAACTGTGTATAGTACTTTATAAATACAGTAGAGAGAATTTGGAAGAGGACGCACAGTAAATTTTTAAAGGATTATTTAAGGGGTGTATTCTGGACAATTCTCCACCTTTTTTTATTTTCACTTATGCCTGGTTTATCAGATGGTTTAAATGGCATACTTTCGACCCTATTAGACAAGTTTTAAAAGACAAAAACAGAAACTACATTTAAACCACTAAATAAACCAGAGGTTCGCTCATAAACATTCCCTTACATGTCAAACATCGATACTGAACCTGTTTTAAAGCTCCTTCACCTTATGATACCAGATCCAGACATTCATATTATACTGCAGCATTGATTGCGTTACAAACGAACAACATATTTTTTGACTACTAACCACCAAAGCTGTGACTTTCACATCTACAGCACCACACAGGGACTGACCTGGAGGTTGACGATGGTGCCAAACTTGCTGAAATGTTCATTGAGTTTGCTGATGTTGTTGAGCTCAGGGGGAATTTGCCGAACCAGCAGCTTGGTGTTAGGAGAGAATGGAGGTCTTTTGTGGTAGCCCTGGTGGTTGGGTTTGTTAAAGTTGGGTCTGAGCAGAGAAGTCATTTAACAATTCAGTGAGACAGTATTAAACACACCTCTGTTGAATGTGCTGATCCAATGAGTTTAAAGGCAGTATATAACTTTTATTTTGATATTACAGGAAAAGGGCGTCTTACTTGTCAAACCAAGGTTTCTTTGAGGGGAGGCCTCCATCATGGGAGACACCTGGTCGCTTCCTCGAATCAGACTCCATAACAATCCTCATACTGTTGTTTGGAATCTTGTCTGGTGAGGGACAAACGCTGACAGTCAGTTCTGAGACTACCGCACAAAGCTCAAAAAGAGATCACAACTCTTTGGCAGGACTTTCAAGCAGCCGAAACACAAAAACAGTAGCATGTACTGAATACTAGTATCCTCTTTATTTGTAAAGCACAACAGGCCATCAAATTGACCAAAGTAATAGGCATGCTAACGGTTGGAGGGACAGTGCATGTATGTTGTAAGACAATCTATTCAAAGCTCAGATTGTTCAGCTGATATGAACAATACCTCTCTGTGGCTGGTCCACCTCTCCCATTGTGAGACCAATCAGGTTGGGTCTCTGGGCATTGACCCGATGGCGGTAGATTGGCCTGGAAGTATTGGTGATGCTGGGAGCCTCAGGGTTATACACATCTGTCTCATAGTTGTCTGGTCAGGAGAGAGAGGATACTTTAACTCAGAAATTTACACAGCAAGGTACAGCAATAGTGATTTATCAATACAAAAGTAAATCTGTGACTTAAAAAAGGCATGCAACCATTACCAGAGTTGAAGAGTGGTACTGAGGCCTGTTGATGTGACGAGCGCATCCCCGATGTGACAATGGTGGGAACAGAGCTGGTGATAGAATTGGGAGGAGCATCCATGCCTGATGGTTGCAGCGGAGGAAGAGGAGGAGGGGGACCTGTGTTTGACAGAGGAAAAGAAAATACAAATTCTTATACAATTTAATTTACATTTATTCAAAAAAATGAAAAAACCTCAAGACTCACATTTCCCTCACTTTTCTTAATTGACTGATTGCTTGTTCGTTTAAATTATTTCTGTTTTGTTATTTCTACTTTCTTGTTCTTTTGTTTGTTACTATTCTGCCTGTTTGACATGTTGTGTTAAATGCTTTCACTGTAACGCACGTCTTGAAAAGTGCACAGACAAAGTTTACTTATTCCTCAACCCCAGTGTCATAGAAAAAATAAAGAGAGAGAAATGTCTGAATTCCTACCTGCAACAGGTGGAAGGCTGGGTGGGAGGGCACCTGGTGGGGGCACAGGGGGCCGCAAATTCACAGGTGGGGGGTTCATGAGAGGTGGTGGTGGTGGGAGGCCTGGGGGCGGTGGTGGATCCACACCTGGGATTGGTGGCGGTTGGAAGGGCAGCATGCTGGGCAAGTTGACATCCTCCACTACAACTGGATCACTTCCATGGTCGAAAGGACACATGTCCCCTCTCATGCAGAAGCCCTTTTCTGGAAAAGACAGAAGACACGTGTAGAAGATCAAACACAAAGACTTACGAAGATAAAAAACAATCTAAATAAGTTTCATAATCAGCCTCCCTTACCATCATAGTCACGGCATCGCTTCCTCTGTTGAGGGGGTGGTCCCCTAATGAAAGGTACACGATCCACAGGGTGCTCAGGGCGGAAATCTGACCAACTCTCATTGGTGTTGTTACTGTGATGGTGGGTAGGGGCGATGACTGTGATGGTGCTGCTCAGTGTCGGCACAGGGAAGTGTGACGTGGTTGCGCTGGAGACCAGGGCTGCTGGGGTGTAGCCATCACCACTCTCTGACCTGTGATCATGATCATACTTCAACTTTCCGGAATCTCGTTCTGCGAATAGACAAGACGGACCACCATTATGGCATGTATACGTATAAGAAACTAATTTAACACATTACTACATTCTAAACCTTGTTTTCTTTTGTTTCTACCCTTGGTCAATCCATTCCATAGTGATTGAGCCTATAGTCCACTGATGAAAGTGTTGCAATATTTATATATTTGCAGTATTATAAACTGGGTATCTGTGGTTGATCTTCCCAGAAAAAAAATGCTGTATTATGCCAGTGCTAATGCAAATCAAACATTTAACTGCAAAAACACAAGATGACTTTTATTATGACGTAGTCACAAAAATGCAGTGTGCTTGTCAGTGAGATTGACCACTACCGTTCATCAAAAACACATGTACTAAACAAGTCAACGGTCATTTTCAGCATTTTTGACCATGGATCAGTTTAGCAAATATTGCAGGCAGTAATGAAACAAGAAGGAGCAGCCACAATGACCGGTTAGATGAGGAACAGCAGGTGACAGGCTGCACACCTCCAGCTTCTCAGCGAGGTAACAAACACCTTTCACTGTGTCCTGCTGTTCACAGACTAATGCCATGTGCGGCATAAAATGTGATCACAGTTGCTCACAGAATTAAGTAAAAAGAAAATGATTGCCTGACTTTATTAACGCAACAATAGTTTGTTTTACTGTCCCAGAATTCTGTGTTTTTCTTGTATTAAACCACACTTGCTATTGCCACCAGTAACTACAGGTGTCTCCAAATCAACTAGGACTAAAATCCTAAGGATTGCAACTTTACTTGACAAATATATTACATCATCTTTGTGCTTAAAAAGTTTCTTGATAAGATGTAATCTGTCTGGACACACAAGGCTCAGCAATAAACAGGGCCAGAGTTCAAATGAAGTGAAATTTGCTCACACTGCAACATGTAAAAGTAGCCTTTTTAAACCTGGCTTTCTGTGTCATTGCTCCCCCCATAAAAAAAAAACAAACAAACAATGATTTAAACTTGTACAAAGTGATCTTGCTGATGATCATATGTGGACAGCCTTAGATCATTTTAGATCCATCAGTCAGGTTCTTACCTCTGCTCCTGCTTCTAGACCGAGTTCTGCTGTGTGACGGGCTCCTGGTGCGATCACGGTCCCTATCTCTGTCTCTGTCCCTATCCCTCTCCCTGTCGCGGTCTCGGATACGATCTTTGCTCCAACTCCGACTGCGGCTACGACTATAACTACGACTGCGGCCTCTCCTGCGATTGTAGCGATCGCGGTACGAGTCCCTCCTTGGTGGGTTGCGTTCATAATCCCTCTTCCTGGGGCGGTCGTCTCTCTTACGATCATCTCTCCTAAAAATTTGGGTAGTCAAAGACATGCTAATTAGTGAAAGGTAAATACAAATTGAAAGAGAAACTGCAAACAGGTAGTTGCACAAACCTGCCATCTCTGTTGTAGCGAGAGCTTGACTGTGGAGGGCTGTGATTCACTCTTCGAGAAAACTTCTTCTCCCGCTCTTCTTCCCTATTTGTCTGGAACAAAAAAAAAAGTTACTTCCAATAATATTGTTTAGCTAAGATGGCCACAGGCATGAGAGGTCCTCTTTATTGATGGAAATATAGCTTTATTTAAAGACCTGCTGTGTCAAATATTGACATTATTAAGAAGATTTCTGTTACCTCATCTTTTTTCTGCTCATCTTTCTCAATTTTGACCAGAGAGGATGGCTGCTCTGGCTGCGGGAGGTAGTTTTTGTTGTTAATGGCTTCAAACAGCTTATCTACAAAGGGCTGGGTCTCTGATAGAAGGTAAAGAGTATATATTAATGCACAATAAACAATGACACACGCTGGATCATATGATTAATGAATAGGGGCTTGCAAAGTAAAGCTCTCATGCAACAGGGATTAATTACCTTTCTGAAGAAATACATCCAACTGGTCTATACACAGGGCTTTAAGTTCCTTTTCAGTTTTGTCTTTCTTCACCAAAGCAACAACATACTTGGCAAGGGCAGAAGGGTCTGCGTCACAGCTGGAATTATGGAGACAAAATGATCGTAAAATACACGAACATCGAAATAAATAACATGAAAAGACGTGTATAAATATCGTTATCCATAACTAACAACCAAACACTGGGTGAACTAACATTAGCTTGTGTAACAGACTGGGCTAGAGTGATGTCGCCAATAGTTAACGTTACTTACATAGGCTCGAGGGTATCGGACAGCCATGTTTTCAAGGCATCAAGGTTTTCAATTAGCATTTTAGATCCAGCCGAACTTTCCCTCCACCACGGCCAGAGTTAACGCTTACTGTGATGACGTTACTTGTCTGTTTTTTCAAGGGTAGCCGAAATTATCTGGTGAAACTGGCCACTTGTCGTCTTTAGCTAGGCTATCGTGCTAAAAGCGAAGCTAGCGAAACAGCCGCCTTAACGTTGACCAGGTTAGCCACGTTAGCATTCGTCTTTCCAGGCCCCAAACGCGCTACACGATTTCTCTACTCTCGTAATGTATTTAATGTGGAAATGCAGACAAGCGATACTATTATTTCTCAAAGTTCAACTAACTAACTCTGAAGTTTCCAAAAGATTTTGATCCGTTAAACATAAGGAGTATCCACGCTTCCCTTGCTAGTTACTTTATCCCCTCTCGCGAGCTAACCATGCCATGACGACTATTTACTTCCGCTTATGATCTCGTTGAAAAAATGTCGCGAGACGGATGCGTACGGTGTGTTGTTGCCATTCTGTCTGTGCCACTGTGCGTAGTCATACTCAGAAGTTTATTTACAGAAGCTCTACATCACTCCGAGCCAGATAGTACGTATTTGTAATCAGAAACTTACTACGTACATAACAACGTTGAACCAAATTAATTTACGACAAATGCAGGACATGCACATTTGGCTGACCAAGTCACTAAGCACATAAACACAGTTCACTGCAGCCAAAGCCACAGAGCAAAGATCACATAAAAATCCAAAGATGAACATGAATGAATAATATAGAAATGTGCAACGCTTTAATCAAAATTAATTTTCAGTTTACCGAGTAGTATATTGAATCCACGGGATCATTCCAGGGCATGTTGCACAATATTGCATCACTGGAATAATTAATTTATTAGTGACCAGTGTGAAGAACTTAACTACTGCTACTACTGAGAAAGGATGTATTTTGTTATCCATTGTTTTCTTCCATTCCTCTATGTTTGTAGTATCTATAATATAACTGCTTGCTTTGTAATGCTCTGCATTTTATACACTGCTGACGTCAACATTTCAAAAGGACTGTGGAGCTTGACAAAGGACAACACACAATGTTAAAATATTAATTCGTTTTTATTGTTTCCCAGTTTGACTGGAACTACAGTAAAAAGGTACAGAAAGACAAAAGAGCAGATAAATACAAAGATATAAAATGTCTCAATTTTCCTCCATGCAAACCAGTGTGATCCTTCATAATGGTACAATCCATCAACTTGTCTCTTCTCCTTACAAGAACTTAACATACATTATCTTTCTCAATAAAACCTTAATGTAATTGATGTTCTGGAAAAAAAAAACACTTTACACAAAGATAAAATACTGAACATGTTTTTTGGATCCAGATATATTGTGTGAAAAAAACAGATGTACACTTCATTGCTTGAGCAAGCGTTCTACATTTTGATTAATTTAGTTTATAGTGGTTCAATTATTAGTTCTAACTGACAGGGGGATCTAATTAATAATTTCCTACAATCATATGTTTAAATTTGAAAATATTCTAAACAGTTTATTTTTCTCTAACTGTATTATTTCATGGATATACACAGATTAAAATCATCTCATGCCACTCATTGTTAATAAAAACATTGTGGTGCCTTAAAAAAAAAAAAAACCTGCAACAAAATTTTGGTTTGCGACACAATCTTAAAATAAAGCTCATTATATACATACTGTACCTCTTAAAACAGCTAATTTTCAGTACATTCATGGTTACCCCTCAGCATTCTCAGTGAATTAATTTCTCAAACTTAGGGAGGAAACAGTGTGATTATGTATTAATGTGTGTGCACACATTACATACATGCATGCACATCAATATAAAATAATGCAGTTTGAGCATATTAGGCTGCGGTTCATTTTTCCCACTCACTATTTTGAATAGAATGAATGGAAGGAGTAACAGTACAAACTGAAGTGGTTTTCACTAAGTACAAATAATATACATAAAAGAAGAGCTTTCATCTTTACATTGTCAGTCCAGTACTAACTTTGCGTCCTCCTCACTAACGAACAGGAGAAGGTGAGACACATTTCTTGCCTGAGTAAAACCTCAGTCTCAGCTCGGTATCTACAATCTAACAGTGGAAGATGTACTAAAAGCAGTGTATTTAGAGAAAAAAAAAATCTCAACAAATCAGCATAAACATACAGTACAGTAGACCTTACGGGGAAGTGTCCGTGTCTAGTTTTCCCTGTCGATGAACTGCAGGTGGATTTGGGCAGCAGGGCAGAGCAGGCCGTGTGTTTTGGCCTTGACATCAGCAGTGAGAGGAGACATGCCAATGTGGAACCTTTGAATGAGCTGCACAAGGAGCAAAAACACAGATCAGTCGCATGTCAGTCAGAGCGTATCATTTTGACAGTGATGCATTGTCTACGAGTACATTGTTCATCTAGAAGCCAAAGAGCTTAGGTAGCACAGATGGGGACCAGTAGCCTCCTCTGGCCACTGAGGTTGGTAGATTCAAAAACATTCAGGGACTGTGTGAGCTGTGTGATTTGGGAGAAGTGGAAAGTGAGTCCTATATTTTTCTGACTATAGAAAACTCAATGTCAAATGTCAAAAATTGGGGTGATTGTTTAGTTTGGGCTAGGAAAAAAGCAAGATGGACTATTTAATTAGTATTTACTCTAATTTGTCAGTGATTTGTGTTGCAGATAATGAAGGTCTGGAGATCTGATTGGTTTTCGTTGTTTTTCCATTTATAGGTAAAATACTTGTATGCATGATGCAGCAGTGTAAACTTCATTCAGTCATATGAGGAGATTTATTTATATAAACATGAATGTGTGCATGGCCAACAGTGGACTAATCCCCTACCCTTGTGAGAACTAGATGCATCTCTAACTCTGCTATTCTCTTGCCGATGCAGCTCCTGATGCCGTAGCCAAAGGGAATCGAGCCAAAGTTGTCGACACGATCTGTGGAATCTTTCCGGATCCAGCGATCCGGTCGGAAGTCTGAAGCGTCGGGGAAGTTTTCTTCATCCAAAGACGTGGAGTAGTGACACAGGGCCAACTGAGTCTAACGGAGTGAGAAAGCAGAAAAATGTCTGTTGTGTAATGAAAACAGTTGTGCTATTGTACATGCATCTGCACAAGAGAGATGAGTAATGCGGGATCATGTTACATCTGGTCCCACTGTAATGTTTTTGGCTGGCTCTAATGGTCACGCTTTTTCTTCAGCACATGCACACACTAGAAGACTTGCATCTATTATGTCTCCATCAGTCTTACCCCTTTGGGGATGAAGTATCCTCCCACCACCAAGTCATCCTGGGTAATCCGTCCGTTGCCTGGGAGAACTGGAAAAAGCCTGCTCCCAGGGAGGGGTGCACAAAGACTGTTATTCAACAGCACCATACATTAATCTTCTCACAAAGTTTAATTGTAAGATAACAGGACACAGCAAGGAATATAATGAACAAAACATACTCTTGTGAACATATTGACCAAAGGTGACCTCTAATTTTCGAACTACTGCTTGACTGGAACTGGAAGACACTAAAAACCCACGCACCTGAGAGTCTCTTTGACCAGCCCCCTGATGAGAGGCAGACGAGGGACATCCTCCGCTGTGGCCACTGTTCCAGGTCCCAGAGTCCTCGTCACTTCTGTAAAGATCTGCTGCTGTACATGAGGGTGCCGCGCTAACAGATACGTGGCCCACGAAAGGGTGAAGGATGTCTAGGAGCAAAGAAGAGGGATTTTTTAAGAATTATGAGTAGTATATTCCATTAAATCTTTGTGGAGATGTTGCCTTTTTTCTTGATGTTTTGCAACAGGTTTGACTGCAAGCTGATATAAGAGTTTCTGTGATGTTGCGTAAGTGTTGGGAAACACTGAGGGGCTTTGGGGGAGAGGGGGGCTAATTTCACGTGCCGAGCAGACACTCGAGTCCACTCCACATCCAGCTGCACTCTCATACCTTTATCCCTAAATACACCTAACTGTACCAAACACTTAGCAGCATTACAGTGTGCAGTTTACATCCAAAGTAATGAGGATACAGAGAATTAGAAATAATCCTAATCATCAAATCACAGAAATCAAATTCAAGCCACTTCTCCCTCCCTTTATTTTTTTCAATTTGCTAAGTATTATTGCTCCATCTCTTCCTCCTCAGTGGGCTCCCTCTGCCAACACTTCCCACACATCTTGTGATCATTTTCATTTCCTCTTTCCTTTATCGCAACCACCCTGCGTTCTCAGTTATCTCACTGTCCTCAATTGTCCCAACTTTTCCCTTTCTGACTCGCACGCCACTGACATTTTAATTTCGTGGGCAGACGAGCAAATGATATGAAAATAGGTGTCACCTTTCCTGTATTCACATCATATCTTTACTGCCTGTACTACAGGCCTTGTTACCAAAGCCTGCCTCTTACTTCTTTCCCTATCTTTCCATCCAGCCGCCTCACTTTCATACATGTCATGAAATGTGTGTGTGGAAGGCGGGCAGCCTTGTTTTTGCTAACATCACACTGAAAAGACTCCAGAGGTCAGTCTAAGGTCAGTATCTCTCAGTGGAAGAACTAATGAGCAGAAGAGTCTATGTCCTTGTATAAGCCCTGCCATCCTTTTCACTGTTGCCGTT
This sequence comes from Chelmon rostratus, assembly GCF_017976325.1. Lineage (NCBI taxonomy): Eukaryota > Metazoa > Chordata > Actinopteri > Chaetodontiformes > Chaetodontidae > Chelmon > Chelmon rostratus. Next base: position 10,571,193 of record NC_055658.1, on the reverse strand, counting down.
TCCCGCCTCCCTCTCCCCCCTAATCTTCCTCAGATTCTCCCTCCCACTCTGTCATCGCCCTCTTCCCATCGAACCAACTTGCACCTAATCAACCCCAGCTGGGACAGATGCTGGCAACACCTCAGACAAAGCCAGAGAGGAATCATATGACAAAAGCTCTTCCAAACAGAGCTCTAAAAGGCTTCGGCCTCACCCCTCTACCCCCCACATCTTCTCTTCATTTCCTAACATCCGCCCCCCCCCCCCCCCTTGTGACGCCAGTTCCCCGATCTTTGCTGTTTCATGACTGCGTCCCTCTTCCGCAGCCCTTTCCACCCCCCCTCCACCGGCCCATCTCACCTCTGCCCAGTCTGTGCTATAACTCTGGCTGTGGCTAACGTGTCTTGACAGCTCTTTGTGTGTGCTGAGTAAAGGCAAATGCACCACGGGGTCAGGTAATGGCTCGGCTAAGTCCACCCCCTACCAGGACGTGGCCGTTGCAACAAGTTCAACAAAAACACACACACCCTTTTATCCCGTGGCCCCAAACTCAGAACAAAACACTCTACACCCATAATTCTCATTAATCTGACAGTATCCCAAACAAATTAGGCAGCAACTGTGCACAAGTGCACACAGTATGCACACAGATGCAAATGCACACACACGTGTACCGGACAAGTGTGACACAGTTGAGGAATCATTCCTTTAATCTGGCAACAGTTTTATTGTCTCAGAGATATTAATGCGTTTAATAACAATTTTTTTCTGCACGTCTTTCAATTTCTGTCTGAATGGTGTCGTGTGGAGGAGTCTGATGACTCAGTGGGTTGAGGCGCCAGCCATGCAAAAGTAACATCCTGGGTCTAAATCTGGCCCAGGATCTGCAGGATCTGTGCTCTTCGTCATGCCCCTGCTCCCTTCAAGTTCTTTAAACTGCCAATTAACAAGGTATAAAATTCCCCAAAAACTACATTTAACCAGCAGTCTTAATTATTTGCAAGTGCTATCTCATCAAGCTGTGCAAACACATGAACACAAAACACAGATGTCTGGCTGGGGGGGGGTGGGGGGGGACAAAAGCCCCCCTGTGTAGATCTAACAGACAGAGACAAATGACAAGAAACTAAATCTGAGTGAGAACAAGTTTGTCAGTGGGACACCGTGTAACCCCCCGATTCACTGCTCTGACCTGACGCTGGCACAGCTACACAGGCACAGATATGGCGCCAGAAACCCAACCCCTGAAACTCAACACTGACTCCAACACGCACATGCAACTCCCAACCCCTCCGCCTCCCGCTAAAGCCACACTCACTGCACCTCTCCTCAAACCCCTCCGTGCACACATCCCTTCACACTTGAACACAGCCACACACGCACGCACCGTGTCGACACCAGCCAGTAGCATCTCCGTTGCGTTGGCGTAGATCTCCTCTACGCTCATCTCCTTGGTAATGAGCAAGTGTGTGAGCAGCCCCCCCTTCACCTCCTCTCCCCGCTCCAGTTGGGACTTGATCTCTGCGAGCCTCTTATCAACGTGAATGCGGCCTGTGATCAGACAAAGGCAGAGAAGGTGGGATGAATGGAAAGGGGGGATTGAGGAGGGAAGGGGAGGTGAGGGAGGGCAGTGAAGGAAAGGAGAGAGAGGAGAGAAGAGGTTATGTAAGAGATGGACCCCATACTCCCACAACCCCATAATACAGCAGCAGAGATTTATATGCAAATGAACATTCCTTTCTATTGATGCCAGGCTATTTATCCCCCCCAAAAAAGTTTGCTAATACTCAACCAGACCTAAGCTTTACTGTTTCGTATTTTAAAAAGCACCACAGAGGAAGCATTATCCAACATGTTTACAACTCGAAAACCACTTATGATTTTTTTAAGATTTGGGCAAAAGGACAAGAAATCTTGAATACTTGTCATAATGAGTGCTCCTCAGTCTGTGAAAACAGTTGAATCTCTTCTGTGGCTCTGGAGAAGGTTGATTAAGTCAGGGCATCTCTGGCCCCTCTGTTTCAGTTTCCTATTTTCTTTTTAATCTGTCTCTTGCAAGTCCACCGACTTGCTGGAAGTACAATACTAAACCTCTGGAATACCCTTTTAATATGAAAGTCCTTTAATTAAGTGTAATTCACTGGAAGATACAGCCCGATTCCAAAAAGTTGAGATGCTATCTAAAACATGAACAAAAACAGAATGCAATGATTTGCAAATCCTTTAAAACCTACGTTCAATTGAATACGGTGCAAAGACAATAAATTTAATGTTCATACTGATAAACCTGATATGAATTTGATGCCTACAACACATTCAAAGAAAGCTGGAAGTGGAGCATGCTTACCACTGTGTTACATCACCGTTTCTTTTAAAAGTGTTTGGAAACTGAGAACATGAATTGTTGAAGTGTTGACAGTGAAATTCTTTCCTGTTCTTGTTTGATATATGGCTTCTGTTGCTCATTAGTTCGGGGTCTCCGCTGACATATTTTGAGCTTCATAATGCACCACATATTTTCGAAGGGAGGCAGGTCTGGACTGCAGGCAGGCCAGTTTAGTACCTGCCATCTTTTACGATGAAGCCACGCTGCTATAACGTGCAGAATGTGGCTTGGCATTGTCTCACTGGAATTAGCAGGGATGTTACTGAAAAAGACGTCACTAAGATAGCAGCATATGTTGCTCCAAAACCTGTATGTGCCTTTCAGCATTAATGGTGCCTTCACAGACTGTAAGTTACACACGCCGCTGGCACATGCACAGCCCCACACTATCACAGATGCTTGAACTTTGTGCCAGAAACAATCTGAATGGTCCTTTTCCTCTTTGGCCCGGAGGACACGGCGGCCAAAATCTGATATGTGAACTCGTCAGACCACAGCACACTTTTCCACTTTGCATCAGTCCATCGCACAGGAGCTCGGGCCCAGAGAAGTCAGGAGCGTTCCTGGGATTGTGGAGTCTTAAGTATCCCCAACCCATGTATTAATATCCTTTATACAATCATGTTGGTTTTGAATGCAGTGCCACCTGAGGGATCAAACGTCACAGCCATTCAGTGTTGGTCTTCAGCCCTGCTAAATTCTGTGCAATCGTGCACTGAGAAACATTGTTCTGAAACAGTTATTTTCCCGCACAGTTTTTCACAAAGTGGTGAACCTCACTCCATCCTTGCTTGTGAATGACGGGTTCCAAGCAGGTGTTTTTGGAGCGTTCCACAGCTTTCCAGGTCTTTTGTAATTCCACTAAATATAGGTTGAAAAGGATTTTCAAATGACTGCATTCTGTTTTTATTTACATTTTCCTCAGCACGCCAACTTTTTGGAATCTGGGTGTTACGAGTTGCCAAAAGACAACATACAAGTACACTAAAAGGTATTCATGTGCACCACACGGTCAAACATTACAAGCTGTACACCACTCACTGAATTTGAAGAGGCCATCCCAGGACAGACAGAACTCCTCCCACGGTTTGGGGATGATCGGTCGGAGCCACTTGGGGATCGCCCCGGCATACATGGTTGTCTTGAAGGAGCTGAACATGAGGTGCAGGGCACTGATGTAGTCTTGGGTTTCCTGGGGAATCTCCTTTTCCAAACAGCCTAGTCGGCACTCGTACAAAATGGCTGCCACACCTGTGCAGGCAAAGTCAACGAAAGTTGGAAAGCTGCAACAAGTATGCCTTACCCGTCACTTGTTTCTTGATGCACTGGAAGCTAACAGAGATGCACATCAATGGTTTGTACATTTTAGCTCAGTGTGACCTGCAGCAGCTGCTGATGGATTGTCAGGACTTGACAAGAATCACCATGTGGAAAATGTAAATGTGAGAGGATTGAATGACATAGTTTGCATATTTTCCTTTTTCTGACTGTTTTCTCTCTGCTATTACCTCTTCCTGCCCAACATCACTGATCCACCCCCATCCATAATAAATAAACACTATTCTTTTCAAATTCATCCTGCCCAACATCCAGTTCCTTCACATACAACCTTTGGAGGATCTTTACCAACCTTCCATGGCGTATTTGAAGAAGAGGTCATTCACGTTGAAGACAGTTGCTCCGTCAGAGTCCTCGGCGCGCAGGATGCAAACTTTCCTTATCAGGGCGTCTACCACTTTGTTCACATCATCGGAGAAGACTGCGACGTCACGCGGGCGCATGATGAGCTGTCTGAGCACACTCCGCATCTTCAGCCAATCTTCTCCCTCACTGAAAACAGGAAACAGGAGACAAGGTGAATTTCTGGCATTCCCACATATTGTCTTGTTTTAATACAAGACATTCACAGACATATGGAGGAAATAGCCTCATTTTTATGACAGCAGTGAAGCTGCTGGAAAACTGAAAGCAGTGATGGCAATTGTGTCAGGTGCAGTGTTTCAAGAGAAACAAGAGCAGACTGTGGACAAGTAAAGAGCATGCACACTAGAAGTGAGCTTATCCTGGAGATGCAGCCCAGACACAACGTTTTTTGCTGTGCCCATCTACACAGTAGGGAACTGAAGTGATTATCCCATCGACCCCAAAGTCAATCATTTCACGAGGCCCTTGTCCAAACTCGGAGGTCAAAGGTCGAAAGGTACTCACGCTGAGATGAGGCCCGTGGAGCGGCCTCTCATGTCTCTGTACTCCTTCCAGGACTCCATGTTAGCTCTCTGAGGGGCCACACCCTCGGCCCTCAGCACCTCAGCCACCAAGTCACGGTCTGCCACTGAGACCACCAGCTGGGGCCCAAAACGGGACTTGAAGATTTTGCCATACATCTTCTTGTGCTTCATCTGAAAAGTAGTAGTGACACCAAGAAATTAATTGCTGCAATTTTTACTTATGTGACTTCAGGTGAAACTTGGTAAATATCCTTTTAAAATCTAAATGTAATGTGGTACATACTGGCTGTGCGCTTAAATCAATGATTACTGGATTTCCAGTAGTACCAGTCTGTAACCATAATATTTTTTAAATCTTCATTTACCCACCACACCGAAACAGGCTACCTTGATTACCCTGAATGTTGCGTCAGTAAGAGTGGATTTGAGAGGCTGTGGAAAGTGGCGGGGTGCACACAGTTGCTCTTGTTAGGGACACGGGGCAATGCACCGAGCCACTGGCCCCTACAGCTATGAAATAGCTGCAGGAGCCAGTGACTCTTATTGTTTTTTATCAAATGAGCCACTCTTGGAGAAACCAGGCGATGTGCAATGATCTACTGTTGATCTGGTTGTATCCTCGGTCATGACTTTTCAGATATTGATTTAAATGAAATTCCTTTAGTCCTATGGAAAAAACTTGGACTCATTTCCATATCGAGTAAACAATGTGCGGGGTGACAAAGAGCACTGATTAAATTTCAATACAGACAACTGATTTTAAAAAAATGATGAAATTGATTGATTGATTTGATTAAAATAGTGGAGTTTAACAAAAGAGGGCAGTGTGTTCATCTTAACTTAAACTTTAAAGATGTGCATGAAACATTGTGTGTCATTATCAGTTTCAACACAAGATCAACAGCATTGACTTGTTCTAATCTAGAGAATACAGCACAGGGTAGGTAACAAAACAGGTATTCATTTTGTCTTGTTTTGTCATGTTGATTGATGACTAAGTTTGGCTAATTTGCATTTCCTGCCCTTTTTTCAGACTTTATAAACTTGGGCCAAATCCTTTCATGACGAGACATCTGCTGCATCTTGTCACGTTCAGGGTTTCATTTAAATCACGTGAATTTGATTACGGAACTCATGCTTTGGAGTGGAAAACTGACCAGCGGCCAAACTCCTGGTGCGCTTTTACGCAACGGTCTGTGCCATTTTACGCATAGGTGGCAAATTCACGGGCTCTTCGCCATTGCTGGACGCAAAGAGATGATTTCATCTCTCAAACAAAACAAGACGAGGCACAAAAAAGGCATACACATTACCTGAATTTCATGAATTCTGCTAAATCCGTCTCTCCAGAAGAACTCGACCAAGTTGGATAAGGTGCTGGGTCCAGGCATCTCCTTCAGGGTCTTGACTAAGGTCTTCTCGCCGGAATTCGCCGGTGTGATCAATCGTTCCGGCAGGGCTTCTTCTCCAGCCGCGATCCCAAAAGCCTCGCTGGCTGCCGACTTGTGCAAGGCGCGTAAAATGAAGAATAGCTGCTTATTTAGCCGGTCGCCTTGAAAATTTTTCAAGCATGCTGTCGTAAAATGAGCCAGGATTGCCATTATTTGGATACTTCTCGGTGTTTCCGTGAGCAAAAACGATGTATGACTGAGTCTTGTGCAAAATCTTCAAGGGCAGAGTTCACATCTGAAAATGCATGTTCCTGGCACGTGCAAACCGCAGCCCCCCTTGTGTGGTAATGTAATGTTAGATGGGATTGTATTGTGGAACGCTTTTAAATAGCTGCTTGTACAACCTCAGAAGTGGACGAGGATTGGATGTTCGCTCCAAAAGAAGGCAGGGATAAATTCGGGTGTGGGCGTTTCCCCCTCAAAAAGCTGCTGGGTTCACTCTTTTGTTGGAGAAGGAGTGTATCACAACGTGCCAAAACACAGTTACATCACAGCAATCAGCATGTTGACATATGTAAGCGCTCACTGGTTTGAAAATGTTTAGCAGTTTTGCAGTTCGTGTACACTCTGCGGAGACAAACTGCCGAGAAAAGTCTGGACCTCACAGGGCCAGCAGATTTATATGAGTCACATCGCTCTTGAACCTACATAATTAAAACATTCCGAGAGATAAATGGCATGGCAGGGCTAGATGGCAGCTCAGCAAGAATAAAGCATGTCCACGTTATTTACGTCTGTCTCAGAAAGCACACGTGCAGGTATGACTTTGGGCTAAACTTTTGATGTTGATTTTATTAACTTTTAATAGATTTTCTCATCACATTGGCTCATGCATCATATCTTACTTTTCTTGCACTATCCTCTTTGTTGCTGTAACATTGCAGATTTTTCCACTGTGGCCTTAATAAAGGATCATCTTATGCTAAACCCCCAAGTCATAGCAGCTTTTGAATTTATGATTGCATTCATCACCTTTCTGAGAAATGAAAACACTGAGCTAAAACTAATTACAAGTCTGAGAACTGAAGCCATGCATCAATTAGAAGGATATGAATCAGCACATGTCATGTCCTCACGTCTCCTGTGTGCAATTCTTCCATTTCGCTTTGTGATGAATGTGCTTCAATAGGATGGCCCGTCCTTTCACTCTTCTCATCTCAACAGATATGCAAGTTCAAATCTCCTTCACTACTTTTCAGTCCTTCCAAGGCAATACGCCCCAATTCTGCCTGGGACAAAAAACAGGGATTAAACTAAACTGGCGACAGACGGGGCCACTCAGAGGGAATCATGCCCTGTGGTCTAGTGAAGGGTGGTTGGGCAGAGGTGGGTATTTTCCCACACTCACCACTTTGGCAGCTTGTACAAGGCACCCAGCTGTAGATGTTTTTTTTTTTTTTTTTGGAAGATCTTCAAGTCATCAACAAGCAGAGGAAGCAGACCCCCCAACCCCTCAACCCCCTCTTGCCCCAGCTTTTATTCATGCCAAGCGGGGGCCAAACAAAGCTCAAAGTTTCCCTCCTTTTGGTCTTTAAAGGGAAGGAACCGTGCAGATACACATTCTTTACTTGAACAAATTCAAATAAATTGTTGTGTGGGGAAAGAAAATGTGATGTGAGGCCATTAGTGAATATTAATTGCTGACAGGAACAACAGTTATTTATGTGGGGGGGGGTTTATATAGTTTTACTGAAGATGTTGTAAATATTAATAATTTCTTAGCAGACTAACATTAATTTTAGCTTCCTGCTACTTGCTGTTACTGGTTTTAAGTTTCCCTTATGGCTTGCAAAAAGCCCCCCCCAAAAAGATGTAGAGCTTTCATTCTTTCAGAATCAGGGCCAGAAACAGGAAAAGAAGTAGAAATAATTTTTCAAGATTTAATGTCTTTTACAAAACATATTCAACAAAATATTAAAGAAGTAAATTCCAGAACAAAACAAATGAGTGAAAACTAACATCAGTGGAACAATCGGGAACAGACTAATGTCCAGTGATTATGTGGGTTTAATCTGGGATGTTTTTATGCATTAAATGTAGCCACATTTACAAACATTTGCACTGACAGAAGTCCAGTATACATCCTTTGTTCTCCTCCCTGCGAACAGTCAGTGAAGCAACCACTAACAGCAATAAGACACGTTATTCCACTCACTGCCAAATGACTGAGAGCTGATCTAACACCACCTATCCGTCATAGTCCAGTGCCCATCCACTCATCATACATACAGTCATTTGTGGCTGAACTGTACAGCGAACAGCAAATAAAAGCCTTCAAGCGTTGTTGAATTTAGGCTGAATTTCAGAACCAATACCAAATTGGTCACGACTGGCTAGCTGCACTACTGCAACACAACTCAGACACTTAAAAATGACAGTTTTGTTGTTTGTTTTCTTTTAAGTGAGAGCCAACAGTGTTTGCATTTCATCTAGTTTGCACTTCATCAATAAATGTGCATGTAGGCGCATAAGGAAGCTGGAGCTGAAACTTTCACATTTATCACACGGAGCAGTCGAGCTCTGCAGGCATCATTTGCTGGATTATTAACCAGGTGTACACGTCATTTCAACTATCATCATCATCATCATCATCATCAGCAGCAGCAGCAGCTACCAGGAGGAAGCAACAAGCAGTAGATCATTACCGCAGATTATTTTCAGTTTCAGGTTATCTCCAGTCATTGCTCTGCTCTCCAGACGAGCTGGTCTTTCTGTACCTGCTGCCTGGTCCTTAGACTCAGTATACATTACTGTGCACCAACTTCCTCCTATTGCCCTGTTGCAGCTGAGGAAGTCTTCAGGGCTTAAGTCAGTGAATCTACTTTCTGAAGCGCTTGAACAGCGGATGAACGCTCTTGTTCATTATGGAGGCTTTGCTGCCTCGACTCTGATACTCCATGTAGACGGTGTCATCTGCCCCTGACATGGAGCTCATGGTGCCCGTTCGCCTTGAGAACTGATAAGGAGACAGGAAATGCGTCAGAATATTGTAAGAAGCAATAGCACAGCTGTAAGCATGCAAAGGCAATTATCATATAGGTGTTTTCCGAGTCCAAGTCTGGCCAAAGTCCTCACCTGTGGTCGAGCGCCCAACTCCCCTGCCACCACTTCCTCCTCAGCATCCAGGTCGGAAGCAGCCAGGACCTTCTGAAGCAGCAGCTGTTGGTCCTCTCTGGAGGAGAACATCAAGTCCTCTTCCTCCATACCTGCCAACTTTGTGATCACCTAAGAGAGAAGAGCAACGTGGCAACTGTAAATGGAACAAGAATGAGGTGTCATGTAAATGAAGTGCACAGTTTTCTCCCCATTTGTCCTTAAGGATTCATCACAAACCCGGTTAAGAAAAGGTATGTACAACATAAAGCAAAGAGTTCTCCTGATGTAAACTATCTCTGTGAATAGAGGATGCTTTTTCCTGAAGCCAGTTTCTTTTCTGGTTCATTCTTTGTTTTGTCCCTCTAAAGCAAACTTCTGCTGTTGCCAGAATAATGCTCAGATTTCAGAGTCAGTGCGTTTTGGCCCGCTTCACACTACACAAGTCCAGCCAGACTGGATTTGATGAAACCAAACACTGCTGAATACATAATATCAGGCTCTAACTAGTCTGGGGAAAGTGTATCAGCAACAGAAACTAGAAAAAAAAAAAAACAATACAATTTGTTTATTTAAAGAAACAAACTTTTCAAAATTGATACTGTGCTTTAGAGTTGAGCAATGTGACAGTTAATACCATCTGACAGAAGAAATGTGTCCACTGGTAGAGATTTAGCAATACCATTTCCACTGTGGGAGCTACCTTTAAGTCATATTTCCACACTGTCATTCACAGTGTATGCACTACTACTGCAACACAGTGAGGGAGTGGTAGTGTTGATGACACTGCACAGAAAATAGCCACTTCACACTCTTTTCTGTTTGCTTGTTTATTGCTTTCCACTCTTTCGGTGATATGGCAGCTACATCAGAATACATGCTGTGTTGACACCAATGCAAAAACAGTCATAATTATGAATGAGTCCACCTGCACGTGCCAGCCAGGTTCCACCCCTCACCTAAAGCAGACAGAGTATTTCCAGCGAGTGAGAATGTGTCTGACACAGACAACTGTGCCACATGTTTGAAAGGGAAACTCAGACCTCACAAGGTCACATGTGACATGAGAGCAATTGTGGTGAATATATGCCTTAGTCGCATCTCTGTTGTTCTCATTTGGAAAGTTAGTGTTACTGCTTTGAGTCTTTTGTTTTTAAGTGCTGTCTTCAGTGAGGCTATTGCTTTTGTTTGTATGGAAGCTCCAAATAAAAGAAGAAAATTGCAATGATTGTGTAAAAAGATGCTGTGGTGAACACACCTTAAAGCTGTATCCCTGATCCACCAGGAACCTCTGCCTCTTGGTGGAGTAAGCCATCTCCTGGGTGTCCTGGGACACCAGTGAATAGAAGTATGCATTGTACTCCTCTGCTACCATTCCTAAACAAGCAGACAGGTGGAGTGAGAATACAGTAATATCAGCATGTGTGACACATGAGCAAACATTCTGAAGTGGGGTCTTTTTTTGCAGACGGACTGACCTTTCTTGGCTCGTAAGACTCTGCCAAGCCTCTGGGCCTCCTGTCTGCGTGATCCACCGTGAGAGGAGATCTGTATCAAAACATTGGCTTCTGGCAAGTCAAATGAGGTGTCTCCAACCTGTTTGGTAGAAGGAATGTGGTGCAGAATCACATAATGAAATATTACCACTGTATCACTGTTTCAGTATACATATGCTGTTTTATCAAAGGCAGACGTGACTCTGATTTTCTTTTACACAAAGATCTGAATCCTTGACAAGGTGCAAATTGAAGAAAAATCTTTCATCGTACTTGCATCAAACAATAAAAAGTCAATATAGGCACAGAATCCATATAATAAATGAAAACACCATGTCATACTGTACACGTGTAGAGTATGTGCAGAGTACATCACTGTAAATAACCTGACTTGGGTAATGCTTTCGTTTTATCAAGGACAGTCACTTAAAACACTGGTGGGCCCTCATCTGGCCACAAGAGGGCGCATGGTGGCTGAACAATTACAGTCCATGTTATATACACAAAATCCATTACAGATTGATTGGTTTACCTTGGAGATGAAAATGGTGTTGATCTTGGGGTTGTGTTTGAAATTCTGTAAAATCTGCATACGTTCCCCCTGTGAGGTTGGGCCATAGATGTAAGGCCTCGAGAGGAAAGTGAAGGAGTAGAATTAACAACTTCATCTTGTCTGAACAGGCAATTTACTGAAGCATTCAAAGTACAGCGCTTTATATAAATTATTTACTTGTTGAGGCGAATGGCGTATTCCTTCAAGGCAAACACGTTGTCGGCAAAGACGATAATCTTGTCATTGCGTCGCTCGTGGAAGCGAATGAGAAACTGGCAAGCGCGGAACTTGTTGGGGTTCATCGTATAAAGCAGGATGCGCTTCTTCGTCTTAATGGCCACATACTCTCTGTAAAACTCTGGAGACATCGGGCACCAGACCTGAAGCACAGACACAAGTACATTGTTCAGCTTTATCATTGTGGAACATGCTCACTCAGTAATGCAGCCACCTGTCATATAGTAACAGCAATAATGAAGACATACTGCATCAGAACAAGTAGTAGTTCAAGGCTTGCACAGCAGTTTCCGTACACTTAATGCAATAAACTTTTTATTTTGGTTTATCATTTGTGTATTTGTGAGGGCAGAGCACATTCATCAACATTAACGTTTAACAACATCAATGTAAATGTGCTGCGGTTAGCTCAACAACTAATTTGCACCCGCAGTCCTGACGCAACTTAAAACTGACAAATGATATAAAGCGGGATGTGCTTCTTTGTCTTAATGGCCACACACTGCCTGCAAATCTCTGGAGACATCAGGCAGGTTTATCAGTGTGGAACACGCTCACTTGGTGATGCAGCAATGTTAAAGTTGCTATGAAAATAAGAAATAAGAGAAAAAGGCACTTAAAACCATCTTAAATCGTTAATACAACAAACAAGAAGAAAACAGTATAAACAAAGCCTTAGCTCATCCATGAATGCATATCTGAATATATCTTAACAACATATGAGATTAAATGTTTTAAATGCTGTATGTAGTGCAGTTTGTCATTTCTATTGGCATTTCAGAAGGTTGCTTTAAATTTACAAAACACTTGCAAAATTATAAAACAGGATTACCTAAAATAGTCAAAACAAGCTCCTTAATACTTAAAACTGACCTTCCACAAACAAAGGTCAGCTTTCAGATCTCTGACAAAAAGTCAATAGTTAAATCTTGTCTGCAGCTACAACAAAAAGTCTTGGCCAAATATCAGAGTCATGTGATATTAAGGTTTATATAACCGCAGGTTTATACAACCAAAAGGCACATTCTTTGAGATATCTTTCTTCACAAAGAAGTCACTTGTTTATTGGGTTGTGGCTCCAAGTAAGGGTCCACCTCTTGTACATGTGAGACACCAGCCCAAATTATTCAATGATCAACTTGTTGCACGTGGTGCCAGACAAACTCTGCAAGCTGTCTGACTCATATGTCATAAGTCAGCTCAACATCTATCAAGTAACTAAGTCTACACAGAGAAGAGCACACATCACAGCTGTCTAATTCATGAAATATGATGTTTCAGTCCCTTCATCTTTCTGGAGTAAAACTGTAAGACTCACCTCTGCACACTGGACTTTGGCAATGTAACCGTTGTTCTGCAGCTCCATCCAGTTGGCCTCAAACAGCTTAGGCCCAATCAGGAAGTTGAGGTCCACAATCTTGTCGTCTTCTCTGACCAGTGTGGCAGTCAGCCCCAGTTTGCAGTGTGCCTGGACAATCGTCAGTACACGACGAAACATCTTGGCTGCAGAGGAAACACAGAATTATGTTAGCATAATATCACCAAAATATGCGTCTATATCCTGTTATATCCCAAAGCGCTATTCCAAATATTCTTAGTGTAACAGAGTTACATTTGGAAAACGGATGTCCTGCAACAGCTCACCGGGGATAGTGTGCACCTCATCCAGGATAATGAGTCCCCACTCTTGGCTCCGCATCCACTCCATGACCCTCTCAGCCTCCCAGGAGCGCTTGGTGGTGTGACCCAGCATAGAGTAGGTGCTGATGGCCACCGAGCAGCCGATGGGCTTGTCCTTGGCGTCGGAGGTGAAGCGGCAGATCTGAGAGTCATCGATAGTGGACCACATCTTGAACTGAGCCTTCCACTGCTCCACTGACACCGAGGAGTTACCCAGCACCAGGCAGCGTTTACGCACAGTGCACGCTGCCGTCACGCCCACCAGAGATTTGCCCGCTCCTGGAAAGCAGATAATTGAAATCTGCAAGACTTATACTACAAAATGATTACTGGGTTGAGGGCATGCTGAACAATTAACATAAAATAAGTGAGACTATGTTCCTTGTTTCATACGGGCTATACAAATATTTGCTTAACATCTTATATCACACATCACTTCATATGTAAGTTCTATCATTTTGCCTCTTCAAGACTGTATTCATGTGTCAATGAAAGGCTTTGGCTGTGTGCTTTCTGTTGTCACTCAATGTTCCAAACCAGCTGTCTCACCACAGGGCAGCACGATGACCCCAGAGCGAGCTCGTCCATTCCCAAACATCTTGCGCAGACTCTTTTCCTGGTAGGGCCTCAACACAGCAGTGGGCTTCAGGTCTATGTTGATGTCTGGGTTGACTGTATCATTGCGAAAGTCGTACTCTGCTAGGAGGGGGTACTCCAGCTGAATGCAGCGCTTCTGCAGCTCTTCAATCATCTCCTACACCAGATCAGAGAAGAACACAACAGGTCAGAGCAGGGCATAACACTTGGAATAATGCTCTACAATATAAGGCTTTAGGTGACTACTTATCAAATGTGCTGTCTCAGCTTAAAGCTGTATGTTTTTAAAAAATAGTCAGCAGTAATGTTACGTACATAATAGTGAAAGAGAAAAAAAATCAGACGTGTACCTGGCGAATCTCAAAGGACACAGTTTGAGTCTCTTCCTCTTCCTCTTCTTCCTTATCCATCTGCTCATAGTAGCTGAAGATGTCCTCAGGGACCTGCTGGGTCGACGTTTGTCCATCGCTGGGCTGCTGTGAGGAGGAAGTACATCCCTTGTCCTGAACAGACTTGGAGATCTGTCAGGTGACACAGAAGGACATTTGTTGGTGTATGATCAGAATCAGCTGTTGGGCCTCTTCAGGGTTATTTCCAAAACTTGACTCTTGACTTGACTCGCTTTTCAATTAGACAGCAGCAGAATTTACTGAAAGTTCCAGTGAGTAGACTTTTGTGGCATTTAGTTGTGAGCTTGCAGATTGCAACCACTTTGTGTGTGAGTAATAAAAAGATGCTGGATGGCATACCGCTGACTTGCTGTGGATGACTTCAGTAATAAGCTCAGTGTCTGTTCCGTCTGCAGTACGGAGACGACATTCACGGATCACGTTGTCCTGCAGAAGGCGCTGGATCACATCAGGGAAGGCACTCTCAACAAAATACCTAAAGGTGCACAGGCAGCACAGTTTAAGAAGGCATGGTTCATGACACAAAGGCAGAAGGAAAGGTTGTTCAAATGACTTTACCGATTGTGCTTGAGCACCAGCTTGACTTTGCCATAGCTCACTGTGCAGAGCTGGAAAAAAACGGACAGGGTTTAAATGCAGTGATTAAATAACTACATTTTGATGACATTAAAAACATATTGGAGATTTTCAAATAACCTTCCGCCTCCCTCCTCTTCCCTCTAGCCTCCAAATACTCTCTCATTCAGACCTTAATGAACTGCACGATCCCATCAGGTACAGATGTCTTGCTGAGTTTCTGTAGGTATTCCACAATATCAGAAGTCTGCAGCCCCACACTGACAGCTGCATACAGGGAATAGGCTGTCAGCTTGTACTCATGGATATGGTTAGGCCTGCACACTGGCTCTGCAATGGCCACCAAGAAATCCTGGGCGTACTTATACACTGGAGAGAAGGCTTCCAGAAAGATGTGTCCATCTGGAGCCTGGAGGAGAATAGAATAAAAGGAAATGAGAAAAATATACAAGAAGACAGACCTTGCAATATTGTGTACATTCAGGAAGTAATTTGTAAACTGTATGAAGTGAGGAAGTCAACAATCCAAACATGTCTTACCACCCAGAGGGGCCGTGAAGTGTGATCATTCTTCAGCAGCATCTGAACTCGGTAGTCCTTGGCTCCATACTCATCCAGTTTAGTACTGGACTCATCCACTTGTTTCCCTGCAGCGGCAGGTATGGCCTCCTGAGACTCGCTGCCCAATACCTCCTCTTCATCATCTTCCTCCTCATGGAAACGCTTTTTGGACTTTTTGTCTGTAGCCAGACAGCAAGAGTTAGAAAACATTGTCAGTAATGAGGACAGGCAAATAATTGATAGAAACATATCATTATAAATTTTCTTGTTTGAGGATTTTAACACACTTTTGGCCATACAATGATTTACAATTTACATGTTTTTTTTCTACACAAGATATAGGTATATCCTTGGTTTACTACAGCTTGTTCTGCTTACTAAAAAGCTAGCCTTTTTCCTAGCATGTAGTCATGCCATTTTAACATAGAGAAATCAGTTACATAAAGAGAAATCAGTTACACCCATTTTGAACCTCACTTTGTACCTTTCATGTATTATCTCTTCCCCTTGATGTAATACGAGAGGCACAAAATATGGCCAGACACATATCATAATACACTACCATAAGAAATATAAGTATTATATTAAGAGGAAAAGACCAACATCTGCTCCCCGATCTACCATTTTACTACAATTGCTCTCCTTTCGCAAGACAAGCGCAAGTGTGACGCGAGTTTCAGTTAGCTAAAACCGTTCCTTCCTCAAGACTTTATCTTTTAGCTTGCCACAGTTAGCTAACAGCTAGGTTAAACCGTAACATTAGCAACTCACCCCGATCTCCTTTATCCTTTTTACCCATTTTAGAATTTTTTTAAATGGGTATTTAATATCTTTCAAAACTTATCAAGCACATCTTCCTAAAGTGCCTGACATCCTCCCCAATCCCTCAAAGACGGTGTGTCGCTTAAGTTGCTACACAAAGTGGCGATGTGCAGACCGCTGAAATAACATAGAAGCAACATTTCCGGTCTCAGTCGTCAAAATAAAATTTTGTTTGACGTAAGCAATACCTTAGAACAAAAATATTGTGGTGAGGGTCTGAGATGAAATTACTGTTTTTTTCCTCCCCACAGAATACGTTTACAAGATGAATTAGTGAACTTTAATGCATAACAGCATCTTTGTTTTATTTGTTTAATAAGCAAAAACTACATTGTGTACTACTTTATTTATTTATTTGCAGTCTATGAAGCAAACAGGAGAACGAAATGCATAACAAATACAGACAAATATCCTAAAATGTTAGCCATGTAGGTATTACTCACACAAGACAGGATGCATCAATCAAACATACAAGCAAACTTGATAGCCTCTGGATAAAGTAGAATGTATCAAGTAAAACTCTCTATATAATTTATTGTGCTTTTATTCTTGCAGCAGAATAGCTTACAATCTTTAGATAGCTTTACACAAAATACTGAAGCCACACTGTTTACTTCCGGGGTGAAAGGTCAAATTCGTTCTTTCAGGTTCCTTTGGTTAATGGGGCAGACTTTTCCCCTTACTTTAATTGAAATTGCTGACATTTACGTGACTAAGTAAGTGAGTCAAGTGTTAAGTATGTCGTCTGATAAACCCATCGGACCTGCCTTACCCCCGATGTTCAGAAAGGAGGACAGCGATAATGACTCTGAGAATGAAAACGGATGTAAGTAAAAGACAAAATATCTATAGTCAGAGACTACCAACCGCCTTTACTTTCTTTTAAATTTTGCATTGATCAGTAATATGCGTATCAGGTTGCTTTCCTCATTGTTTTTCTTCCCTCACCCTCTGATAGTCTCCGGCCCTGCTTTGCCTCCCGGTTACAAACGGGGGGAACCGTCGAGCTCCTCGGATGAGAGTGACCAGGAGGTGGTGGTTAAAAGAGCAAAAACAGGGCACACGGATGCAGACAGATCTGCTGAGAAGTAGGTTCATTAATGGACTAAAAGTTACAGGAACATTTCTCAACAAACAAATCAGTAAGAAATGTCTTTTGAACAGGGCGGAGAGGACAAAGGTACAAGAAAAAGAAGACGACGGTTTCTTTGGACCAGCCCTGCCACCAGGTTTTAAGAAACAACAGAGTTCCCCAGAAAGGTGAGCATATGAACTCTACAGTACATTCTAGCAAATTGTTAGTGTAAATAGTTAAAGTAGTTAATTGTGGGAGCTGTAACTTCATAGTGTTCCCCCAGGCCACCTGTGCTGGGACCAGCTTTGCCTCCTGGATTTCGCAGAGCAGCATATGAACACAATGATGACGATGATGGTGGAGATGGAGAGGATTTCCCGGGGCCTGCTCTACCTCCAGGCTACCGGGCCGAGTCCTCCAGCAGTGAAGATGAGGATGTGATCGGACCAATGCCGTCTAAAGGGCCCATTCAAAACACGGTGGCTCTGGACTTTGAGCGTAGAGCACTAAGGATGAAAGAGAAGCTGACAGGAGAGGTGAGTCCTCATTCCCCCAAACAGGAATGATAATAATGATAACATTTAAGATAAATATCTGATGCTGTTCCTTTTTAATGCGTTATAAGGTTTCCCACCTCTGCTGCCTGAATTCAGTCTTGTGTGTATTTCTGTGTAAACAGGACGCCCCTGAGGTGCTAACCAGAGAAACGTGGATGACGGAGCTCCCACCAGAACTACAGCACATTGGCTTGGGGGCTCGAACCTTCAAGAAGAGGTCGGGTCCAGAGAACAAGGATCGCTCCATTTGGACAGATACACCAGCAGACAGGGAGCGCAAAATCAGGGTAGTTAATGAAAAATAACTTATCTTTATACTTTTTTTTTATACAATTGCTAATTCTCATCAAACATGTTGTGGCCTAGATATTACTTCCCTGTATTTCATGAGACAATTCTTGACCAATAGGAACGCCTTGAGGGAAAGAAGAAGGGTGGGGGGGAGAAAGATGATGTCCCACAACTCTCCCAGAAGGACGTGGATATGGCAGAGAAAGTGTCTAAGTATAATGTAAGTGGGGTTACCTCATTCTTTTCCCCTAAATGTCCCTGTTTATGATTAATGCCAGATGTAATGTGAATTTTACAAGCGTTCACTTGTCTCAAATTTCTTTTATCAGGAGTCTAAACGTGCTGAGTCTCTGATGAGTTTGCACACAAAGACAATGAAGGAAAAAGCAAAGGAGAAGGCTGACCAACCAGTGGAGAGGAGACCATTCGATCGGGATGCAGACCTGCAGGTGAATCGCTTTGATGACGCGCAGAAGCAGCGGCTGCTGAAGAAATCTCAGGAACTGAACACGCGGTTCTCCCACAGCAAGGACAGAATGTTCCTTTAACAAGCTGTCAAAATGTAAGAATCGTGTTCGAAAGTGCAGACTTCCAGTTACAATCTTCATACAGGATTCGTACAATATGGACTTTATGTCTTTGGATACTCATGTGTTACACAAATGGAGAATTGAATTTTATGTTGGTCTATGAGTTAAACTAAACTGGACTTAACAGACTATAAAGACATGGCAGACATGTTCATTAATGGGACTTCATGTCACTGACTGGACGCAATGCTACAGCAAATGTTTCAAACATTGGAGCAGCCGGCAGCTTGTATTTTTCCAGGAAATACTGTGATGAATGGAAATGTTCAAATGAATGAAAAAATGTTTCCTAAATTTGTATACAGGTTATCAGGTTATCTTTTGAGATTTATAAAATCACTAGTTAAATTGAGTTCATTTGACATCAATCCTGTTGGACTTTTTCATTTTCATCTGGTATGCTGAAATAATTTTGGAATTACACTGGGAGAACACGGATTTAGCAATTGCGTAGAATTGTTCATGTTGAGAAAATTAGCATCATGATTTTATTATATAAAATAATCCCACAACACAATTACAATGATGAACAATTTTTCTCTAGAGTAAGTGTAATCACAAACGATACATTAATGGGTGCATGAGATTAATATGTTTACAAGCCTGTCAAAGCTCAAACTGTTATTCATTAAACCCTAACATTGTTTGATGTTTATACTGTATATAATGAGTGAAAACTTTGGAAACAAAAAAAAAAAGAAAAGCGGAAGTGATTGCTCTTTTTCCAACCAGATCAGTGAAAACTCTCCCTGAACACTCAACCCTGCTAGAAATGTAACCCTTTGCAAAACTGATGGTTAATTGGATTTTATGTAAAACCTTTTGTGCAGACAGCTGTGAGTTGTTATGCTGCATTATCCTTTAAGTTTGCAATCTTTCATGTGTCAAGCTGCTTTTTTAATTGACCTTTTTTCTACATAGATTAAACTTTTTTTTTTAAACTTATATGTGATAATACTTACCCATGCATTCATCTGTATGAGCGCATGGTCAGAATTAAAGCTGCGCAATTGATATGGACCATGAGAGTCGCCGTACTTTTACTTTTTGTACGCATGCGTGTAGCGGTTGTATTGATAAGCTAGCAGAAGTATAATTTCTGAACATGTCAGAGAAAGGAGAAGTGGATTTGACTGGTGCCAAGCAGAACACGGGTGTGTGGCTTGTAAAGGTACGTATAATCGTATAATGTAGTTTTTTTAATAACGCTAGTTCAGGGGTTATAAGAACAGGTATTACTTTATACACAGCGAAGGCTAACAGTAATGTAGCTTAGCATCCGTCGCTGCGATGAAAGAAACCCTGTGGTGTAGCTAACGCTGGCTAATCGCATTAACTGTTTGCTAGCCAAGTAAAACTGGTCACAACTCCCCATCATACATTCGTTTTTTACGCACAACACGCACAAAACCTGTTGATTTAGCTAGAGAGAGTCGTTTGGTAATATAGTCCAAATGAACAAAATGTAGTCGGAGTAGCAGTGAAAGCGATAATTAGCTTAACATTAGCTGCTGAGGTCTGGAGGAAGGTCCATCTTATATGGAAAGATTTGGAATTGTTCATAGAAAACTAATAACGGTTTGCACAGCCAACGTGTAGCTGTCAAAGTAACATTGTTTCCTTATGATGACAAAGAAATATAGTTAAGTAATGTTGAGGTTCACGTCGTGTTTTAGTGCCAACATTTACTGATTGTAAATGAATGTGGCTCATAACACATACAACAGACATGTCATCACCGAGATTAGTTAGTTGTAACTTCATCCAAACCGTACGTTACATTCTATTTTTAAAATGTTTTTGCAGAAATTTGGACAATTGCAGGTGAGAAATGACCGCTAATAAATGGGATAGCTCCGACATTTATGTTATGGCACCAGGTCCTTTGTCAAATTTTGAAAGTAGCCCTCGTGAAATACATCCACGTTTCTTCACGCAGGTGCCCAAATATCTGTCTCAGCAATGGGCAAAAGCGACCGGCAGAGGCGAGGTCGGGAAACTCCGAATATGCAAGTATGTGTAGCAACAAAGCATCGATAAAATATAAGCCATTAAGCAACCTTGCTAATGTGTGTGTGTGTGTGTTCAAGTCAAGTGGTCAGTGCAAAATGGAAATTTAGTGTGCTTTCATAAAGGGTAAATTTATGTGGTGAACTAGATTGTTTTACAACCAGTGTTTTGTTGTTCAACTATTACTAATGCATGTCAGAGAAAAGTGAATTCCCTGTTATTCATGCCAAACAGGTAGTTCTAATTTTGCTCATTATTTTTATCTCCAAGGAAAGGAAACCAAGGAAAAGCAGAGGTGAGTGATATTTTAAGGAAATATCATGCATCTCAGTGATTAACATCTGCCACATACCATGCCATGCACAGTGATATATTTGGGGTACAAGTCAGGAAAGGGGCTTTAAAGATTAAATGTGGATGACACTGCTCTTTACAGGTGTCTTTCACTCTGAACGAAGAGCTCACTGTGATTGAGGGTATAGAGGATAAGACCGTGTCTGCGCCTCGGGAGCACCCGTTCACCATGCAGTCAGTGGGAGGTCAGACGCTGGCGGTGTTCACAGAGACTTCATCAGGTGAGTTTCTATTTCCTTCCTCTAATTGTCTCTTTGCTGAAAGGGGCGCTTGTGACCGTCCACAAATTGTACTCTTTGTGCTAGAGCCCAGAAGTAAGTGCTTTGTGGTCAGGTGGTGGAGGTGCACATCCTGCTGCTCTTTGTACATCTTGCTGTCTTCATGCACAGTCTTCTTTTGCCTGCCCTGCTTGTGTCTGTGTGTTGTGAATTCTCAGCAGAATGTGAGTTTGTCCACATTCCTAACAGAGTACATATATAAAAAAAAGACCTGTTCAGAGTGGATACGTGAGCACTCAATGGAAAACAGAAAAGAGTTTGTCTATTGGAAATTTGTCTTCATCGAGTCTGATCTGTTTTTTCAGGCTCTCTATATAAGGGGATTTTAGTTTCAGTGTTTGAAACTAATTTGTTTGTGGTTTACCTTTTCAATCCATTGCCAATCACGTCAGCAGATTAGGTATCCTGACCCGGCACAATGGCCCCCTTTGGAATTCTTTTAACATAGAGTAGATCAATATCACAAATAACTGCTGAATTTAGTGTCTATTTAATTTGTGCATGTGTTTCTTTGGTTTGGTTTGGAATTCACCAGCTGTGTCTGCCCTCTGAGTGTAATGTAGGTGTTTTGTTGCTATGGGTGCTGGTGAGCTTGTGCTATTGTGAGCTTGTGCTACTGTGTGCATGTGGGCTGCACAGTTGTAATATTTTTTTCTTTTATGTATTTATTTAATACCATAATTGTTTTGTAAGTATGACTTTGTATGAAACTTGTTTTTCAATGGAGACCTGTCTAAGAAGGCAGCTGCTAAAAAGTTGGGCATAATAAGGCATCACAACATATGAAATGCAGCAGATTAGTGGAAAATTCAAAAGGAGAAAGTGGTTTAACTTTAAATTTATACTGTGAAATGCTTTGGCAATATAAAGTGTTCTTATTTCAAGTAATGCCTTCTGTTTAAAATACTGACTTGAGTATTTGTGCAGCCCTGTTGTGGATGTGTATTTGTGGTGGGACAGGGTATCTGTGCTCGCTTATCGTGAGGGCATGCTTGCTTTGCTCACACGCAAGTGCGTGTACTCATCAGATTGCGCCGAGAAGCTCTGTGTGATCAAACATTTTCGTGTGGGACTAAACCCTGGGTGTGGTTCTTACTGTTCGATCCCCTCCTCCCACCCTTCCGTCCTCCATCCCCTGTATTTTCATGTTTACCAACCCTCCCTCCCTCCCTGTAGGCCAGTCAGAAGAGAGATCTGATGGCAGCAGCTCAGTTTCTGGGGCAGGGGCAGGTCCAGGTGAGTCCTCCGTTTCGCCAGTGAGTGAGAAAGTTGCACCACTAGGAGTCAGATACACTGAGTGTCTTTAATTTTTATTAATAAATTGCGTTTTTAGTGTCACAAATAGTAACCCACATCCATGCTTTGGAAGATGCATGTGCTGGAATCAAAACTGTAGACACATTGTCCTCATGTAGCACCCAGTTTTGCCCTGACGCAGCGCACGGTCCTCTTCTATATGAGCACAATTGTATAAATCATATGGGGCTTCTGCACATCTGCATGTTTGTACCATCATGGCTGGAGGATGGAAATGAGTCTGTGGTCAGACAGGTCGACACTGGGCTTGAGCAGCGTGCTACCTGGTCGTGGTGATGGTTGCAAGTCCAGTTGTGACATTATGTTGGCAAAGATAATGTCTGACTGTTCTAAACGT
This sequence comes from Chelmon rostratus, assembly GCF_017976325.1. Lineage (NCBI taxonomy): Eukaryota > Metazoa > Chordata > Actinopteri > Chaetodontiformes > Chaetodontidae > Chelmon > Chelmon rostratus. The sequence goes on along the minus strand of NC_055658.1, from coordinate 10,548,315 downwards.
TCGTTTAGATCTACTCCATGTACATTGGCATGGTCTTTCAACTCTACATGTAAATAAGCTCAAACTGTGATCAAGCGGCGCTTTCAGTTATGTATTAATTATTTGGGAAATGATCAATTTTTTTGTTTCTTTTACCTTCTCAGCATATTTAATCTCAATATGTGTAATCACTCATTTGCATAATACATATACAAATGCACAATAGCATTAAAACAGCTTCACAAGGTGCAAATGAAGAAACGGTGTGAAAGAAATTGCAGATATCAGTTTTATTTTAGTTTTTTTGCCATTTGCCACAGTACTGTGAGATGTGATATGTATTTACAGTATCAAACAGTGTGATTTGGCATAGACTCAAAGTGAGCCATGGTGCGGATGACCTATGTAGATAACTTTTAAGGTCTTGTGTTAGCTTAATTCTGAGCCTGTAGCCAAGCAGTGTGGCTGGTTTGGATTCAGACTTGGAAAAAGTGATAAAATTATTTTTAAGGATTTGTCAATTATTCTGAATTGGGAGACTTTTTGATGGAAACGAATTGACTGAATTTGAATTAAGTGTGGGAGAAATAATTGTAATGGCACATTCTTGACTCTTGATTGCTCTAACGTCTTTCTTTCAACTTAGGAGAGAGCCCGGACTGAACAAGATTTATGTAACAAGCAAAGAAAATGCTTCCTGAGTGTATTGTTTCTCTACACACATTTCCCAGTAGTGGGACACATGGACTTAAATCAGGGTTTTAATTTAGTTTTAATCCTCTTTCTCAGATAAAATAGCCTTGGAGGGAGTGGTGGTGCAGAGAGCAGAGTGCAGACCTGCCGTTAGTGAAAACTATATGAGGCTGAAGAGGTGAGTGCTTTCAAAATGGTGCACACAACAAGTCATTGAGTTAAGAACCTGAACCCCCAGCCCATTTGCAATGTTATATAAACAAATGAATTGAATTAAATTGTTTGTGGACATATTATCGTGATTGTTTCATGTGCTATGTTACACCAACCAATGTAAATCATATGTCTATACATAATATAGCATGTAAACTGGGTGACCTGAAAAACAGAAACCCCTGTATAATTATAAATTTACACTATATTTCATTTTGTTATGTCAATCATTCAATATTCAAAATTTTAAAGGCGCTATAATCATATCTGTAACTAACATAATATTAATGTCAGAGCTAATGCATTACATTATACAGGTGTTTTGTTGTTGTTTTTTTTTTTCAGATCACTATACACAGTAAACTGTACGTCATGTATTGTACTTTGCAAATAAAGTAATTGTTATCGTCTAACAGGTTGCAAATTGAAGAGTCCTCCAAGCCAGTCAGGCTGTCACAACAGTTGCAAAATCCTGTCACTAACAACTACAAACCAGTGGCCAACCACACGTACAATGTAAGAAATAAATCCTTGACAGGATTGTCTTGTTTCATTAATCTATTAATTTTTTTTCATGTAGTCTGCACATGTAACACAGTTTATTCATGCTTCTGGTCAATAAATTAAAAAGCCCATAGAAATAGTTTTGCCTGTTTTGAACTTATTACAAAATCATGTATACTTTATGTTACTGCTAAGCATATTGTTTATTACCGGAGGGAAATTTACTTGTCTGAAGCAAATTTCTAGTCTTGCCACGTTAATTTTAATCCAAAATGGAAATGAATGGAAACTAAGGGCGTAGAACGAGCTGTTGCATGTATAAAATGATTGGCAGTATATGTAATAAGAGCCATGACATACAAAGCCACTGGTACGGCTCTGACCTGTTTACTTTTTGTCTGCAGCTTGAGTATGAGAAGAGAAAGAAGGAGGAGGGCAAGAGAGCAAGAGCGGACAAACAGCAGGTGTTGGACATGTTGTTTTCTGCTTTTGAGAAGCACCAGTACTACAACATCAAAGACCTGGTGGATATCACCAAACAGCCTGTGGTAAGACTAGAGGGCAGCATGAGTGCTTTGGTTATAACATTGTTTATACTGACTGATCATAAACAATACTATTAGCCACTATTTTCTGCTTCTTTTTCTTGTGAGAACTGATTATTTGCAGTACATGCATTCATTATAACAAGAAATTAGAGTATTGATCTTTTCTCATATTTGTCATTTTTTCCTCCCCCCAGATTTACTTGAAGGAAATCTTGCGTGACATTGGAATCTACAATGTGAAGGGGACACACAAGAATACCTGGGAGCTCAAGCCAGAATACCGACATTACCAAGGCGAGGAAAAGACTGATGAATAGTCCCTCGCCCTCTGTAGGCCAATACACCGTATATCATTTGATTGGTGAGCGTCCCTCCCAAACCAGGCCTTGATTGGACCTTGGAATTCTCTCCCGATTTCTTCCATCAGGTCTCCAAACACAGTGGATCATGAGGTCAAGCAAAAGTTGAGTTTTACAGGGAGAGGTCATTCCATCTTCCTGTTGTTTTGTAGGAGACAAGAAGTGGCATTGGGAAACAAACTGAGGTTTCACGCTTAAGTGAGCACCATCTTGTCCTAAAGTGGTTTCTGTCCCAGCTCCAGCACACCCTTGAGGAAAAACCTGCCTGTATTTGAATTAGTTGTTATATCCATCAGATGCACAGGTTGTAGGTTGACTCTGGTTCTTAGCATTGAATTTGTGTTTTAATGTGTTTACACAAGTATATCTAGATGTTAGGGGCTTAATGTTTAAACCTAAACAAGAGGAAGAATGTGACACAGGTAATGGATCTCGTAACTAAATTGACATGTGCTGAGTAGATTTCTTTTTGTACACATTTTATAATCTGACTTTTTGGACTGATGTGTGATGCTTTTTTTAAAAAACAAAAAACTAAACAGGATTTTGAACCTTGACTTAGGAAGACAAATTGAGCCTGAACTTGGGTTGACAAAATTCCTAGTCTGGCGCCGTTGCTGTCATCCTTTAAATTATTGCTTTAGTTGTCTTAGCCCATCTTCACTGCAATTTTTAATTGTCTTATACAATAAATGTTTCACTAGAAAAAAAAGAGTGCTTACTTTATATAGAATGGTATCATAAAGCATGTAAATGACAGAACCACATACATAATCAGCCATCCAATAACCCTTGCAAATTTCTTCCGTGGTGCACCTCATTTTTTATTTGGCTCAAATCCTTTGAGGCCATACTTCTATTATTCTGTTACTTTCTGTAATTCCACTTCATGTTGTAAAGGGCTTCCTTTTCAGTCATTGTTACTGTATACATACTACTTGACACTGCTTAAAGCATTAGTAATCACAAGTATTCAAGTCTATGGATCAAGTATGATGGCTTTAAGCATGGTCTGAGGCTTTAACTGCTTATTGTAACTTTCACACCACTGAGGATTAATACATAGTGTTCAACATTATGTAACAAGTTCAAAGTTAAATTCACAGAAATGCTTTAGCAATGGAGTTGAAAAGTTTTATTTCTTTTTAAGACATTAGTGTCAGTTTGACACACTGTACATACAGCATGTTGATTCATACTACTTGGATGTATGTTGTGCAAGATAAATGCTGCTGGCAGATGAAAAACTTGCAGTGATCAGACATGGCAAACTAAATACAAACAGTTAAGAGCAAGTCTGTTTGGGCATCAAAGGGAGCAGAAAAATGTTCCACTGGTTCAGTTTTCATCAGCTGTTTGCGGCGTCTTGCTCAATCTGCATGAAAATGAAAACCATTAACGATGCAACATAGCACATGAATGTCACCGACATAGTCCTGCAAAAAGTGGCTGATCACAAGACACTGCAAGTAAATGGCAAAATACTTTTATAAGTTGTCTGCTAAATATTAAGTTTTGTTTATGTGCATCTGGTGTTTTGACCAGACAGTTCTCGACTGGAACATTAGTTTCATGATCCAATTCTTAAACGTCTACCGTTGAATGCAAGAGCAGTGTGCAGGAATTAACTTCAAAATTTAGTGGGTAATATAAAAAAATATATATATCCATAGTTGCACTACCTCGATCTGACCTCAAAAGCTTACATGTATTCCTCAATTCAATCCGTGCTGCTATTGAACGTAGCAGTCAGAAAGCGCAAGGAAAGCTCAGTATAGCATCTCTATGCAAACCCAGAAGCCAGTGAAGCCCGCTTCAGGTCTATCAGTGGATGCAAATTGACATTAACCCCAACTAAAAATCTACATTACAAGTGCTCACCTGCAACTGTGTCTGCTCCAGCTGCTGCAGTATGTTCTTTCCAGGTTAATCTCCCCAAGCTTAAACCTTAAGACTGGAAAAGGGAGACACGTGTTACATTCAGGCTCTTAACAGGAAAGTGTCTATGGTATATGTACAGATTAAAATGATAGCATGTTTAGAAACAAGACCCGGTGCAATGTGAAGCAGTTGAGATCATTAATGGGAGCTACAGGTCAATATAGATTTTGACTTATCCTCCCCTATTCAATCCGAGGCGCCATGGGAAAGAGGCGAGCAGAAAGCGCAGGGACATTTAATGTTGCATCTGAAATATTTAAAACCTGGGATATCTCACATCAGAGAGTCCAGGCTGTCAAAGATGCATCTTGTGAACAGGCTATACTCTAGATCAGTAAAATAGACTTAAGTTGACATCTCCACAAAGTCAACATACATTTTCACCCATGACTAGATGCAGACGGTAGCTGGCCTCTTGTCAGAGCTTTTTTTTTATCCTGCCATGGTAGACTGTGGTGTTGCCACTGCACCATCATCACTGGGACTTTCTACTGAAGCTCAAACACAGCAATCATCCTCCATCTGGTTCACCCAGGGGTCCAACACATGGCATACGATCCGCTGGGGAAAAAGTGCAGGAGGGGTTATTTGCCAGTATAAACAGCAGATACTTTATATATAGCAGCACGGTAGAGTTTCAAAGTTAGAAATACAGAAACACAAGGCCATGTACAAATGGAAACTAAAGTGACCCGTGAAAAAATCCCGAGTGGTTTAATTATCCACGTCGATGGGGCAAGATGACTGGATTGCTAAATGTTTGATCAACCTTGCGTTTAAAGCAGCCAATTTGATCTGCTGTAACATTATTTCAGAAGCATCAGGTTGGTGATCAAATTGTCGAATTCACCTACACAGTATACGCTAGCAGCTACTTTGTAGTAAAGTCATAATAACACTGAGATTTAGCTAACGGATCAGCAGTAAGTTAACCAATTATCCTTGACTTTACCTTAGCTTGTTTTTTTTATGCGGTGTTGACGTAAAGCTACGGTTTGCAAGGCTAAGTTAACATAACACAATGTCCCACACATTGATATCAGCCAAACCATTTAAGAGAGCTAGTATATACTAACACAAATTTTTCCGTAATCCCTCCTAAACCGTGAGGTTAAGACATTTAATGCTAGCTACAAAACTTAACTTGCTATTACCGTTGGCTAGCTAGATGAGGGTATGGTAGCAATGAGGGAGGTTATTTCCGGTGGTGTGCTACATTTTCTAACGTTATGCCTTTTTTGAGTGCCCGAAAATCCTGCAGTTATGAGCATTATTCCGACGTAAAGCATGATTATCTTTTTCGCCAGCTGGTGCGTGGACTAACGTTGCATCGCAATTATCTTCTTAAATAATATGAAACGGATTCAGCCGGCGATACAAAATGGCACCACGTTCTTTACACGTGTCCACATTTTTAGATTTTACACTAAAATAACCAAACGCTCCGTTAACGGTCACTTTTGATTCTCTTTACAGTGCGAGACGTAACGTTTATATACTTACAAGAAAGCATTGTGGAAGAGATGGTTGAACCGCTGAGGTTGCTTTCAGTAAGCTATACAGTGAAGCTAATTTTCCACTTCTGGCGAGAGCTAAGTCGGTGAAAGGACCGGTGAGGCTTCAGCTTCCACATTAAATAGGTTACCGGTTATGACTCATTTCCGCCCCCGTGAGGACAAAAAAGAAACTCTAATTTACACTGTCGCCCTCTGGTGTTCACAGCTGGAGATGCCTCGTTTTGTTTACCGTACATTGCAAAGTGCGCTCTGATAACTTTCCTCATTTTTTTTAAAGCTCAGATGCACATTATATTTTGCTATGTAGTTTATTTCTTCTAGCAATTTTATTCTAGCAGAATCGGAGTTACCTTTACTGGCGTAGTAGCCTATGTGTAGACATACAAGGAATTTAGCTTATTAACTTTGGCGTTGCGCTCAGTGTACTTACTCACAGCTCCGAAAACAACTAACAGGAGGACACATAGAAATAAAAATACACATACAGCTAACAACAATCACAAAAAGCCATGATTTGCAAACAGAATTATTTAACCACACTGTACACCCAAGTAAGTACGTGTAGGTGCATGTATACAGGTGTACTATTAGCTGTACGTCTACGTAGGCTTAATGTCTATATACAGTTCAGAGCGCTTAGATTTGTTTTATTCACAATGATGACGATATGTTATATGACATGTTGTAAAACAGTGTATTAAAACTATGAGATATATCATAATAACATAATGGCATGCGGGGATTTTAAATAGTCCATAATAATGATATAATAACTAATGCTGTGTAAATCACGATAGGAGACTATGTTATTGTTGTTAATTTTATTATTATTTTTATTTGTGGCGGTGTTCTTGCACCATTAGCAGAGAGATCTAAATAATGAAGATCAATGAAAAATAGCCCATGCTGCAGGTTAGAAGAACAAAACGGGCTCAACCATGACGTTCATCACATCACATCCACATCAAATGTGGAACATGAGGCAAACACGCATGTGCACGAGGCGCGCGCCCGACTCTTCTTCCAACACTGCGTGCGTTGGCTGAGGAGGTGCAGCACTTCTTAATTGGACTCCGCGAGTTTAAATGGTCTTCTTCCATCAGCCCCCTGTGGATTTATTCGAAGACATGCAGGCATCAAAGAAGACTTAAGAACAGGTAACTTGAGGCTTCATTTTAGGATATTTTTTTAAATGTGTGATTACCCCATTGTGCTCTAATGCTTGATGCAAAGAAATGACTCAAGACTAAATAGTTATCACAGTCTTAAAAACCACCAGTTAATTCTGCTTCTCCAGGAGCTGAATTAAGAACTAACAGTGGGGGGTAATGGTGCCTGAAATAATGTGTTCCTAATTCAAATGAACATTTTGCTTAGTCTTTCACAGGCGGTTGATAGTGAAGCAACAGCCCAGCTATGTTCAGAGCAGTGTTTGGAAACAAGAGAGAGGGAGGAGGAAAGCGAGGGGACAAAAAGAGCCAGAGGCATCCAGGTAAGAAGAAAACCACTGAAACTACCTGTGAAACTAAACTGTGGCATGCCAGCTCGGTAATAAGCCAATATTGCACCTTTGGCCTTTAATGACATTATGTTACAGATTTTATTATATGCTTTTCTTTTTGTCCCTGATCACAAATAGTTTTATAGATAAATATAGATTTATCTTATATTTCACACAGGTGCTTGCATTATTTGATGGCAATATCCAGGTTCTCTTCTCTTGGGTGATTTAAGTAGAGCCATTTCAATTAGCCTAATTCATCAGTGTGTTCTGTCCTTCACACAGTGTCCCGCTGCTTGCATTTAAAGTGTGTCAGGAGAAGTTAGAGTGGGTTAGGCAAACATTCTGACCTACTAAAAACATACTGGATTTGACAAGAATTTAAGAGTGGGCAACAACTGAGTGAGCTGAATCCGCGCGCTCATAATGAATGTGTCGTGTTGGCTGTAAACAAACTGAACGTTTTGTCGTCAGCTGAAAGGTTTGCCGAACATTTTGCTGTTGAAATTCTGCTTGGATTTATTTATTTATTTATTTATTTATTTTCACAGGGTGAATTTGCCAACTTTCTGCAGTACAGAGGAGATTTGAGACTGCGCAGTGGAGATAGATGAACATAAGTAGAGCTCAGTATTAGAGCAACCATGTTGCCCATTAATATTTAATAATTTGCTGCTCTGGGAGGCAAGAACAGAGAGGAAGATAGAGAACTGTGTCACTCTCATTAAAGTGATATAGTATGTTTAGAGTACATTGGGATGGCTCTGATCATTTGCAGAGAGATCACTTCTCCTGAAAGGCTTAAGACAATGATCCTTCTGCGCACTTAGGAATTATTCAACAGCAAACCGTGTGAATTTGTAATATCAGTGGACCCCTGAGTCCTTGTTTTGCTCATGATAATAACAGCAAAAACAGACTCGTTTGAGGGAGGCAGAAGTGAATGACTGAATAATACCACAGGGAAAACTACTGCAATCTGGTATAACCAACATAAGTGGCAATAAGGTCTCTGTAATCATCTGGCTTTGTGAGCTCTCATGCAAGATTTTTATTTGAAGACACAGGCTAAGGCTTAATGGCTGCAATGCGAACGGACATGAAAATGATTCAAATGTTGTATTGAAATGTAATAAGTGTAACCTCTTTATTGAGTGTGATCCCATTCCTTTAAATAGATGTTCTGGCATTGCCAACTTTCCATTACCTCATTCAGCAGTATGCCTCCAAGACAAGATATGTTCCCTCTGTCACAGCCTCATGTGAGACATATTTTACAGCTCTCTCTGCGATAAATCCTTTCTAAATCCTGCTTCTTTACCCTGAACACTTGCCCTTCTCTGTCTTTTCTCCACAAATTGCGTTCTTTTCCGCGTAGGTGGTGAGCCGTACACTCACAGCACCTTGCAGAGGGGTAGCGGCGGGCGTGCCACACACTTCCAGGACCGTGACAGCGGCTACACCGAAAGCCCTGTAAAGCTGATGAGACTGACCAAGGGTGTGTCCATATCCTTGCCCTCCTCCCCTCTTCTCCCTCGACAGGCCGACATAGTCCCCTCCCCGTCGTGTATCAAGTTCACAGGTGGGCTCTGCTGAAACAGTAATGACAACAAAGCACGATCTCATTGTGAACATGCTGAGAATGACAAGAAGCAGTGCATCAGGGAATAGCTGCAAAAATAGCAGAATGCTTTCATGGGTTTGCCTTGATTAGCAGAGAGCTTCTGTGCGTTCAGCTGCTCCATGCATGTGACAGCAAATACTAGAGCATACAGACGGCCCCCCGGAGCCAGAACCATGTGACAGATTGACAGAGTAAATGATTGAACAAGAAGGCTTGAGGCAAGGAACCCCAATTAGGAGGGTCAATTTTGAAACACTGCATTAGGTTGGATCCATAAAGTCATCATCAAAAATAACTAAAATTGCTTTAAAAAAAAAAAAAAACTTACTTTAAGGTCCACTTACCTACCTTGCTTTTTTAATTATTATTATTTTTTTTTACATTACATACTATGTACATACACACAGTACTCTTATGCATCACATGTCCAGTTGGGAGTAGCCATGCAAGTCACACAACACAAACAGATGTGAACTACTCACGTTTCATGTCGATCTCTGCAGTCCACTGTCAAATGAGCTCGGAATGACCAAAAAAAAACTAGACTTCACAAAAAATAAAATACTGTGCTCCTCCCTCATTAAAAATCAGTGAATGTGCAAATATTATTCATTTGAAAGAGAAGATGTCTCCTGCTTTACTAAACAGTCCACTCTCAGTGTATGTGCGCTGGAGGTTGCAGGTTTTCCACATCACGCTTGTGTGACTCTCATACTGGAGCAAGATTGGTGTCCACGCTCATTGTGATGTCACAAAATCATGCTCGTTATATTGCTGTATGTGTTAAGGTCAGATTGAGGGTGAGCACAAAGAAACTTTTTCCCTTCAACAAATGAATGTAAGGAGGAGAACTTTATTTAATTTTATTTTCTGACTGCATTTTATAAGGTCTTCTCCTTTAAAAATGGGTTCAATTTAGCATTTTCTACAATATACATACTGCTTTTTTACTTTTTTAATATTTAATTATTTAATCAAACTAACACATTTTTTTACTATATCCACATGCACATAACTACAGTGAAATCCCAAAGATGTTACCCACTGTTTAGTTACTAATAAGCACATATACTGTAGTATGTGCATACTGAAGGAAATATAAGTTATTTTAAAAATGTAATTACCTAAAAGAAAAACTACAAATTATCTGACACTTTTGCATTCATACAAACTCTCATATTTGGTGGATGTAAAGAAAACAAACTCCATGTTTACCAGGAGGATGCCTCTCCTTCAAATATGCACTAGGTGGCAGTGTCCTGCAGCAAGTACAGCCATTCAGAAAAAAGGTGCTCTTACATTTCATTTCATGCAGCACTGCCTTGTTCTTCCCAAGTACTCAGAGCGAACATGACAAGGAAAATAACAGCAAGTGAAGACATACACTGCCACGGCGTTCATATCTTTATCAGTCATGCAAAACCGAATGTCAAGCCGCGCGTGCCGAGTGTTTCTGAGTCAAACCACATGCATGACTCAAACACCGAATAACCTTGAGTATGAAAATTCAGTGCGTTTAAGTGCTGGCAAACATCTTGTCCCTGTGAATGATCTCCAGTTCTAAAGAGTCTGCGCTTCCAAGAACCCTCAGATGTTGTTGCATAAATTGAGACACACCCACACACATCAATACGAGTGTACTGCTGTCCCTGCCATCTCTCTCTCTCTGTCTCACACACACACACGCACAACACACACACACACAACACACATTAATTAGCAATGTTAATATATTATAGATAAACACCCACGGTACAGTGAATATTGTACTGTTTGCATGCATGGCTCGCACTTTGTACATACTGCTTTATACTCCTGGGACACAATTCAAATTCTGCACACAGATCTCATCTGGGGAGGCTTAATCTCTCTCTCTCTCTCTCTCTCTCTCTCTCTCCCTCTCCCTCTCCCTCTCTCTCTCCCTCTCCCTCTCCCTCTCTCTCTCTCTCTCCCTCTCCCTCTCTCTCTCACTTTCTTTCATATCCCTCCTTATCTCCACCCTCAATCCCTCCCTCCCTCCCTGCCTGCTCTCCCTCCCTCTCCCTTCTCCCTCTTTGCTGTGGCCGAAGGACGGGTAAGGAAGCTGGAGTATGTGGATGGCTCTTCCAGTGCGAGAGAACCTCCTGTCTTTGCCTCGTGCCGTGGCAAGACAGACCACAGAGGTGAGAACAGGAGCGTGTGGGCGTGTGTTTTGCATCATGCCTGTTTTTCCAGGTATCGATCAGGGAAGCTGAATGAGAATGAATGGGGTGGAGGTGAGGGGAGAATGAATGATGAGATATCTAAGAGAAAGTGAGTGTCTGTTGTGTTTTAATTACACCTTAAAGGCTATGCAAGTTTTTTCGTTCAGATGTATGTAGGCACAGTAATGTCTGTGTAATCCTCAGTGTATTATTGAGAGGGGATTTGTTTTTATCACAGTTTCTCCGGAGTCTTTGGTCTGACTTATGCTGTTTGCACAGTTAAGGTTAGATTAAAATAATGACAGTGTAAATACCCACATCTCAGCCAGCTTTCTTTGTGTTTTTGACCAGAGGGCTACCCTTAGGCTAAACAGATTTTATGAGGCATCTTCCATCCCGGTTGCCAGGCACCTCTCAGCTTCCCGTTTCCAATGGCAACTGCTAGGTGGTTTGATGAATAGTACTGGACATTCAGTGTGTCCTCATGTACTCCAGATTGGATCTCACTGCTCTGCTGACTAAATGCAAAGTTTTCTCTCCTCCCCCCCTCTCTTATACACATCTACTCTTCCTACCCAAGTCTTGGGCAGCTTTTCAAGCTGTGAAGTCAAAAGAGTATTGACAAAAGCCATCACCGGGGTGCTTTGTGGAACAAAAGTTAGAAGCCTTGGCTCTGGATATTGACCTTGATTCTCTCAAAGCTAGGCTTGTGTTTGACCACAGGTGAATGAGGGAGCGATGTGATGCAGTGCCTTTAAAAGGAGAGCGTGAGCCAGAAAGACAGAGTGAGGAAGAACCAGTGGAGGGAGTGCGAAAATGAATGCGAGGTCTGAACGCAAAGATGTTTGTGAGGAGGAGTGAGCTGTTCCTGTAATCCATGATGTCCTGTCATCGTGTTAATATGCCTACTCAGTATGCATGTTGCTCAGCTGATAACAGTACATAGGTAAGGCGTGAGGACAGAGGAATGTATTGCTCAGCTGGTTAAAGCACAGAGATGTGAAAGCTGCTAACGTCTGACTTTGCAGAGGCGAGCGTGGACCTTAGAGGAGCCGGGGTTGGAGGTCAAAGCATCAGGGAGCCTTAAACAGTGATACATGAATGCAGCACATGGCCTGTGTCAGCCAATCTCTCCAGGAGCAACAACTAAGGCAGAGCCAAGGCACTCCTTCTTGCTGCTCCAGAGTCGACACCAAGCTCATTGAAATTCACAACCCGTCTCTTAACCGAGAGCACCTGGCAGGCGTGTGCACAGGCAAACTCGCAACCTCACACAACCTCTTGCTGCTGCCTCAACCGGGGACTGGAAAGCCACTGTCTGTGCATTCATAATCAGGGCAGCTGGGGCTGTGCTGACCCGTGGATGCATACATTCCTTTCAGTCCACTAGCGATGCTGCTGGGTGGGAACCTTACAAACGAGCCAAGCTGAAACGAGAGCATCAGTTAGACGCCGGTTTCTTCTGGCCTGTCATGTTTCTATTTGCTTGTTAATCCGTGTGTCCTGAATGCGCGTTCCTTCCAGATCTCCACGTGGAGCCCCAGCCGGGCTCCTCCCTTTCCACCCAGGAACTGATGACCAGACTATGCTTCTTATTGGGAGAAGTAACACCCGGCACTGCTAGCTCTCCTATGGAGGACAGGAGGGAAAAGAAGGTAGGGCAGCCTATTGATTTAGAGGCCTTTTTCTGTCATGTCATATAAAAAGGCGACGGATGGTTCATGAAATAACCTATTGTTTTTAGCCCTCATATCGCCTTCAGGATCTTAGTTTCTTCTTCGAGCATTTGCATAATACTTACTAAAGAGTAGCTGATTGTGTTTTTGAAATTAAGTCATGTGTGCAGGGCAACACTGTGTTAAATACTGTGTGAAATCCAAGCTCGCAGATGGAAAAATGGATCAATATATATTTCGAAACATGTTAATTGTGTTGCTATGCATCCGCAAGGCTCCGTTTCTATGCTCAGTGCCCTATTAGTTTAACCCCTGTGTATGACAGTTATTGCATATGCTTATGTCCCTCCATCTCTGTGCCTTTGTATTGCTCAGCCTTGGCCCATTTTCTCAGCCTCATTCCACCACCTGAGCTCCAGATTCAGTCAGTTTCACAGAGATAGCGAGGCTCATATGAGGAATGTGGGTTGTCCTGGCTAAGATAGATGAGGCTCTGGTATAAAGGGAATAACAGTGAGCTGTTTCAACTCTGCCGCCTTGTCTCCCTATGTGTTGCAGAAATGTTGCATCAGTAATGAGGAGACCTGAAATGCACGTGCACGAGCTACAAAGATAAGGACAAAAAAGAAATACCACTCCTTTAATCAAAAACATGTGCATTTATCAACACTCTTGATGTTTGTGAAAGGTTTTAAGCTCTTTTGAGCATATCACATGCAATTTTTACCACTGCCTTTATTGGTAAAAGGCTGCATACATTAATAATACAAATGTCAGCAGCAATTTAATTGAATTTGTTATAGCAAGTTTAATAAGAAAATGATTTATTGCAGGACAACTGCAGTAGATTGCATTATATTGTGCAGATGTCCTTGTTATTATATATACGCCATGTATACATTTTCTTTCTTCTTGAAAAGTGGGCTGGAAGGCCTTTTATCACTAGACGTGATACTGCTGAGATGGAGCCTTGATGTTTGAAAAACCATCACAGCTTTTTTCCAACCTGGCTCTTATTTTTGTAGTCTTTCCACCACGATGACCCACTGTGTTCAAAATCACTTTGTATTTTGCTGTGCAGTAGAGTTTTACATGCAGCTGCTCCCTGTTGCAACTGAAGCGTATCTTTTTATCCCACACACTGCAAAGGTGCCTTCATCCAATGTCAGATTTTCCATTTCCTGAAACTTGCATATTGTGGTATTAAATGTGTGATTTGAACTATTAGCCTCATTCAGGCAGTCACACGCTGTGTCTTCATTGGATTTTTCTAAACTTAAAACACATCCTGGCACCTGTGAAAAATGTCCACTTTTCATTTCAATTTTTCGTGAAATAAGCCCCGTGCGGATCAGAATGGTGTGTGTACAGTGACTCTTGCAGCAAATGTCTATAGCAGATGATTTAGTTTTGAACACAGCCAGCCATCATTCTGAAAAACTGGGAAAATGACAGCCAGGATGAGAATAACTGGAATTATCGTTTCATTTCCCATCTGTGTGCACACCAACTCACTCAGACAAAAACACACAAAACGGTGTGCATGAAGGCAAACACAGTCATGCAGAGTGGGGTACTGCTAAAAAGGGTGGCAACAGACACTTTTCATTCAATACACTTTGAAGATAGGAGAGCATCACTGAGATGTGTTTCTTTTCTTTCTCTCCTCTTTCTCCTTGAGGTGATTGGGTTGAGTCTGTGTATACGTCTTAACTTCATGGCCCTTTGCTCAAGTCACCGTCTTTCTGCTCTCTCTTTTTCAGTGTGATACCTCTGCCCAGGGGGGGAGTCCCAGCTCCACTCTGACCTGCAGTACTGCCTCCCCCTGTTCAGAGAGCCCCTCTTCCACCCTCAGCACCAGCGCTGGAGGCCAGCCTTTGCCCCAGCCATTATCCTTACCTTCACCGCACTGCAGCTTCAGCACCAGCCCCAGTGGCACTCTCTCCAGCCCTGTCCCCAGCCCCACCCCTTGTCCTCCTGCCCCTGGACCCATCACCGGGAGCAGCCCTGGGCTTCCCTCTCAAAGCCCGACCTCCACCCTGGAGAGCAAGGATAGCGGAATCATAGGTGAGAGTTGCTGCTGTGTATCTGTTGAAATCCTGGCCAGATATTCAAATGATATCTATCCACTTTGTACGAGCTCTGATTGGTTTTCACACTAGGTGAAGCATGTCCAATACAAAAGCTGCATCACCAGAAGCTAAAAAAAGACATCAACGGCCCATTTAACTCAATGTGGAACCGCTTACCTTATCAGAATTCCCAAATCTGACTGGTGTCACGACAATGCCACACCTTCTTCCGTGGTGGTAGGAAGTTAGATGCCACATCGCTTAGTCCTGAGTCAAGTGTGTACCCCTACCCCACAGCTACTTTCTCTACGTCGCCTGTGCCACTTCAGCCTCAAGGCTTCAGCTCCCTCCTGTCAAAACTGGGACACTGCTGTCTTTGTTGCTTATGGGTCTGATTCTCCTAAAATAGGACACTTTTTTCTCCCTAAATAGAGTTTGTATTTATAGTTAAAGACAAAAGTGCAAAGGGCTCATCGAGTACAGTAAAACCCAATGATTGATGAGTTTTGAGTGTAGGGCTCATGAAACAGGTGTATTTCATTGTTTGTGTAAATGAGATCTGTCGAAGTTGAAGGCAATGCTTCGTTTCAGCGCTTTAATCAATTTCAACGGATAGGAGAATGCAAGTAAGCAGTTGCATGCCATATGTTCTGTTCTTGGCTGCCTCACCTAACCCATATTTTCCTCGTGCGGCTCAGCAACCATCACTAGTTCCTCTGAGAATGAGGAGCGCAGCGCCTCCAGTGAGGTTCTGACTAAGGATGAAGGCCTGGGGGGCGGTGCTGGTGTAATGGGCCATGCAAGCGAGGACCGCCATCCCGGGCCAACCAGGGACAATCTGACCGCCCAACCAGATGAGGCCTTACCTAGGACTGACATCATGGAGCCCAGGACTCCACCAGCACCGAAAAGACCCCTCCCGCAGCACCACATACGCAGCACGTCCTCCCTTGTGATGCCCCGACCAAATTCTGTGGCAGGTACGTTCACTTTATTCTGCATTTAAAGGAATGCCTTGACATTTTGAGCAGTGCGCTTCACTCT
Organism: Chelmon rostratus; assembly: GCF_017976325.1. Lineage (NCBI taxonomy): Eukaryota > Metazoa > Chordata > Actinopteri > Chaetodontiformes > Chaetodontidae > Chelmon > Chelmon rostratus. The sequence goes on along the minus strand of NC_055658.1, from coordinate 10,532,461 downwards.
CTTGCCAAGAGATTGACGAGACATCGCTATCCCTCTTATGCTTTCATTATTCATTATGGAGCTGGAGTCAGCAGCCCCGTTAGCTAACAGCTAGCCTGGCTCGGACCAAAGGGAACAAAATCGGCCTACCAGCACCTCTAAACCTCGCTCATTAACATGTCATATTTCCAGGAAGTCATTGCTCCCGGCCAAGAAATAGTCCCACACATTACGCCCTCTGCGCGTCGTTTGTACACTTCTGTTTTTTTAAGCAATCCAGATGTAATGTGTTAATTAGTGAGCTAGTGAGTGATTTGCTCAAGCTTCCATTATTGTGTAGATGAAGTAGGTTAATGAGAGCATGAATGTGACAGCTGTGACCCGGGTGATTAAATAACGGACTGATAAATATTGACTGAATGACAAACTGATTGAATTGATTGTTGGCTCGCCATTTTCTGACTATTCATCCGACAGAGAGAGGAGCATAATTTGCCAGATCTCTGTGATGCAGAACCAAACTTCACTGCACCATGTGTCGGTGCTCTACTTACCACTGAGGCTGGATACACACAGTGAGCAGTACCAGTTAAATGTCCTGGGAGGCCTCCAGTTGTCATAAAAATACTCCCCTCCCTCTCCAGTCACGATCTTTGCTAGTGCACCAGGCTCTTTTTCTTCCCTTAGATGTCAGTTCATTTGTGGTGGGAGCAAAAGAAGAGATTCCCTAAGGAGTGGATTCACAGTAACGCCTGCCAGTTTCCTCTGTCAGCTGGTGCTTTCATTTAGGCACTCTTGATGAAATTCAGAATAAAGATGAAGCAAGCCACTATGTACTGTAGCCACTAGAATCTTATTCCACTTTCCTGAAAGATCGGACCATAGAGCAATGGTGTAGATACGCATGATGATTTACATCAGGAGACGGGAGATAAAATTAAACTTATTCCCATATGGAAAATTTAGTTGTTATAGCAGCAATATTGTCAGGCTACGACAAAGAAAAACAGGCGGCAGTTAGGAATAAAATGACTGGAGGTTTTATGAATATATGGTTCTTTAAATTTTAACACAAACGTATAATGTACTATATATAATGAAAACGTAGCCTGTACAATACATTGTGCATGCACAAGAGGAACATTAACAGCAGCAGGACATCAAGAGAAAACAAATGAACACAGAAAATGTTGATTACAATCTGAGCATATTCCATTTGTATTATCCTAAAATATATAGAATTTCAGATGTTCAGGTTTAATTGTGCAATTATGCATAAATTCAAAGTCTGGAATAGATGGAGGCTGCATCACCTCATGTGACCATGAGCGCTGTGAGTGTTCCTCACTGTCTGTTCTCATTAGCATCCTCTCGTAATCAGAATTTATGGAATGGATTCGCTCATGTTCTCAAGGTTTCCCTGAGATAAATGCTGATTGTCGCAAGCACAGGAATACCAAAGGTAGTCCAAGACAGCTTGACGAGTCAGTGCAAGTTACCTGCTTCATCACCCCCCCAGTGGGCTGAGACTGGGGCCACTTTGGCAGGAAGCATTGTGCAACATGATGGCAGAGAGAGTGCCTTTTTCTTTGTGAACGAGTCAGAGGCTGAGGATGCGCAGCAGTTGCATCAACTACAGATATGATGTCTAGTGTTGTCCATGCTTCCAGTGTTTAAATTAGCGAGGGTCCAAGGAGTCTTTCTCTAGGGGTCTAAGATGATTCACTAGCAGCCTGTTAAAAGTCTTTATTATGTGAGATGTCAGTGCCACTGGCCTATAAGGGCAGTGGAGCATCCCGTTTTCAATAATGAGACAGGGCAAGAGTTTTCTGCAGTGGAACTTCAAATTGAAGTTAAAGGAACAGTAATGCATTTTGAGACATACACGTATAGCTTAGAATGAGATGAGCGCACTGATATCACTGTAATATCTGAGCTTTGCCGAAAGACTGGAAACAGCTAGCGTGGCTCCTCCAACGATGACAAAATCCACCTACCAGCACTGCTAAAGTTCACTGAATTAAAACTTCGCAAAAAACACAAAAAAACCCTGTACAATGGTGATTTGTCGTTTTTATGTTTCGGCTTCTGTACCAATTAAGCAAGAAAAGATCCAAGTTGTACATTAGTGGGTTTTAGAGGTCCTGCTAGGCAGCTTTTGTTATCTTTGGACAGAACCAGGCTAGTTGTTTCCCCTGTGTCTAGTCTTTGTGCTAAGCTAACCAGGTAAGTGGATACTGAGTGGTGTCAGTCTTCTCATATAGCTCTCTGTCATAAAGCGAATAATGGTCTTTCCCAAAATGTCAAACTAAGGTTGAACAGGTTCGGCAGAATCGGTGCAAGGTGGGTTGCTAATGATTGAAGTGGCGGATGTGATACGCTGGGAGCTTGGGCCAGCGCTGCAGAGTTGACATTTTAAGTGATGAAGGATCAACAGGGGCCGTAGGACAATCAACCACACTGTCCCCAGCCGGGAACATAAAGGTAGGCAGTGAGTGTGGGATAGGTGGCGGTGAGCAGGGTCCCGTCAGGCTGGACTGTCAGGGGTCGGACAGATGAGCTGCCCTGGTGTCAAACCGACTAAAAACATGTTTTAACTCTTTCACTGTGTCCTTGGTCCACTCAGCCATTTGGCCTGGCTGTCTTTAGTCAGCAGTCTTTCTCATCCCACTCCACACCTCCTTCACACTGTTCTGCTGCAGACTGTTCCTCATCCTCTCACTGTGGATGTTCTTTCAATCCTCGGTTCTTCACTTTGGCTCTCGCTTGACAATTACGATGATTTCCTTCATGTCTCCCGTCTTAAAAGCCCTCTTCCACCTGTTGAAAGGGAATTCATATTCCCAGTGTTCCAGGGTTTATTATTTGCTTATTCCTGGTCTCTTTTCTTTCATTATAATTGCAGTGTGCACACTGTGATTGGTTTGTTTGCATCAGGGAGTCGGTCACTGTCCACTGGGTTCTCCACAGAGCAGGTTCCATGTGCTCTTCACAGCGCTGTAAATTATAACATGGCCTCAGTAGCTCTCACCCACGCTCTCACGCTGATGCTGCAGGATGATGGACACACGCAGGGATGCTGGATGTATCAGAACATGATCTGATTTGCTAAAGCGCTAAAAAGGGTGGTGGATCTCTTCGTACCTGTGTTGCAGTGTGCCTTTCCCCCTGTTCTAGAGGATGGGCCAGGACTACACATGTAGCAAACATGAAACATCATTTAAGAACACAAACAACGTGTGAGCAACACGTCTGGGCGCAGACAGATTTGGTGATTTGTCATGACGAAGGATGCTTAAGGATGCTGCTGGCCAGCATCTTCAGGCCGTGACCGTAATTGCTGCTTTAAAGCTATAAGCCTGTAACAGCTCAGACATGTAGTGCAGATCCCTCAGATGCACTGAGATTAGCAGTGACTGCGTTTAACATGTATAGCCCATGATTATTTGTGTGAGCTCGTCATCTGTTCAGGAGCTGCACTTTCTCGTCTGCTGCCTGTTTGATTGGTCTATCTACACTATTTTATAGATGAGTGCAACGTGACTGAGGCCTTTTTTTTCAATCCCACTCTGAAGGGATTAGAGGCAGCAGTAATGCCAGATTTCCAGATTTTACAGAGGATTTTTTTTATATATTACAGCAATGAATGAATGAAACAGACCAGCCTGTAACTTGCCATTGAAAACTCTTAAAATAACAATAGCTTTTTCTGTCTGACTCATTTTTCCATGCAGCTTGAGTCCTTTTTGTCTGTAACACTATAAAGTATATTTTAATACGAATGCTATTTTTTCCAATGTAGATAATCCAATAATATGAATAAGAGCAAACCAGTATCATCACAAGCCAAGAGGTCCCAGCAAGCACAGACACTTGGAACCTTTTGAAACTAGGAACAGTCTAAGGTCTTGACCTGTTTTCCTGCAAACTGCTGCCACGATGACTCTAGGAGCCTCAGTCTGAGGTGTATGCTTATAAACCTACATTTAGTACAGAAAAAATTAACTTTCCGGGACATTCTGGAGTTTCTGGAGTTTGAATTATACCCATTTCTATTGTATTTGATATCCATCTCTGTTCTCTCTCCCAGGTAAATCCTGGCAACGATTAAATAAAGGCAAAAGCTGGCAAACAACAAAAAACTATTTATTTATTTTTTAAAAAAAGGATAAAAGTAAGATGTAATGCAATTCAATTAAACTGCAGTGGAACAAGTCAGTCCACTTAAAATGTTCAGTTTTTTGGGGTTTTTTTGATGGTACTTCACTTGTTATGTGTTTAATGGTGTATGGACTGTTTTTAGACTATTATTGAAGTGATTCAGTACTGAACTGCAATATTTAGAAATATGTTTATGATGTCTTGTACAACGTATTTTGTCCAAAATATTTTGTCCACAAAACACTGAAAAACTTCACTCATGGTAATCAAACACAAACCCGACAGAAACTACAAGCTCAAAAATGACAATAGAGTTGAATCGTCTTTGTTACAGGACTGTTGAATTTGCTTCCAGTGTACATCGCTTTCCATTTTTTTTGTCACTCTGTGTTTTGCTGCATAGTAAATGCCATAATAGCAGAAATAGATTATTCATTTTTGCAGGGGACCAAATTTAAGAACCAGCTGATTACACAAAGCCTATTTCTTTATTTTGCACAATAGCCTGATAAATGTCTTGCAAACTGCAGAAAGTGAGCCTGGCTGACCTGTAATCTCTGTGGTCTGAGTGGGTGGATGGATAGGCGAATGTGGGAGTAAACGACTCTTTCTTTTTTGTTTCTTGCCCTTCTGTACGACATGTTCTTCGTTTTTATTTATCATGTTGGCTTTTATGTGGCTTATTTAGTCATCATAAAAACGTGTCTAATCCTGTTATTGTCAGCTGATGCATTTTTGCATTACAGCCGGCGATGAGTTTCCAGCCATTTTCACCAATTTGGTGTCCTGATGTGTGAGACAGTATGAAACATTTGGTCATTTCAGACTCATGTTAGCTTGAGATTACACGACGTGAGATGAGTTGCTTTCTTTTCCTCTCTCTTCTCTCCTCAAGGGCATTGAGAATTTATCACTGAGAGCAACAACTGTTTATGTCTCACGTCTCCATGGATACAATAATTGACTCAAGCAATGAATCTGACACTTGTGTGGTATGCATGTGTATCTTTGCACATTTCCTGCATTTCTCTCACACCCTCAATCCATTCCCCTCCCGCTCTCTCTTTACAGCAACCAGCTCCACTCGCCTGGAGGATTTGAGCTATCTGGACAACCAAAGGTCTGCTGGACACAGGGGCTCCGTCCGTAAACACAACACAGCTGGACGCACAAATGATGACTCCAAAGGTATTTTGCGGCTTAACCTTGGGGTGGAATCAGTGTGTAAATATAGCTTGGTGCAGAAACATCTGTGACCAGTGTGGAACACGTATGCATAAGTTAAATACACACACATAAGTTCATTCTCATGTTCTCTTTAATGCTTTCCTCTTACTCCGTCCAGGGAGATTGGTGCCATTCAAACAAGCTGACATCATGCTAAAACCGCTGCTGTTTGAAGTCCCCGGCATCACCGCAGAAACACCCTTTGTTGGCCGGGATTGGCTCTTCACGCGTCTGGAGGAGGTCCTGAGAAAAACGAGCAGCTGTGAGGGGCGCGGCGCTGTCATTGTTGGTAACGCAGGCTCCGGCAAGACTGCTATTATCTGGCGGCTGGTGACGCTCAGCTGTCACGGCATGCGTACGCAACAGGGAGGTCCCAGCATCCCTCACAGCCCCAGCTCCTCCCCTAAATGTAAGACCCTTATCTTTACTCACAGCAGCTTAATTTGTTTTTGTGTGCATCTCTAAGCGTTAGTGTTCCAAAAAAGTTGGGACAATGTGTAAAACATAAATAAAAGCAGAATGCAATCGTTTGCAAGCAAACTGTGTTCACCAGCGTGTTCACAAAGTGGTGAACCTCGCTCCATCCTTGCTTGTGAACGACTGAGCCTTTCTCGGAAGCTCCTTTCATACCCAATCATGATACTATCATCTGTTACCAATCAACCTGTTTACCTGTGGAATGATCCAAACAGGTGTTTTTGGAGCGTTCCACAACTTTCCCATTCTGTTGTTGCTGATGTCCCAACTTGTTTGAAACATTTTGCTGCATCAAATTAAGAATAAGCAGATATTTACAAAAATCAGTGAAGTCTTGAGGTGAAACACTCAATTTATTGTCTTTGTGCTGTTGTCAATTTAGTGTATGTTAAAGAGCACTAGCAAATGAACACGTTCGGTTTTACTTATGTCTGACATAGCGTCCCAACTTTTTGGGAATTGTGCCTGTAAGTGGAATGCCAGCAGATGAATCCTTACGTTCTCCAGCATGCTCCAGTGAAGGCAGATTCTTGTGAGATACTGGAAGAAATATCACTTTTTGGGAAGGAGTTGGTAACTGGGTCACGCACTCTCCTTTCAAGTGCTCCCCTGAGGTTTCTGCTGATTGCAGTTGTGTAAGGGGACTGAGATTGTTGTTGCTTTTTTGTTTTTTTTTTTAATCATGAATGGCACTGAAACTGTTCTTTTGTCTGGGAAAAAAAGGAAACCAACATCTCATACAAACAGGTTCTGCACATTATGCCATAAATGTTGCAGACTCTACGTGCTTGTGATGTGATGATTTTAATAAAATGAGACACATCCTTATTTATGAAAATAAGAACGGCCCCAATTACAGATTTTTTTCGTATCACCTTTTTTCAGCCTTTTCCTGCAGTGCAATAGGAAGGATTGTTATTTTAGGTTATAACAACAGATTACAGGCTGAGGACATAGCACAGAAAAAGAAAATAGTGTTCAAAGTGAATACAGTGCCCTTCGTTTTCAGCATCATTGCATTATTCATTGATATCTGTACTGTATGTCATTTTGATTTAAGTTTTACAGAGAGTATAGCATGAGGTGTGCAGGAATCCAGACGTATCATTCTGCACTCTTTGAAACAAACACCCTTGCTGCCATCTAATGTGGTTTTGCACAGTCTTGCTTACAGATGCACTAATTAATTGCAGCAGATTAATTGTGTTTCGTCATAGACTTCACTCCTGACATTCCGGTGCTTACACCAGGGACTTCATCTAACGAGTGTAAATGGCAGCTTTGCGTTTGTTGTTGTTGCTTTGTGCTCTGTTCAGGTGGGGATAGGCAGGGAAAAGCAGCCTCCAAACAGCCAGCTGATTCCCAGCCCAACCAGAGTGCTGCCGCAGGAACATGTGATGGTGCAGCGCAGAGGAAAGAGGCTGTCAGATGCCTCGCTGCCAAGGTACCTCAAAAACACATATGCACACTAACCTTTGCATTTCTATACTTTTGAGGACCCTCAACTACACAGTTCCCTCAAGCAATAGCTCAACATTGAAGCCGCATATTTGTTCTTCTTCTTCTTGCAGAGTTAGATGAGAAGATCAAAACCACTCTCACGTCTGCGTGCTGAATATGAAGCCAAAGCCAGCAGACAGCTAGCTTAGCATAAAGGCTGGAAGCAGGGTGAAAGCACCTCTACAGCTCACTAATTATTACATTATATCTTTAATCAGTGAGAAAACGACGATTCTTTATTTTTTACGGGAGGTGATGTGCCGGACTATTTCTTGGCCACGAGCAGTTGCCAGGCAACCAGCGGAGGCTCAAGGAAGTTGATGCTTACAGGAGTATAACTTCGGTACATCAAAAATGGTCATGAGATATAACATGTTAGTGAACTTTAGAGGTGCTGGTAGCCTTCGGACAAAGCCAGGCTAGCTGTTTCCCCACATTTCCAGTCTTTATGCTAAGATAAGCTAACAGGTTGCAAGCAGTAGCTTTGATATTTAATGCACAGACATGACAGTGGTATCAGTCCTCTCATCTAAGGCTCCACAAGAAGGCAAATAAAAGTATTTATCAAAATGTGAAAATAGTCCTGTATCCATCAGAACCACATGCCTTACCGTGCCCCTGACTCTTAAATTCTCTTAATTAAAAAAATTTGGTTCGGTCCCCACAAAGATACAAGAGCAAACACGCACAAACAAATAGCCACTCAATGGCCTTCTGCATCGTCGTTCTTGCTATTCTATCCTGTTGCTGAGCAGGCTGCTGACTCACCTGCAGTTATGACAGACAAAAGCACGAAATTATGTTTACATTATAGAAACGCCCCTAGATTTAGCTTCTTGTTATGGCTCTTGGATTTTCTTTCTTGCACTCCTCTCACCAGATTTGTTAGCGCGGTAATATAATACAGCATCATAAACAGTACCGCAGGGGGCTATGACTGTTACGAGCCTTCACAAAAGACTGAAGAGGGATCAATTCAAAGGGATAAACACACATCAGCACTGTTCCTTTTTTAAAGAGCCAAGGGGTTGCGCGTTTGTGACACCAGATTTTAATGTCAGATTGTTCTTCTCTCTTTTTGGGCACATGTAGAACATGCTGATGATTGCATCACATAGATGACATGGAAGCTTCTAAATTTACTAACTTGGCCTCAATAAGAGTTTCCATGGGAACTAGTCAGACTATTTGCGATGGTGAGGATGTTCGCTCAAAGTGAAATCATTGATAACGTTATATATGTGGACCTCTCGTGGCCTAGGGTGGGACCCATCTATGCCCTGAAAAGACTGAGTGAGTGGACACTGTTGAAGGTGTATATTTATTATACAGTCTACAGACAGCTGCTGTTTATCTCCATTTTGTTATATTTCGTGCTTTGGTTCAATTTACAAAAATCCCCTTTATTAAAAGTGATATGTTTCATTTCTCAGACTCTTGTTTATCATTCAGCTGCCTGAATAAGCCAACTTGTATTTACTGAATGTGTTTTAGAGAAACTCTGCAGTAAAATGTTGAATGAAGCTCTTGCTGAGTCTCATGAGTGAAAACTATTTTATGACTCAGCTACCTCCACGATTTCTGCAAATGTCTGTGTTTATATCTTGCCGTTATTTTATTGTAACTGTTATTGGTTTTATATTCCGTCATATTAGTCTCAGATATTGTGTTTTTCCCTTTGTTGTGTTGTTTTTCTGGGGATATGAACAGATATTGTCCTTTGAACAGATACTGTACAAGAGCATCCAAATTTGAACAGTATTATTTGCCCCCCCATATGACAGATTACCCAATTGACACAGTTTAACACCATGTTACACCACCTCTTCTCGGAGCCATAACCAGTGATGGAAGAAGTATTCAGATCCTTTACTTAAGTAAAAGTATTAATACCGTGCTGTAAAAGCAGAAACAAGAAAATGTACTTAAAGCAGTAAAAGTATTTCATGTAGAAATATCATATGTATTATATAATTTGATTATTGTTGCTAATACATTGATATAAAAGCAGGATTGTGCTGTTGTAGTTGGTTGGAGCTCATTTTTAGCTATTTTGTATGAGACTGCAACTAATAATGTTTTCATTATAGATTAATCTGCCGATTATTTCCTTGATTCATCGATTAATTACCCAGAGCCCAAAGCGACACCTTCACAATCCTTTAATTTGTCCAACCAACAGTCCATATTATTAAAAATAAAAGGAAATGCAGGAAATCCTTACATTTCAAGAGCTGGAACCATGAAGTGTTTGACATTTTGCCTAAGGAAAGTAAACTGTATAGTAACTGATAACTGAAGCTGTCGAAAAAAAGTGAAACACACAAACATACACACACCGCTGTAATCAGCTGATCTCACTCTTTACAGTGATGGTCAGCTATCTATCACGGATAAACGTCCTAAAATTCAGTGTGAACTCATAGGAAAAGGTGCTTCTTATAGCTTCAGATCATCTTCACATTCATCAGAGTCAGACTTTTTCTCCAGTATCAAAGTAATCCAGGTGGTACAGTGTGAACTGGAAGTGCTGTAGTCAAAGCAGCAGGACGTACCCTGATTCAGATGGCCAAGCTGTAAGCAAATAGAGGCTGAGGTGTAAGTATTTAAATAGTAAATAGTTCAATATTTAGACATTCTGCAGGGGTTATCCTCTCTCACCTTTCACCAGTTTTCACCAGATGTGTTTTTACCCTCCCCTTAGACACACCACCTGCAGTTTTTCAAAGAAAAATCATGAATGATGGCCCACTGAAATTCTAACTTTTCCCACATTTAAAACTTCCTGTTCAATTTCCACTATGCATATCCACCCGGAGCATCAAAGGTGGGGTCAGTCATTCTGGAGAAATTTGACATTCAGCAATTATCTCCTCACGGTCCGCTGGCTGTCCGCTCTGTGTGTGCGCTGGACAAGAATCCAGTTTTTTGTGCACAGCCCTGGCTCTGTAAATGGGAAACAAACAAAGTGGCTTGGACCGAGCCACACAACATTATTCCAGCCAATCAGCAACAGGTGGCGTTCTTGCTCGTGGACAAGACAAGGAGAAGGGGAGGGGAGGCGGGGGAGCGAGGGGGGCGGTAAATCTGGCGTGCTAAGGTGTAATCCCATTGTGAAGAAGGAGAGATGGCAGTATCAACAATCTTTCTGCAGAATAACTGTAACACATCTTTTATTTAGAGAATATTATTTTTGTGTATTTTCAGTTTTCCATCTGCTCGTTTCTCCTGTCAGGTGGTAGCCTACCATTTCTGTCAGGCTGACAACACCTACACCTGCCTGGTGCCGGAGTTTGTGCACAGTGTCGCCGCCCTGTTGGCCCGGGCGCCACAGCTCGCCCCATACAGGGAGCTGCTGGCGCAAGAGCCTCACCTGCAGAACACACTCAGCCTGCGATCCTGCGTTCAAGACCCCATCGCTGCCTTCAGAAAGGGCGTTCTCGAGCCCATGGTTAGCCTGCGCAAGGGTAATGAAGTCTGCACACACACACTTTGAGACAAATGTGATATTTAACTTTAAAGACCTTTTTAAATTTTAAAATAGTATCAGTTTTAAGGTGGAAAAATGTCTGCTTCCCTCACCCTGCAATTAGGGAGCCTGCTGCCATCTCCTGTATGAAATAGCCCATTAATGACTCCATGAAGGGCCCATAGATTATTTTCCCTAGTTAAGGTCAATGATTTGAAGCACTGTAGAGAGTGAAACAGATGGTAGGTCATTTACATAGGGAAATGATGAGTGTTATTTTTGCCCCGGTGAATCATCAGCATCCCAGAGGATTTCAAGGTCACAAAATACTCTGGAGAGGCCGCGAATGTTACGGACATATTAGCCAGCTCAGTTTCTCATGATACAGTCAGTCAGTTAGATTGATGTGTTATTATGGCCAGGCCCTCCACAGTCTGAGCAGAGGAGTGTTTTGCCTACTCCATCACTATTAAGCAGGTTAGAAAAAAAATGGAGAGCCCTTGTGCTTGAGTGTATGAGTCCTCGCAGGCTTGCAGGGATTCATTGACAGCTTAGATGATGCGAAACATGATGGATATGTCCTGTTTCAAGCTGATAAACAACAATGGCCTCTGGCCCCTTTCAACAGAGTATAATCAATAGCAGCAGTTGGTGCTTTTCTCAACATATCCAACATAAAACAAAGATGCCCCAATCTTTTTGCCATGAAACCATTTAAATAAGAATCATACCATTCTTTGTTTCGTTACTATGTTCTCTTTGCAAGGCTAATGTAGTATATATATCTGGTGTTTTAATGTTCTTCAACCTATGTTTTCCTCTATGTTTTGCCTTATGTGTACTCAGAGCGTAGGCTGCCTGAAGAAGACTACATCATATTGGTTGACAGTCTTAATGAGGCAGAATTCCATAAACCAGACTATGGGGACACCATTGCCACTTTCATTACCAAAATAATCTCCAAATTTCCACTCTGGCTTAAATTGGTGGTCACAGTCCGGACAGGCCTGTTGGTAAGTGAGATTATTAATATTACAGCATTACCACCGCACACCTCTCTCAAGCAGTTGGTTCACCCATGTTACAATTTTCTGACTCACACCTTACTGCGACGGAGGTGGATAGAATCTTGTTTATGGTTCTCACATTATTGAAATTATACATTTAAAAAGTCAGCAGCATAGTTTCCCCCATGAATGGGTTACCTCCACGTGCTTTGGTTTCACCACACACACAAAAATCTAGGCTGTGTTAATTGCAGTGAACATTTATTAAAATTTGTTAAAATTTCTCTCGAAGCTCATAAACCAAAAAACTTCCTGGGTTGCGTCTGCATCTTGCCGCCCACTGCATATGTGCAATAGTTTTTCTCTCCCTGGCCCCGCCCACTCAGGCCTGCTTGCCCAATAGATTTTAGATTAGGATGATAAACATGAAATTAGCTTTTAGGCTCTCTGAATGTTTTTGCGAAGCAAAACCTTTGTGGTTAAAAAATGAATAACGAGGTAACCTGTCAAAAAATTATAGACAGCTACTCTATGGGTAAATAATTTTTTTTTTTTTTGGGGGGGGGGGGCGGGGGTGCAAGGGATTAATATATCCATGGGTGTACCCCATTTCTAACCCCTGTTTGCTGCGATCCTTTATCCCAGGTGAGCACTGGACATTATGGGAAGTAGGCAGAAATCTCAAAGTCTGGAACTATCTAGATCAGGCATCTCAAACCGGTTCCATAAAGGGCCACGTGGCTGCAGGTTTTCATTCCAACCCAGGAGGAGCACATCAGGCCAACCAATCAACATCAAGGGATCACTTAGTTATCAGCTGAAGACTGAGATCAGCTGATTAATTGATTCCAGCCAGGTGTGTTCCTCCTTGGTTGGAATGAAAACTTGCAGCCACGCGGCCCTTTATGGAACCGGTTTGAGATGCCTGATCTAGATGATTGTATACCACTTGAATTAAGTGAAGTGGGAAAATATGATTTTGCATTTTGGGTGAAGTCATTGCCTTCTTTAGTCTTAGTTCCCTGCAAAGGCAGTGTAGTTCACTGCTGTGCTTTTACTGCCATGGTATAGGCATTGTGGCTTTTGGCAGCGTTGCACTCTCCAGTCTGATGTATTTTCTCAATCCGGTTGGTAATCCCACCAAACAGCGGCTGCATCTGTCCACTGCCAAAGCCAAGCCTCCAAATGCTGCAAGGATTACGCCTTGAATGGATGGTAACACTACTGGGAGTCTGCTGGGCGTCTGGAGCTTGACAGCCAGCCAGCTGGTTACATAATTTGATTAGTGTTTGGGAATACACAAAACACATTTCGGGTCATTTTCTTCCTGATACATTTGAAGTCAGCAAGCATTAAATACCAAAATTAAAAGATGAAGAGTACAGCTATTAGTACCCCCACCTCCTGATTGTATCATTATTCACCCTATTCACCCATTTTTACCAGCCATTTCAGAGGCAGTGCTTCACTCATGTATAACAACCTGAATATAAACCGCTGAGAAAGGGTTAAGTGGAGCACAGTTCATGACCAGAAGTCAATTAGTTGTCATTGAACTAAAATGTCGGTCTTTGTTAATGAGGAACTGAGATGCATGGGTTTTTATTTATCAGTCATAGCTGGTTTTGGCCGGTGTTGAGCAGTTGAGGAAGGCAAGAGAGGAGATGAAATGTGACTCTGAGAGATGCCTGTGAGCAATGTTGGAGCTTGAGTCATTGTCACACTATTTACTGTACTGTATCCCATGGCTCTGCGTGAGTCAGAGGCAACAGCATCTGAGGAATGGGCCCTGATTTTGGTGCTTTTAATTTGTCCTTAGCTAATGCACCAAAGACATCCTGCGTACTATTCTTGTAATATTGAAGTGCTTGTGCCTGTGTGTGCTGTTTGTTTTTACCAGTAAGCACCCAGAATTTGTGTTTTCGACTCCTGCAGGAAATCACTACCCTTCTTCCTTTCTCTGGCATTTCTCTGGACATCCTGCCAGACAGCAGTGATCTGGGAGCTGACCTGAGTGACTACATCCATCACCGCGTCAGCAGCAGCACCCAGATCGCCTCTAACGTCACCACGCCAACAGGCTCGGCCCCCGATCAGCTGCTCCTCAGCAAATTCAGCAGCCACCTTTCAACACGGAGCCACGGCTCCGTCCTTTACCTTCAGCTGACCCTAGATCTGTTCCACAAGGGTCACCTGGCTCTGAAAGGGGGAAACTACCTGGTGGTGCCTGTCTCCCTGTCAGAGGTCAGACATGTGAAGCATTGATTCCCAACAAGCAAATGGTATTTGTAGCCCAGGGGTACATGTTCAGTTGCCAAGGGTATGTGGAAAGATTGTCGTGAAGCTCAGCTAAATTGAAAAGATGATAATTTGATTTATTTTAAAATATTTATATACACCTATTGAGTCAGTTGTAACTCCTGAACACTGCATGTCGTTATTGAGCAGCAATCAGATGAGCTAGCTAAAAGTAGCATATTAGATAGATGGTTGAAATAGATAACTAAAAGTTATGAATAAACTGTGAAAATAGTAGCCTAAAAGTGATGTATACACAGCTGAAATAGTTAACTAAAGGTGACGTGTAAACAGTTGAAATAGTTAGCTGAAAGTAAAGGATTAGTCACTGAAATATGATAAATAATCAACAAGTAATGCGAAAATAACTGAAATAGTTAATGTTGCCTAAAGAAAAATTTTGGATAGACAGTCGTTATAGCTAAATCGATGGATAAATGGTTGAAATAGACAGCTAAGTAATGGAAAATCGGGTGAAATAATTTGCGAAATGTAAACAGTTCAAATAACATTATCTTAAAGTAACAAATAAATAGTCATAAAAGTAATGTTTAAACAATGGAGCCAAAAGTAATGGATAAACCATTGAAATAATTTTCTAGAAGTAATGGATAAACAGTTCAGGAAGTTTGCTTTAAAATGTAACAAATTAACAGTTTGAACAGTTAGCCAAACAAAAAAAGAAGTAACTCATAGACCTTTGAAATAGTTAGCTTAATTGATGCATAAATAATTAAAATGGTTAGGTTTTTAAAAAAATATGGATAAACAGTTGAAAGTGTTAGGTTAGGTGACTGTTAAATGGCTGAAATACATAGAGAAAAAAACAACTAAAATAGTTAACATATGGTAAAAATAATGAATAAATTGCTGCAATAGCTGGAAGTAATGGACGTAATGGATGGATGGATGTTTGAAACATCCAGCATCTATAGCTGACAAAATCACAGATGTGGAGTCGTGTGTCTTTCATTAAGGTATCAGATCACTTACTGTGTAAAGTAACGTTAGGAGTGTTTAGTCCTATAGAGCCTTAAAGATACATTTTGCCTTGAGTTTTTTTTTAGATCTGCCTTCCTCTTCCTCATCTGGTCAAGTTCACAGTCTAACATTTCTGCAACACTTAACACTTGTCAGTCATCCTGGCGAGCTGTCTACCATGAAATGGCATCTCGCCTGAAGCTGAAGTAATCAATGTCCATAAAATCCCCACACAAGGTACACAGGCGGCAACCATTGTTCAGACATGTTTTTCACGAAAAAGAGAAAAAACTGTACTCACACGCTACTCAGATCAGTAAGAGATAAAAATGACAGGACAAAAGACTTAAAACAAAGCGCCAAAAATAGTCCACAGTGACTAAAGTAAATGACAGACACATTTACTTTAGTCACATTTTACATAATCATCAGTGTAAAAAAGATGAGCAAGTGTTATCATACATACAAAGACCTAGAAATGTGATGATTTAATGATTGGATAATAAATGTGGAAAAGCATGCAGGTGTGCATTTAGGTGTGCCAAAGATTTATGGGCCCAGGGAGTGGGCAGTAACAGTTCAATACATGAGCTAGCATAGAAGTACAATATGGAACATATAGCAGAATTTACTACTTAAACTAGTTAATTATTTCCACATTATCCCTATTTCCCAGACTCTATATTTCTATGCTACTCATTTAGCTTTGCTCTTGTTTTTTTCCCATTGTTGCTATTAATAAAATACATTGTTTATCTTTAGGATTCTAAAAACCAAAGTTCCACCTAAGCCTAATAAAGCTCTCCTGCACTTGATTACATACATACTGAAGATCACTGACCTGCCAATTTAGGCATGCATCCGCAATGATAATTTGACTAATTAGATCAATATGTAGAAGTTATTTGTTAGGGTGACATATTGTTGCATATTTCAGTTTTCAAACTTAGGTGTACAAAACACGTGTAATTGTATCTTATGTAACTTGTAGTAAATGTAAATCCCATACAACATCATGAACAACTGCTAACTTGTGAATATCCGTTAGGTGTACCTGCTGATGTGTCGGGTGAGCTTTCCGGATAAAGAGGTCTTTGAACGGATACTTCCGGTGCTAAATGTGGCACTGGCGTCTCTGCACCCGCTAACTGATGAACAAATGTTCAGGGCACTGAATGCAGGCAGTGTGAGGGGGGAGCTGGAGTGGAAGGACTTCCAGCAGAGATTAGACAGCCTGGCTGGATTCATGGTAAGATTCTTGATAAAACTGCATGGAAGGGTACATAGTGATTTAAGCTTTCGTTTCAAAGGATTGAACGTTGTTTGCTTTGCTATGAAGTGCATAATTTTCACTTTCACGTGATTTAGTCTTTATCTTTAAACCACTTACAGTGTTTGGACAATAAGGGACAACCTGTCCCAGGAGGCTGATCATATCAGTTAATTTTACTTTTACATTTAAGTAAGAACATGCATCATTTGTGTTTGTAGGTGAGACGCAGGGATGGCACACGGATGCTGTGTCATCCCTCCTTCAGAGAGTGGCTGGTTTGGAGAGCAGATGGAGAGAGCTCAGACTTCCTCTGCGACCCGAGGTGAGACTAAAAGTCAAAGGTCATACAGCAGAAGATCCTTAAGATGCTTAAGAGGTGTACTGTAAGTCTTTTGAACTCGCAAGAAAAAAGTGTAGAAATTCTCGTCAGATAAAGAAATCTCTGTTGGGAGAGTAGAACTACGGCCACATCTGATCAATAAGCACTGTGCACATGTCTGCAGGAGTGGCCACGCTCTCCTGGCCTTCATGTTCTCCAGACAGGAGGGCAAGCTGAACCGGCAGCAAACAATGGAACTGGGACACCACATCCTCAAGGCTCACATATTCAAGGTAACAGGAACTATGATAATATGTTTATAGCTCGTTACGTAGGTTAACGGAGGACTGGAACTGATTGTACCTAAACCCATCTGGAGCTCCTTGATTCCCAACAGCTTCACGCGAACAACATCCTGCACTTTACTGTACATTGCAGCATAGAAACACACTAAGACACAAACAGAAAAGTGTGATCCCCTGTCCCTACCATCACCCACATACATTAGCACTACTCATATAGATAAACGCCCACAGGACAGTGAATATTGTACTGTTTGCTTGCATGACTCGCACTCTGCACGTACTGCTTTACTCCCAGGACACAATTCAAATTCTGCACCACAAATCTCATCTGAACAAGCTTAATCTTCCTCGTTTACGTCTCTCTCTCTCTATCTGTGTCTCTCTCACACGCTAACAGGGTCTGAGTAAGAAGACAGGTGTGTCCTCCAGCGTTCTTCAGGCCATGTGGGTGAACTGCAGCACAGACAGTCTGTCGGCTGCGCTGGCCTCCCTCAGGAACCTGTACACCCCTAACATCAAGGTGACGTGCACTTGCTCTCCATTAAAAAAACACATCAAAATACCTTATCTCATACACAGAGATTCATCATTTCATTCTGCAGGTGAGTCGTCTGCTGATGCTAGGTGGCGCCAGTGTGACCTGGTGTACGGAGGTGGTAGGACACGCCCCCATTCTGGCCGTCCACGCCCACCTGGGACATGTGGAGATGGTAGCCCTGCTGCTTGAAATGAGCGCTCCCGTAGAAGGGACCACCGACAGCGGCATGACGCCTGTTTGTCTGGCCGCCGCTGCAGGACACGCCGACATTGTCAGCCTGCTCTGCAAGAAAGGGGCCAAGGTCAGTGTCATTTCTGTGCAAAGAGGAAGAGAGACGAATGTGGGTTTGGAGGGCGTGACCAGCATAATTGCTATGGATAAATCAGATCTAAATCTGTGACAGTGCAGTCTGTCTCTCAGTACCGTTACACCAGTGATATCCTGAACAGCCCTGGTTTTACATTCACCACAGTTTTGGGATCTATTCTGGGAGCCCGATGACATAAACAGGCCCGATCTAGGCCAGCATATTACAGGCACCAGCCAGGACCAGTGTAAGCCCTTCTGTGTGCCCCTCTGTGCCAGGTGGGACACGCTGATAAGAATGGCCAGTGTGCGCTGGTCCACGCTGGGCTGAAGGGCCATGCGGAAGTCATCAACATCTTGCTGGGCCACGACTGGGGAGAAGAGATCCCCTCTGACCCACAGCAGCATCACAGCAATGAGACTGTGACTGGGAAAAAACAGGCAGCGCAGCAGGCAGTCACAGCTGCAGCTAGTGTGGGACACACACAGGTACGCATCAGCTCAAGGTCCGAATGGCAAAAACCTCTGTAACACAAATTTAGTTTTATGTAGAGCATGGTGACTGTCCTTGCCTGATGCAGAGGATTTATTAGATGCAGTTTGCTGTGGTCAAGGTCTACGGGCGCCTCGGTTTTCTTTCTGCACAGCGAGCCAGCAATACAGAGGACTGTAAAATTGTGTTTTCCTGCAGGTGGTGAAGATCTTGCTGGATTTGAAAGATGAACAGCTGGCAGTGCAGATGGACGCTCACGACTCTCTCTGGGGAGAAACGGGTACATTTCTCCTATCAGTCAGATAAATTTAGCTTTCTCACCTCTTTCTGTCCATCAGTGTGGTTCTAGAGTCGTGCTCAAGGGCTTTAGGGATGCATTTTAGGCACATTCTAGCTGTGTGCAATGAATAAATATTAAACAGCTTACTTAGAGTACCTTTGAATAGACCTGGAGGCGCTCAGGAGCATTAGATACCCACTTACTGGAGTCACTATTATGATTTTAGGATGCTCTGGTTGATTTCAGATAGTTGATTCGACTGTAAATTGTTTTTTGTTTTTGACAGAAATGAAGCATCACGCTTATCACACTGAACATCTTGTCCAGCCACATTCAGTGGATCTAAAAAGCAGCTGTTATTCAATTGTAGTACTTTTACCTCTATCACAGATGCGATAGTGCAGCTTGCAGAATTCTGTTAGGTCCATTTCCTGAAAGCATGTTGGATGAAGCCTGTATCTCTGCCTGCAGCGCCATTAGAGTATAATTCTATTACACAGTCCCCTCCAGTGCTGTGATACAAAAAGTGAGAGCATGAAACAGCCTCTGAAACATCCACCTTTGCATGTACAGTTCAAGGGGTTTTGTCTCATGTTTATGTTTGGTGTTAGAATTATTGGATTACAGTCCATTTGCACAATAAAACCAGAGTCAGTCAAGGATTCATGTTGAAGCCTGGCTACTTAACCTGGAATTTGTACTTTTTCAGGGATTACAATTATCCATGACAGTAGTAGTTTTTGAATATTCTCATTAATAAGACATTTATCTCGCTGCTTCGGTTTGTGTGATTAAAGCAGCGGCTTGACAAAATCTGTTACTATTTTGTGCAGCTGCACAACAGATTTTTTCCGTTGTCTTACATATGACGTCAACTTCTCTTTAAAGGCAATATTGCACAACCATGGTCACGTGAACTGTCATAAATAAAGAGTACTTGAGGGTTAGAGAATGCCGTCAATACCATGCCTCGATCCCCAGATGATCAATTAGCTGAAGGGTTTGCATACTAAAAGCAACACTTATTGTATTTCCCTTCCTTTTGCTGTTGGACAGGTGCAATAAGAAAGAGAAAGTGAAAGTGTTTTTGATAGATTCTGATCGATCTATTTGAGTTCTTGTCAAATTATCTGTGTTTGGACTACAACAAAAAAATATTAGCAAAAATGTTACAGCTCAACAAATTCACCAGAGATATAATATGAAGAGCAACAACAGCTGTTAGAATGAAATAGATTATGGAAATGATGATCCTTGCTTTTCCCTCTGTTTCTCACTCCTGCTCCTACATCTCTCCTAAATGTGTCAATTACATATTCTTCTCCGCCTCGTCGTCTCATCTCTGTGCCGACTCTCTGTCAGTGCTGAGCGCGGCATCGGGGAGAGGGAGGATAGAGGTGTGTGCCTTCCTCCTGGAGCGGGGGCCCGGCCTGGAGATACCCAACCGCAGGGGGATGGTCCCGCTGCTAAGCGCCACCAAACACGGACACACACAGGTGAGGAGTCACTGGCGAAGTAGTTTCTTCATTTAGCCGGCTCTTTCTTTCTTTTGGTGAATAATTTTCCTCCCTTCCCCAGGTTGCAGAGTTACTGCTGAAGCACGGTGCAGATATCGATGTCAGCGACAAGCTGGGTCGCACTGCGCTGATGCTGGCTGCCTCTGAGGGCCATACGAGCACTGCAGAACTCCTGCTGTCAAAGGGTCAGAGTCGTCGCCCCCGCGCTAATATCTTAATATGTTTAATGAATGTATTTGAGCTTTAGAACAATATTTGTATTTTTTTTTTTGTATCCAGGTGCCTCTCTGGCCTCTGCTGATCAGGAGGGGCTGACTGCACTCAGCTGGGCTTGTCTGAAGGGCCAGAAAGGTGCGGTGCAGCTTCTGGTGGAGGCAGGCGCAGACCTGAACCAACCAGACAGGCAGGGCCGGACTCCTCTAGACCTTGCTGCACTTAACGGGGATGCAGATACAGTGGGTTTCATCCTGTCGTTTCGATGAGATTATGTTGATAATGGGAAAAAAAAAATTGAAATATCTTTATTCTCATTAATTGAAAATGTCCAAAAACATGAATTTTCTTGTCTCCCTTTGGATGCAATGAAGTTTATAGACCTCGGTATATGCATGACAATAAGTTGCAAAACATAATAACTGTTAAAAGATAATTAGTGAAGTACAATATATAATTATCTCACACTCACAACAACACATTTTAAGCTATTTTAGACAAATGAAATGAATCATAATTGCTGAAATAATTATAATAATCATTTGCAACTGCAACACAGGACGTCAATTTGCAATCACAGTTCATGTGGAGACAAAAAAAATTTCATTCTAAGTATTCTAACTCTCATTCATGTAATCTAATTATCAGCATGACAATAATCAAAAACTATCTAATGATCAAAAACTTTCCAAAATCATCAGGATATAAAGGAGCAGACAGCTGCGTTGCTAATATCTGCTAATGTAGTGAAGCATACAGTGTGTAATGAACAAGTGACTGAAAGATCCAACAACTTTTTCATTGCATGCATTCAAATATAAATGTAGCATGTTGTTCTTATTCCAGGTACATTTCCTGGTGGAACATGGGGCGGTGCTGGAGAGACCCGACAACAACGGTACCAGAGGTTCAGACCGGACGACTGGCTGCCAGAACCCAGCCCTGGTGGCCTCAGTGCTTAAGAAAGGATCCAAAATGGGTATAAAGACCATGCTTACCTTAACAGCCCTGCAGTAAATCCCTCCTCTAGGAATTTTATACTCAACACAAAATGTGCCAAAAGCCATTTAATGTTATATGACACAGTTAAACAGCTCCACAAACTGTAGCTCAGCCTCTAAAATGAGCATAAAGTTGAATCAACGTCTCTCTTGCATGCTACTGTATTCATATTTGTATGTGACTTCGACCAATCAATGAAGACCCAGCTCACTTGGAAAGATTGGGTTATGTGCAATACTTTTGCACCCGCACAGTCTGCATTTATGACTTTCTAGATACCTATTTCATTTCCATACAGTATACTGTTACTCTCTATTCTGCAGCACCTGCAGTTTTACATCCACATCTCTAACTCCCTCTTCACCTCTCTCTCTCTCTCTCTCTCCATCAACCGACAGCCTACAGAACAGCTCCACATGATCGATCAGGTACATGATTTATGTAAGACACAAAGTAAAAGAGACAAGGCAAGACAGTTAACAGAAAGATAAATATTTGTACCCCTCCATCAGGTCACGCTACGTGGGCCATGGCTTCCTCCAAACCAGACATTCTCCTCATCCTGCTGCAGAAGCTGATGGAGGAAGGGAACATACTTTACAAGGTATGTTATGGTGAATGTTAAGAGTGTGCTGCGAGGGTGTTCTTCTTCTTCTTGTGGACTGCTTTTAAAAATTGCCTTCCTTTCTCCTTTCTCTACCTTATTTTCTCCCCTTCTGCCTGTGTGTTTCTCAGAAAGGACGCATGAAGGAGGCAGGCCAGCGTTACCAGTACGCCCTGAGGAAGCTTCCTCGTGAGGGGCAAGTAGAGGAACTGAAAGGCCTCAAAGACCTGCGGGTCTCCCTCTATCTAAACCTTTCCCGCTGCCGCAGGAAAACCAACGTAAGGCCCACAGCTGTATCAAACCACTCATGCACTATTTAACACCAGCAGGTTTATTAGACGCTGAGGGGATGGCAGGAGGGCTGGCAAGGCAAGGTAGATGGCTCCTTAAGATATATAATTTATCTGTATCGACATAAAAAGATAATGTCTGCAGCGGTATTGCTCACTGTAAAAATATCTCTGCTTTTCAGATCTAATTTCATGTCTCGCTGGTAAACAGAATGTACGTGTAAGACCTGGAAGCAGGTGGTGACATAATGAATAACTGCGTGCTGTTAGTGTAGAGATAGATGTGTGTGTGGCCTGCAGCCAGGTTTGGAACCCACCCTGGTGATGACAGACGTCCTAACAGACTGTGTAAAAATGCCATCCTTAGGGTCACTGTGGCCGATGAATAATGGAGCAGATAATGTGATGCGATAAGGTCACTCTCTCTGGCAGGCCGAGCGCACTCTCTTTTCTCTGCGTCTCTACAGGGGGTTATTTACAGTGGAAGTGCGAGTGGGCTGGCTAAATCCACATATTATATCAGAATGCAGGCAGTAAGGGCCAGCAGAGAGACTACATGATACCATCATTAAACATTCAACAGCAATGTTCACAATCTCACATTCAAGGCTGCCATTTTGACCTCAGTCTGAAGGACAGAATCACAATGTGTTGGTGTCATTAAATATTCACCTGAGAGAGATGATGAGAGCAGTAAAAAAACCAGCAGAAAAACAAGCTGCTCTCTGTCTGTTTCTGTCCCTCTCGTTGTCCTCCTGCTCGATAAAAATGATTGCACCGTGAGTTCTGTCTCATTAAACAGGCTTCGATCTTCAGATCCATATAATGGAGATGCAAAAACTATTTTTTATTGGAACTGGCTCGGAAAAACAAACATTTTCCAGCCAAGTCACTTAAACTTAAACGGCTGATCATGCAGTGGGTTTGTTTGTCACTGTGCTGCATCTAATATTCAAATTAAAATGCAAACACTAAATGCACTTTTTTTTTTAATCTGAAAACACAGGATTTTGGCATCGCTGAGGAATTTGCAACAAAAGCCCTGGAACTCAAACCCAGGTCTTATGAAGCTTACTATGCCAGAGCACGTGCCAAGAGGAGTAGCAGGTACAACCATATTAAATGAAGTATGGTATTTCGAAGCAGGATCGTTTTGCTCCACGGGAAGTTATTTTTGTAAGAATCAGCAAATCACTGGGATGCTACATCTCTACGGCGCTGTAATTTAAGGTTCCTCTGTTCATTTTCCCCGCCCTCCCCAGGCAGTTTGCTGCAGCGCTGGCAGACCTCCACGAAGCAGCACGACTCTCCCCGTCCAACCGGGAGATCCGGCGCCTGCTGGTGCGGGTAGAGGAGGAAGTCAAACATCATCAGAAGATATCCAGCAACAGCACGACGCAAGGTTACAACAGGGACCCTCACACCCACCACCACCAAGCCACAGAGGAGGAGACAGATGTCTATTCACAGGGAAGTCTGGAGAGGCAAGCCCCCGCGGAGCAGACGGATGCAGAGAAGGAGGAAGAGAAGGAGGAAGGTGAGGATGTGAGTCTGCAGTGTGGGAAAAGTCCAGACTTTTGGCCTCTGAATCCGTACGCTCCGAACAGGACTCTCCCTGGAGTTGTGGCCTTTGGTTTAGCAGATCAGTCGCCATGTTTCCCTCAAGAGGAATATGTGCAAAACCAACTGTTCGTGGACCTGCCTGAGCCTGTACCTGCTATCAACAGGCAGACCCAGAGCCAGGGCAGCAGGACTCATCACCACTGCCACTCCCTCCAGTCAGGGAGCAGAGTTGGGGGCAGGCCTCTCTCTCTGTGTGGTCCCTCCAGTCCTCTGCCAGGCAGACACATGTCCACCTCCCTGAGGCCGGCACCGGTGCTGGGTATTGATATCGGCCCCGGATCAGCCAGTGAACACTCTGGACACAGCCCCACTGAGCACTATCACCCCATGTCCCCCAACAGCTCCTCCCCACCTGGGCCTCTCCAGATGTACCAGCCCCGCTCCTCCAGCTTCTCCAGGGGCTCTGACAGATTCTCGACCCACTCTGTGGCTCTGGACGGCCTGCCTCTCGCTCTGGGGTCCGGTATGGAGGTTAGGAGGGAGGGAGGTGGCGGAGGAGGAGGAGGAACAGCGGGCTCAAGGGGCTCCAGCTCCAGTCAGGCCTCCAGTGGGAACCTATCAGACGGCGGCAGGCAGCAGGTGCCGGACACCCCGTGCCCGATCAAGAGCAGCGGGAGCTTCAAGACAAAGCCTGAGCTAAAGCCCCGGCCCTTCATGGGAGTAATGGACAAATCAGTACGAGTCCAGGGCCAGCAGACCTCTGGCCTGAGCCGACAGGGGCAGGGAGGAGGAGGGGTGGAGAGTTTCAGCATGTCAGTAATGGAGTTTCAAGCATTCAGCAGTGATTTCAAACGCGCTTCATTCCAGGAGCACATCTCTGGAAGTCAGGCCAACAGCCAGCCGCAGGGCCGGGACTTTGGAGAGCGGCTCCACCAGCGAGAGGCCAGAGGCACCACTTCCTCTCAGCTCCGCTTCCCCGATGGGAGGCACAGACAGGCGAGTCTAACGAGAGACAACCCGGCTCTGCACATGGCTCCCATCAAACCCAAACGCTCATTTATAGAGTCCAACGTCTGAATATAGTTTATCAAAGCACACACAGGCTCTTTTCAACAAACTATGTCCCACATAAGGTAGCAAGGGAGAGGTTTGAGAGCATCTCCCTTCCCTGAGCCTGTTTTGTAGAGTTATGCTGCTGTACTGCATTTACAATCTAGAACCCGTGTTCAACTCAGGCTACTATGCTTTTGCTTACATGTCTACAGCTACACTAGTGTATTCAAGCAAACCAGACATACCTTAAGTAGGGATTTAAAAAATAAGTAGTATATTGTCTAAACATTTAATTTATTATATCAAAATAGAGGTCAGAGAAAGCTTTGTGCACGAATATAAAAAACCTCATGCTATTAGTTGCAGGATATGACCATTTCTATTGTCGAGTGTCTTTTAAAAACATTTATATTTGTACGGTGTACACTATATTTGCAGATTATATATATTTCCCTGTAAGTGGTTATCTGTCGGCATTACAGGCTTCAAAAGAAATTACTTTGTGTACTTGAGATTCTTTTTCTTGGTACATTTGATAAAAAAAAGGCACTGTACATGACATTGTTGGAAACTTCTTGTCATAATCTAATATTGAATTGATTGCTTCATTATTCACAGTATATGTTATTTATTTTTGCATAGCAGAGAACACATTCATGTGAAGTGTTTACTGGTTTATTTGGACACAGAGAAAGCACTTACACAAGCAACAGAGGATGATAACAAATCTTAAGAGACTTCTTACATCGCTATATGTCCATAGTTGTCATATACCCTTTTCAGAGTCATACTATGGATTACAGAATGTTACCACATTATTATTGTGGTATAATAAAATATTAATGGAGGACTACATTTCTACATCTGCTTTTTTCACAGTATAATCCATAACATGTTGGCTAAGATGTGCAGTGCGTATGAATGGATAAAAACTTTTCCTTTCACAGAGCAACCAAATTTATATAAACTTACATTTAACCAAGCCTTAAAAATAAAGTACTTGTATAAAAACGTGGACATTGCAATTACTGAATGATCCAGAAATGTCTTTATTAATGACACAAATAAAATTAATAGCTGGGTGTTAGCTTGAACAGGGATGTAACCCATAAACTACTTTGGCCAAACACTATTCTCACTGGGTTTTTAATAAGAAATGTCCTATAATGTTCAGACAATCTAAATCGCATATGTACTGTATGTATTATATTTAATGCTTACAAGCAAATAGTGTTTTCACAAACATGACCAACATTACTAATTGTCAAAAAGTGCTAAACAACAAAAAATGCACACAACACTAAAGGCCTCCCAATCAAAGGTTTTCTTTGTTTAGCTTTGTTCACAAGGATCTAATGGGTACAAGTATTATAGATGCAACTCATTTTAAGACCAGAAAAAAAAAAAAACATGGTTTAGCAAACCTGTGTCTCATGAGGGTTGCTAGATCACCAGAAATGGTGAACTTGATGAAGTAATCAACATGTTATTTGTCTGCACTTCATTTCATTTTTAAAAAAAAAATATTATAAGTCACCTTTTTTTTACTCAGACTAAGAAACTGGCCATTATCTGCTGAAAGAAACCACTTGTGCGCTACCTGCTTTGTGAACAATGACCTAAAGCTAAGGCAAATGATTTACACTTAGCAAGGTAAACAGACCCGGGTGTGTTTCTGAGCAGCTGGCAGACCGAGCATTAGATGAAAGGCTGGTGAACATTAAACCTGCAGTAAGGGTTTTTATTTTTTTTTGCCCACTTGTAGGCAGCAGAAACAGCTTGTTAACACAGCACTGACACACATTTTACATTGATATGGTGAACTTGTTAGCAAAGAGTTGCTTATTTACACATCCAGCAGACATGGAGCAACATTATCATTCCGTTGGAGTCGTGGTTGTGGCCACCTGATGAACTCAAGACCAATACTCACTCCCTTTTTAGCTCAGTTTTTGGTCTCCTCCAACTCCTGCGGACGATGTCTGTCTCTTAAGCTGCAAAATGCTCCACTGTGTTCACCAGCTCATCACCAACTGTGTCAGTCTGCCGTTTGTTGCTGAGCAGGTAGTGTACAGAAGGTTTTTACAGCTTTTCCGCTGAAAGTGACCCCATGTGAACAGCGAGAGTGAACCAAAACAGTACAGTTGCGGACTGGACGACAAAAATTCCCTGAAATTCACTATAAAGTTTTGTCGCTATAAAAATTTTGGTTCTAGCCGCATTAAACTTTCAAAAGGAGCACTACGGGATCAACTTGATGTGTAAACAGAAAATTAATCACGAACATACTGGCTATAAAAACTAAATAAGATGAAAGTACATTTAGACCTGTTGCTATGATTTTGCCTTTCTGCTCCCCAGTGGTAAAAAAAAATGCAGTTTTACAAATGAGAGCTCCCACAGTGTGCAGATGCTTCAAATGGAACAAACACCTGTACCTGACATGCTGTGGCATCCCTGTGAGCACTGAACTCCAGCTTCTACCTTAGGGAAAGTACTTAGGGCACCGCGGTATTTCGGATGCTAGTGGCTGGTCTTCCAGCGGCCGATAGCCATCTTCAGGGTGAAGTTAGGGGTGAGCAGGGTGGTCAGTAAGGGGAGGTTGGTCATGGGGCTGGAGCGGTTCTTAGTGTTGATCCAGCTCTCGATGGCCTCCCTTTCATATGAATATCCATCTGTTGGGAAATGGCCAGAACAAACAAATACAAGCTAATCAGTTAACAATGAAAAAAGACAGCTTATTGGTTGTGTCATTATATGTAAATTCTGTTAAGTGGAAAAGGTCTGATCTTTGCTTACCAGCAGCAATGACCGGCTCCCTCATCAGCTCTCTGGTGATTGGACACAGGAACTCATCGGGAATGCCTGAACACACTGAATCACTTTTCAGCTCCTCCACCTTCCTCAGGAGTTTACTGCGCAGGCCAACTGACTCTACACACACACACACACACACACACACACAAGCAAGAGAATAAGGACATGTGCCAGAGGAGAAAACAGACCAATCAAGACTTTGCATGCTCTCATTAAAACAGAAACCACTGGATCATTAAATGGAACGAGCAAACACGAACATACCATCACGTCAATATCAAAGTTCTGAGCATTTGTTACTCCTGCGTTCAACACTTTTCACTCTTGGGTGGCAAACGTGAGCGTGGGTGGGGGTGAACACGGTGGGTGCAGATCATTTCCGCTGACTGTCGGTCCAAAGTTAAATACTATGCGGGCGCTCCAGGGCATTTTCATGCTGCTGTTTTAATAACACTGTTTTTCGTAGAACCTGATTGCGAGATTCACAAAATGAATGATCTCATGAAACAAAGAGCGAACTACAGCTAAACACAAAGACACTTTGTAGACTCCGTTTCATTTTGTTATGCTGCCTGTTTAGAGGGAAAGCACACTTCGCCGATTTCACTGCCACCTTTGAGAATATTGAGAAATAGTCTCTGTCTTTTCACTGCAGCGGTTAAAGCATGTCGCCGCTCAGTGCCGTTCTCCAAGTTAGCTCTGCTGAAAAGGTGGGATTTATGCTACGTTGCTAAAAACAGAACAATGTGAACACAAGCTGTCATGGCACTGAAGCTGGGTAAACTGAGGAGTGATTGACAGCGGCTGTGGGATGGAAATGACGGCATGGCAATACAACAAACGTTTGCTGACAACTACATGACGAACACCGGCCTAGCTGGTAGACTGACATCAACAACATATCACTCCTACTTTAGAGGTTACAAATCTTGCAGAAAGAAAAAAAAAAGCCAGAAATATAAAGTGTGATAAAGCAAAACTTTCATAAACAAAACCCATTTCAAACAGACTTGGAAATAACCAAGAAGGTCTCACGATATTAGGTGTAAATCCACTTTACACCTTATGGGAAATACTGTTTTGGGGATTGGGTTATGTAACTGATGAAGTGCTCCAGATTAAAGTCAGAACTGCTGAAGCCCCAAAGCTGAGTACTTTTGCAGTGCAGCCTAATATTATGTAATCCTGCTGAGTAAAACCCCCATCAACATACATTCATTCCTTCACCCTTACTTTAATTTAATGTGTCGCCTTTTATCCATGTAAACAGGTACAAAAATCCTAATCCACGCACATCCATGTTCATTCTCACAAGAGGCCAGGCGCGTAATACCTATGAAACCGGGTTTATACTCTTAAATTCTGGACAAGCATTAGAACGAGGGCCTGAAGAAGCGGCTCTGCGCTCGCTGAGCAGTCTTCCTCACCTATGTGCAGCTCTGACGCCAGCGTTTCCTTGGTGAGGCTGAGCAGCTCTGTCCCGTCTATGTTGTTGGCCGTGAACGCGTCGACCAGTCCCCCGAGGCCTTCCTCCACCAGCCACGCTGACACATCCTCCTCTGACCAATCGCTGACCAGCAGCTTCGACCGGCCCGCTGAGGTTCTCCCTGAGAGGGTGAATCAAAGCGAGCTGGTCAGCCCTTGATGGCTGCAGCACCTTTTTTTGTAAAATGGCCAAATGTCCTCCGTGCAAGAATATCCTGGACTCCTGCAGACTAATTATTGACTAGGGGGCTGTGGCTAGCACAGCTTGTTTAACAATATGAATAAATGTCTGGCGGTTTCATCGACATTTTCATTGACACAAGATGAAACTAAAAGGTGAAAAGGAGCGTGTACGTTACAGGCAGAAATGCTAGACCAAACTTGGATTTGACACCTGCTGGCAAACACATTCATTATTTTTGGGTGCGTATTACATGAGGACTGGTGTCTCATTTACTGATCCTTTCTACTGACACCCCAGTGCAGCACACTCTACAGTAAGGCACATTTTCTTCCCTCCTACCATCACTTGATGTCAGAGCAGACTTCTCTGAAACACAGAAAAAAGGAATAAGTCACTGTAAACATGAGAAATGCGATGCAATCTTTGAGCAAACGTGCGACACTTGAGACTGAAGGGTGATTAGGGAAAAGAGAGCACTCAGCACCTGTGTCCTTCACCACAAGATGAAAGTGATTTCACACACGAGATCGCAACACAGAGATGGAATAAGAGCAACTGGTATTGAGGTGCGACTCGTCCAATATGACTGCAGAAGACTGAGCTTTAATGGCCATTGACAGCCTTTTTTGGAATAGCCATATTTAGCAGAAGATGTATGCAAGGGTCTTAAAGACTTTCTGCAAATTTCCAGAGCTGGCAAACAGAACGCCACCTGGGAATGAAGACGGGAGCAA
The DNA here is from genome assembly GCF_017976325.1 of Chelmon rostratus. Lineage (NCBI taxonomy): Eukaryota > Metazoa > Chordata > Actinopteri > Chaetodontiformes > Chaetodontidae > Chelmon > Chelmon rostratus. Next base: position 10,502,386 of record NC_055658.1, on the reverse strand, counting down.
TAAAACCCGGTCTGCGACTGCTGAATCCTGTTTGCTGTTATTTACCGTACGTTTGGCATCGTAAAAGCAACTCTTTCTCTTCCTTTCAAGTGTCAAGTGTCGGGGGAAAAAACGATAAAAGGAAAACTAACCGGCAAACGACTTCCCGCCTTTCCATTGGACACGAGGTGGAGGAAAGGAGCCAGGCACAAAAACAGATTACAAGACAAAGCAAATGTAGTTAATCATCAAAATATTGATGTTACTCTGTCGGAGTGATGTGTGTGTGTGTTTTTCCACCATGGCCACTGCATCCGTCCTCCAGCCTCCAGATGTTTACAGTCTTATCCATAGATCCTGTAGCAATCAGCGGTGAAGTCGGAGAGAAGGAACACGCCGTCACGTACCTGCAGCAGAGGACAGTAATCACCTGGATGCTGGATCATGTCTGTTAACAATGAGATGTCATTTTCTCTGTATAACAGAAAAGAGACTTAGCTATCAAAGGGTATAGTCTTAATATATCGACTAAAAAGGCAAAGCGATGGGACACTGAAGGGGGAAAAATAAGGCCCAAATCTTCACCTTGAGGTCTGTAGCAGCAGTAAGGTCCCTGCCTGAAGCTGCAGTTCAGCCCTTAAAGGGTTAAAATGTGGGCACTATGGCTAAATATGTAGCACTGATGGAAATGTTCTCCATCAGAGGGCCAATTCAATGACAGCTTACCATGTCAAAGGCTGCACTACGATCTAAATAAGGACTGAAATCACATTTTCAGCAGTTTCAGGAATCTCAAGGCAACGTTAATGAGGACAATCTCTCTAAAACCTAAGCTGGATTGCTCGGAAATGTTGATCCACGAAAGCGAGTTGGCTTCAAACAACGTCTCTAAAAAACCTCCAATAGGAATTCGGTGAAAGGCGTGCACTAACCCGACCACGAGACACACTGTTATAGTATCAGTCAAATGTCAAACGAGTTTGCCGGAGGCATTTTGTCAAGTGTTGTGATTCACTTTCTCCGCCATTTATCCACTTTCTCTCAACTTGCCACATCTACTTCCACTTCACTTGGTGATTTTCCAAAATGACTTTCATTCGCTCAACTGAAAGGAAGTGAGCTTTCTGCCTTTCAATCACAGGTGGCTTGATGCACTTAAATAGCTTATAAGTGTGATCATTCAGCGGTGGCTTATATGTGCGTGTATGTGTACGGCAGGAGAAACACAGTGAAAGCAGTCCATCCTTTTTCTAGAAGGTTTTGTGGGCCACGATCTGTTAAAGGTACTGAAATGACATTTACATCTCATGTTTTATAGAACCGAACAATCGGTGGTGTCAAAACCTCATGAAACAAGTCGGGAAATATCTATGTGACGTCTCAAAATATTTGTCCAGTCATCTGTGGAATTAAGAAAAACACTGAATAAAGTAGGTCCGGAAACGAGCGCTAGCATTGCGGAGCATCTTCCAAAGCATCTGGCAGTGGATTTTACCCAAAAATCTGTTCGTTAAAGACAGGCTGAACTTATGTGCGTTTGTAAACAGAAAAGAGTTGCCAACATCGAGTGTGTAAGTGGTGGAGTATAAACATGGCTGGGCAATATGGACAAAATGAAAACTGCCAGAATTCTTACCCCATTTTCAATATGTTAGGCTATTTCTATTTTCTTGGTATTTTTTTTTTTTTTGGTGTTTTACCAGAAAAATACATTTATAATTCAGATAAAAGAGATTTTAGGTTTATCACGATACAAATATGTGAAAGGGTATTAATTATATCATCGAATAACTGAACAGCACTAACTGTACATGAGATATTCTGTCTGGCAAGATGAGAGAGAAATGAACAGGTTTACTAAAACAAATTCATGCTTATATTCAGTGAGGGAAAAAACAGAACAAAACTTAACCGAATAAATATGAGTGAGTATTTACCTCTCGTGCTGGTTCAGCGTGTAAAGCAAAACTGCATTTTCCTGCAAAGTGTGGCGCAAAACAAAATATGAACACTGTGAACGGAGCAGTTTATAACTTCAGTCTGCAAATCTGGAAAAGTGAGAGGTACTTACGGCGTCGTAGACTGTAACAGTTTTGTCCACAGAGCTGAAGGACATAAAGAGATCAAAGTGTGTGAGTATTTAAAATAACAGACTGTTTGGTACAGCATGTTCACATTCAGTCACATTCACTGAGGAATAAAGCGATCTGAGTCTCCCTCCAGTGGTTACACTGAAGTACTGCACTCTCATAGTCGTGTCAATGGTGGCCTGCTTTGTTTTGTGTTCTTTAAATTTTCTTTAACAACATGACAGCTTTGTGAAATACCAAACAGATGAATCATACAGAGCTAAAATGAAAAGCAAAACAAAACTGTTAAACAATATGAAGTAGAAATATCACATGAAACACAGTACAGATAAATGATAAAATAAACAGATAAAATAATACTATTTATTTATTTTATTTAAATAATAAAGAAACAATAAAATCTATCAATCTATGTACACACACACACACACACACACACAAACCATCTATACTTTTCACAGATGTCATTAGATGTCATTAGTCTTATTGGTGCCCTGGTTTGTCATATATATCAGAATGGTTGCCATGTCTTACAAAATGTACCTATTGAGCCACCCAACATATAATTTTTTTCTCCATGTGTGAATCTGCAGCCCATTGGACATCTGAAGAAGAGGCCAATGGTGGCCTACTTTAAAAGTCCAGGCAAACAATCTATATTTTACATAAATCTCTCGATCCTACATAGGTCAAAACATGGATGCTGACATATTCAAGATCAAGAGACTGAACTAAAATATAGATCATATGTCTTGCAACTCTAGCAATATCTTAAGCATTTTCTTTGGGGGATCAGGTTGCTTAGAAATCTTTTAAATGTGTGTGTCAAAGCAACACACAGGCGGCATCAAATTTCATCTGTCCAGCCGCGACTCTCACTCTTCAAAAAAACATTACCGTGCAATATTAACTGAACCTCGACAAAAAGTGAAGACAAGTAAACCATAACTGTGGAGGGTTACCTATTTCAAGTGAGTTTTAGTCTTTGCAAGTTGATTTTCATACTGCACTGGAACAAACAGAAAATACTGGCTGCCTGGAAAGGAAGACATGAATCTATAATCTTAACACGAGCCTGTTAAAAATCCTACCCGGACACAAGCAGCCGGCCGTCTGAGGAGTACGCACAGGAGAGCACCGGAGCCGACTGACCCGTTAATGTGTGCAGGAGCTGCATCTTACAGGCTACGAGAGACAGAAACAGCTGTAGTTATGCACCAAATGAGTCCAATTTTCCTTCTGACTGATGTCAAGCTGACAGTAAGCCATGCTGCAGAGAAGACTGTTTTACTGAAGACTGGATCCGCGGTGAAAAAAGGCTTCTCAAACGGATCAATAATAACAGAAAGGAAGAAGAAGCTGTTGAATGCAGAAAAGTGGGAACATTTATGCTAAATCTGTGCACAAATACAAGCACTCTAATAGCATGAAAGGCAAAGAAAAAAGGGGCGTGAACTGGCAGCTACTCTGCCTTTGTTTAAAATAAAATATACTAGTGACTTGTCTATATATATGTATTGATATATTACAACAAACCAGTTACCCAAGTGAAGGATTGTGCCTCTGATGGCTGTAATCAGGCTGAAGTTACTTGATACAGAATCTGCACACGTCAATATTCAGCCTCAGACTTCTCTCGAGACAACTACTGTACGTGCAGAGTGGAGTCAGTGCTGTGCCTCAAATTATCCACTGCTCAGTCTATAATGACACCTCACGTATAACAATGTAGCAGTCAAATTCTGCCTTTTGTGGCCTTTACTGAGGTCAACATATGAAGTCTGCAGCACAGGAACAGTGTACATGGATAATTCAGGCTTACAATCTCAGCTGATGTCTACAAGAGGGCGTGATAACGACAGAGGGGATCACATGAGGTAGAGGAAGAAAGAGAGAGAGAGATAACCAAGTATGTAAAGATATGTCACTCCACCTCCAGAGCTGAACTTGTTAATGGCCCAGATCTTCAGGTGACTGTCTTGCCCGCAGGACGCCAGGCGAAACTGCACAACTTGACCACCTGAAAGACAGAAACAAAGGCAACTGTTAGATGTTACTGTCCAATGCGGCGAAATTAGACGAAGGCCAAACAGATCAGCTGTGCTCCACCTGCCTGATGTGATTTTGATGCCGATATTAAACCCACCTGATACACCTGCAGGCCGGGCTGGTGAAGTGATAGCAGTATATATACTGACAGACGTGCAAAGGCACATAAGCTTCAAACTGCAGTTTCATGAACAGTTGACCCTCGTTTTTCCTAATTATAGTTTAATATTTGCATATTTATTAATAGCCATTCATACTAATTTAATTTCCAGTTAATTACCAGTCAGAATGTCATGTAAGTAATGTATCTTATATTAACTGTTGCTCTCATTTAATGATCAACTGTTCAAATATCTCACGTCACATGACAAGTTAATGTGAGTACTGATCAATACGTGAATCTGATTTTGTTCTTATGATTTCTTTACTCTTAAATGCTGCCAGAAACACCTCACTCGGTCACGTGCCACGAGGCTGCAGACGAATACACACATCCACGGTTCTCACCACTGAGGATGGTCGGAGCGAAGGTGCAGCAGGTGACCCCCAGGTCGTGGGCGTTTTTCTCCGCGTGCAGCTGGTTCATGTCCAGATTCCACAGGCGCAGGTCTCCGTAGGTGGAGCCGGTCACGAACAGCTGACTGCACGGGCTGAAGGAGCAGGCTACCATCGTTGTGTCACTCACTGCTCCGGTCCTTCACAAACACAACCAACAGCAGCTGCATCAACAGGCGCGTCTTTTCTGCCTTTGTTCTGAGCTGTGTGCAGGAACGTTCAGCTCCTTCTGTCAATAAATAAGAGACTTCTTCCATTTGAAACTGCTGTTCAATGAAGCTTCAATTGTCTGATGTTGTATTTTATGACGTCATCATCATTAAAAAAAAATCTTCAAACAAAATCCTCAATTTGAATAAAGTGATTCATTGGATTACATGAGTTAGTCTTTATTTATTAAATCAACTTTCTTTAATGAATATAAGTTGTCAGTTTCATCAGCATAAATACATGTTAGGTAGCAGGATAATCAAGTAAAGGCACTGAATAATAATCACGCCCTTAGGCTAATTGCTGCTAGACCACCCTGCTAATACATGTGTGTGCCTCCCTTTGTGTGGCGAGCGGGAGAGCATGTGGGTTTATTTGACCGCTGCGGAAATGTTTTTGAACGGCCGAAAGCCAACATGCATGGACTGAAACAGAATATTTCATTAGGTGAAAACATGTTATCAATTTTGTTATCAATCATTACATCTATCTTACTTTGATAAACTTTGACCTTTGATTTTACAACGCTCTGGAGTTATTGACTCCTGCGCAGCCAGCACTGGAATCTAATTCAACAAATAGTATAACACTCACAATGTTAGTGTAGCCTGATCTTTATCTGCAACTGTGCAGAAAAACCGGGTTTAAACAGAGAGGATAGACATGCAAAAACAAAAAAAGCGTTAACGATATGAATTAAGCTTTGAAGCTTTAAAGCTTCAAAGTATTTGGTACAGCCCTGGAAAGAGACTTACTGTACTGCACTGCACACCAGTGTAAATAGTGATCCCTGCAATTACCAAACGATTTACATTACCGCTTGATCTGCTTTCTCAATAAATCCATCAATCATTGTCTAGTCTAGTCTTTAAAATAAGAAATCTACTTTACTTGCGCAGCTGTCTGGAGGCAAAATCCCACAGAGCCAAAGTGCCATCAGATGCACCAGAAACCAGGTGGGCAGAGTCAGGAGACAGCGCGCAGATCCTCACGGGACTGCGACCAGGATGTTCCAGGACGGCCTCGATCTCGCCCGTGTCCATGGACCAGACCAGCGTGGTCGCATCAGTCGAGCATGAGGCGAGGAACTGTCCGCAGGGGGTGAAGCAGCAGCAGTGGACGCCGTAGCCATGCCCCGACAGCGGCGAGAAAGGCAGCTCCGAGAAGTCGTGGGTGTTGTATATCCTGAGCGTTTTGTCCCCTGAGCACGTGGCCAACAGTTTGCCGGAGAAGGCACACCAGTTGACATCGTCTCGATGGTCTTGTAAAGTGCAAATCAGGGACGTCATTTGGAGAGCTGGTCCTAAAGTTCACACAGACGGAATGAGAAAAACATTATATATAAAAAATGACTCATTTAGATCTACAGATCTAGGTGGCAGGTAAACAGAGACATGATTTAGCAATATAATCCATCAGCTTCTTTTTTTCCACACAGCCTTGCAGAGAATTCATAAGTCCCGAACTCAAAAAAAAATTGTTGTAACAGATATTCACCATTAATTAGTTTCCTCTTAGCATGCAAATTAGTAGCATATTGGCTATTTATTAGTCATTATAGAACACTTATTAATACCTTATTCTGGGAGTTAAGGTTAGGTTATCAAGGTTATTTATGAACAACAACTTCCTTAATTGCTATCAATAAGTAATTATGAGGTTATCAAGGGAAAACTCTTAATTAATGGCCTAGTAGTTCTAGAATATGGTAATGCAGAACAAGGCCTTAAAAAGCACTTTGTAATGATTAATAAAGAGTCAATATGCTGCTAATATGCATGTTAATAAGTAACTAGTTAATGGTGAATGTGTTCCTTCATATGAAGCGTTACCTAAATGATGTAACTCCTTCTATATTCTTTCCTGATAAGCTCACATTGTTCCCTCATCCAGAGCTGTTTTTAATCATTAGGGGCACAATTAGTCGATTAATAAATTCTAGATTCAAGTTCAAGTTCAAGAGTCTTTATTGTCATTGAACATGTCAATGAAATTTTCATTGCAATTACCTAATTACCTAAATACCTTGACTGACAGAAAATTGATCAGTAACACCTTTGATAATAAATCAGAGGTTTTACATCATTTCTGAAGCAAAACTGCCAAACATCTGCATGTTCTCAAATGTGAGAATGTGCTGGTTCACTGAAAGTAATGAATATCTTTGTCACGACGGCTGCTTCAGTTGTGTTTATTTCGCTCTGTTATGCACTGTCTCCAGACCTGCAAGACCTGCCAGTCTCTGTCCAACAGATACACTTTGACCTTCTCACCGATTCCAGTAACCTGCCTCCTACATCCACCTGTTCACCTGCTCCTCATTGCTGAATTACCCCCCACAGTTTTATACCAGTCCATCTCTACCTGCTCCCGGCCGGATCATGCATGGTGTTTGGTGCCTTTGCTTTCCGGCCAACTGAACCTGAACCCTTACCTGTACCTGCACATGCAGGCCACTGCAGGTCACTACTCCCCCTGTTTGGACTTGCTACTCTTCATCTATCATCACTTTACCATTAAATCACTGCACTGTTCCTGTCTGCCCAGTTGTGTGCATTTGCAGCTCTAAACTGCTTCATGAACTGCTTCAAAACTCTTCTCAATACTGTTTTACATAGCTAAGACCACACCCCTATAAGTGCACAGGGCTAATAACTGAACATTTAAGACTAGGGATGCAACTAAGAATTATTTTCATTGTCAATTAATCTGTCGATGTGATGTCGATGTGTGAATGAAAACATTGATCAGTGTTTCTCAAAGCCCAAAAGACATCCTCAAATGCCTTGTTTTGTCCACAACCCATGGAGTAGTAAGGAAACAACAAGAATAATTGCTGATTGATCTAATAGTTGTCAAATAATCGATTAATCGTTGCAGCTCTATTTAAGATAAGCAGAAGAGTTAGTTAGTATTGTGTCTTGCTGTCTATTTTCATTGTTCAGGGATTTTACCAGGTTAAAACTTAAGAAACTCAGATTTTTATATTCTTATTCGTCATTTAAAGTTTTCAGGGATTCAAGTATCAGGTAATTCAACCCTTAAGACGTCCTTTTTGAGTCTGAAGTCAATATCGATCGTATTATTTAATAATACAAAACAATTCGTTTTCGCAGCACTTCAGAAGTTTGCAAAAATTATCTTTCAGGTTCAACAGCAGACTTGGAAACAAGGAAAATCCACAGTTTTCCTTATTGAATCTGGAAAACAACAAAATTTGTCACATCATTTCACGAACAAACAAAGGAAAGACTAGCAGCCGAACAGCAGCACAGCCCCTGGGACACTGCGTCTGTGGATGCTGTAGCTGAGGCTCAAGCTAACGGTGCAGCAGAGCCGAGAAACAACTTTCTGCGCCAAGTTCAAACATCAAATATTCACCAGCGAGAAAAAAAACTGTGACAGAATAGACGGAGCAAGCAAACACAGACGGCAAATAAAGCCAAATCTGACTACAATGTTAGCTACAGCAGAGCAGAGTAGGATACCTTTCTCCGTCTTGTTGTCCGTTCCGCTGACTGTTGTTTACTTCCTGGTCGACCAGCTGACCGTGACGTAGTGCGGGTTACGTCACCCTCTTTCTCATTGGTGTCTCTGGAGACTTGAAGAGCTCTGAGGTCAAGAGGACTTTTAAACCTCATATGTCACAGACTGTAAGTGGGTGAACACGTGTCATACTTTGTATTGACACTTATAAAAATATTGTACCTGTGAATCCAGCATGGTGGAAAGTACATTTTTATCTCTTTACTCCACTAAACCTAAATATTGCTCTTTTTACTCCACTCCATTGTAGTCACTGGTTACTTTTCAGGTTAAGACCAACACAGACAAAACATGATCAGTTTGTAAAATATGAAGCCCTGTCATATTAAACCCAAAATTATTTTAGTTACAGCTAGCTGCACCATGACCAACCACCAACTTCAGCATTAAAATAATGCTTATTACAAGTTAATGTATAAACTGCAAAACAGACAGAAGCCATTCTGATTGAAAAGTATATTCTCTTTCCAGTACTTCTCTGCTTTGACCAAAGTGAAACTACATGCGCAAGAGCAGCATGGTACTGCCACTTTTACTTAAATAATTTAAATGCTTCTTTTCACAACTGACTTTATGACTTTTGCATTCAATATAAATGGCAACCTGGAAAACAAGCACTTGCTAAATTTGCCACCTAAGTTTATTTGTCAGACTGAAGGAACACATTTCCTCTCTGCTGTACCTTTGCTTGCTTTCAGAAGCTATATGATTTTTGTTCTTTGGAGAAAATTAAGTTGCCAACACTTAAATTAGTTTAAATGAGCTGCCACAAAACTACATTCTTAACTTCTCAAAAAATCTAAATGAAACTTTTCTCATATGGTAAATACGAGAACATGTAAAAACAAGTATATATATATAAATATATATATATATATAAAAGTACATTTTCTGTCTACACCTCAAAATTGAAGTCAAACTTAGATCCATAAATGCAAACATGATTTCTAATTTGATTGAATAAACAGGATTGATCCACAGATCTAACAAAACACCTTTCATCAAAAGCAGCTCTGCAGGATGGAACTGAAATAAAACAAGTTTGAGTCATTTACGTCGAAAAACATCCTTTTAATAGGTCCGTGCCACACACTAGTGAAAAATAAAGCTCCTACAAAAGAATGATACTTTTATTCCACAATATCTTAAATAAAGTAACTTCAAGTACTCTTGACTTGGGTACAAAAAAATCTAGCTGCCTCCATCAGGCCACAACACACAGCAAGGTTCAACACAGTGGTTACAAATGGCCTTAGGTCCTCTGTATTGTGGCAGATTACGAGGAAATGCATCATGGAAGCATAACTGAATGCTTGTTGTTCCTTTTTTTTCTTTTACGGTGAGGAATGATTTCTGTGTCACTGTCCAACTTTGGAGGCCTTGTTGGATTGAAATCATATAAAAAAAAATAATGTCATAAGAATGAAAACTAAAAACAATAACATCCCCTACATGCCCCTGTTGGAAGGGTAGGCACTACCAAGATTAAGGATACCACAGTGTTTGCAGAGGATATGTATATACTGTACAAACAATATTTATGATAATGTTTTCATCACGTTCACTAAAATAGAATGCTACAATCATTCTAAGGCATAAACAATATCTTAATATTCTTAAACAATTTTTACACATCGTTCCAAACAAGACATAATATTGACATTAATAAACAGTATATACACATGAATCACCATTGTCTAACTGTTCCTCTGCTGTTCCTGTAAATAAATGCAGTCTTACAGTTTGAACAAATGAATACAGTCCTCTGATGCCCCAAAGCACTGAACAGTGTAAACAGTTTTTTTTTTTTTCTTGGCTTTGTTTGATATTTGGGAGAAAAATTATAACACAAAGACACATTCCTTTTTTAATTCAAAGCAGTTCAGCTGATTCTTCCTTTTCATAGAAAATGAAGTGGACCTTGATTCATAAATAATCATTACAAAATTAAATACATTCACTATAATACGATTAAATAACAAAAGACTATTTACAAGTAGTGGAAAGTATTCTAGCGCAGACACATCAGTGACAGTTGAGGATTAATTCAGTGCAGTGTTCTGAGACAGGGAAAGGTATTGCACTACGACACCCCATTTCTCTGGGACTCTTTGGGGCTTTTATCCCTGTTGTAATAAAATCCAGCGCACCTCATGTAACGACTTTTTTTTTTTTTTTCAAGGTGGCGCCTCTCTTAAGCACACCATGGGCTCCTTATTAAGGATTTGACTTCTTCTTCCATCCTGCAAAGCCACATTCTCCATCAGAAAAACAAAGATAAAAGTAAAACCTGGTGCTCCGATATGAAAAGTTGAAAGGGCTTACGGGGAGAATCTGAACAGACGTCTAGTTTGTTTGTTTCAGAAGCTCCGTCCAGCGCTTCTCAAAGAACTTCCTCATGTTGTGACCAGCTCGACCAATGTCTGAATTGTCTTCATTGAATTTTTCACAGTTATCAAAGACCAAGTTGACATCAATGATGAAAGTCTCCAGGTTTTGATACCTAAAATGGACAAAATGTCTTATCATGAGAAAGTACAACTTTCATACACATACAGTACATCACATACTGCGGTGTAACTAAAAATTATTTTCTGAAAAACTCTACTCTGACTTTAAAATGTGTGCAAAGGCCCTGGAGGCTTTCAGCAGACAAAGAACAAACAGAAGTGATGGGAACTTACTGGCTGCTCACAAGCTTCTCACGTATGGTGGAGAAGTCCATCGGTTTCTTGATGACCTTCCTGTAGCCGGGGACCGATTTCAGGTTGACGGGTGTGAGAAAAGGCCATGCATCCTGATGCCGCTCCAACTCAGCGAGGAGTACCCTGTTGAATGCACAAACACACACAAATACACACACACACACACACACACACACACACACACAAACACACACACATGGTTAGACACCAACAAATAATTTCATTTTGCCTTGGATACTTTGAACAGCTATAATCAATATTTTTATATTCACAGTGGATCAAATACAAATCATTCATGGTAACAAACCAACAGAAAAGTATGAACCGAGTCTTCTTTCAGCTTCTTGTTCTGGTTTTACAGCCTACAACTTCACTGTTAGTCAAAAATATCACTCATGAGAGATAAATAACTTTTAGTGACAGACATTTCTTAAAAATTAGATGAGGACCTTAAATTTCAAGGTCAGCAGGTAGCAGCTACAAGCATGTAGAGGGAGGTGATATATAAATGGAGAATTCACCATGAAGGCAAGTATGAGCAAGACAGAGGCACATACCTGCATAATCCCAGGTCCCTGTTGTTGTCTCTAGCTGTCTTGGCTCGCTTCACACAAACAGGGCTCTCCTGATTGGCTGCTGGCAGAGCAGGTGAGCTCTCCTCTGTTTTTCTCTTCCTGCTGGTGTCTTTTGCTCCTTTCTTAGGTGTGCTGCTAGCGCTGGCCGGGTCGTCTTCCGACACTTCCCCGTTACCTGCCTGCTTCACATTCTTCTTCGCCTCTCCACCTTTCTTGGCACCTCCTCCGCTGGATGCTACTTGTTTGCTTGGAGGTTTTTTGCTTTTGGGAGATGGACCGCTTGCCTGTGCAGAGTGAAAAATGCATTCTCTGAGGTCTGCTGCAATCATAACTAATACTTTAATGTCCACTTACACCGATTTTTCATGCTAATATTGGCCTTTTCTCTTGGTTAACAGGACTAAACTATTGGTTCGATTCGTCATATCTTACATCAGTTTTTTCCCTGACCACATCTATATAAAAACATTCTGTGAAGCTTGAAATAGCTTCCAGCTTCTCAGAATTTTATTAGTATGAATATGAATGGAGGGTTTTATTGTCACTTAATGGGATACAGGCCAAGTCCAGGCAATGAAAGTTGAGAAAAAACGCAATAAATCTTGGGGGGAAATGTATAATACTTTGTGTGTTGTGTGTCATTTCCAAACTTATTTCCTCTCTTTTCTTTGCTGTCACTTGCTCAAATAAAGACATTAAAAAGCCCCAAAACACTTAAAAAATTATTATCACTTGGGCATAAAACATCTGTTTTGGCTGTCATATTGATACTAAACTGCTAAACTTCTACGTTTTATTGGAAGGCATGAATGAAATGGAAAACATGCACATGCACACAATGCATTATAAAAGGTTCTGATACCTTGGATATGCAGGCCGGGCAGTACCAGTCTCCCTCTGGGATACTGGTGATCTTGGGTTTGTGACAGTAAGTGTGGCAACCTTTGTCACAGCCATCACACAGCAGGAGGAGGTCCTCGTTATCCCCCTTCCTGCACATCTGACAGTACTAAAAAACATGTGCATCCATTACAATCAAGCGACTTTGTGAATAGAATTCGCTTTGATTTGCTTGAATTTATCTTCTGCTCACCACTTTCATAATGGACCTCTCCCAGGCGATTGACTTCTGCAGTTGCTGGATACACATGGCCAACTGGGCAGCACTACGCACTTCAGTCAGGGCCTTCCTCCACACCTTCATACCATGTGCCACCTCCTCCTCACCGCTGGAGAAGATAATGAGGGATGACAGAAAGGTGATAAGAAACAAAAATGCACACATATACGTGAATATGCGGTTGCATTTGCACGCACGCAAAAGCAGTAATCTGTATCAGTTGAACCAGCCGCCGAAAAAGACAGCAGACGATAAAGAGCTCCAGCTGTGCAGAGACAGGCATGAAGATTTTAGGGGTGTAGGGCACTAGGGGGAAGTACACACCGATTTTGTCATGTTAAGGGGACGTTCATGCAGAAAGAGTGAAGGAGTAAAACCTGTGTAAGTGTATGCTGTATAGTGGGAGCCAAGAGTATGCCCATAACCAAGGTTACTGATGCACAACACCATGCAGATGACCGCGGAAAAAAACAAACCAGTAAACCAGTAAACAATGCCTATACAGGAAATGAAGCCCAGTGGAGTCCCCACCCCACTCAAAAAACTGCACAAGACCAAAGGAACAAACAAAAATGCAACAAGCCACCACAAAAATCTGCTGTGAAAGCAGCAAAGACCCTCGCTTTTTGAGTAATATGGGAAACATAAAGCACACACAGAGAGAGGAAAGGGTCTTAGTGGGAGAGTGGGGAGCTTTGGTTGGAGAAATGACCTACCCTTCCCTGTCAGCACTAGTGGATGGGGCGGGGGCAGGGACAGTGACCGTACCCACATTATCCAGCCTGATCTGAATGGTGGTACCTAAGGGGCTCCTCAGGTACCTTCTCTCGATGTTGCGCTCCAGATCGGCCAGACGTGTCACTGCTATGTCCAGCGGGTTGTCCGGGTGACGCATCACCCCGCCCTTCTCCCCTCGTTCCTCTGAATGCTCCTTGGAGTCCTTGTCTCCCGCGTTTGCTGACGCTGGCGTTGATTTGGTGGGGGGCTTGTGCTCGTAGTACACCAGGTCCTCTCGCTCAGACTGGGGGTCTGGAAATGTCCAGCCCTGGAGGAGGTAATCAGGAAATCAGTTGTTCTGTCTTTTGGCCTCTGATCACAATAACCCACATGTTTTTTTACACTGCCAGCAAAATGTATTTGTCCCCTATTGTCTTTCTGTTAGTATTTCACCTTGACCTGGAGGCTGGCGGCGGTAACCTTCCTCTCCAGTTCCTCTACTTGCTGCAGCACGGCGATGTCCATCTCCATCGCCTGCTCCTCAACACACCAGCCCCGTACTGACTCCACGCTGACCTGGCTCTCCTCTAGCTCACGCAACTCGATCATGGCCACTAGACGGACAACATGACAGATATCAGTGAGCGACGAATACACACACAAACACACCTACCAATGCAGGTGAGCACATGAGTGATGCAGTCAAATATGCACAGATATTTGTGCAGTTAAATCATAAATAATACAGAGCTTGCAGAGTATTCAAGGACATGCTTCTGTTTGAGGACAACCCACCAAATCTACTGCCATAAAAATCTACTTTCTACACGCCCTTAGTCTTGTTTATGAATCCAGGCTATATATATGAGTGATTATGCGCTCAGAAGAAGTGTTCAGACACATACCGTCTCTGTGTTTGGTGCAGACCTGGGGGATGATCTCTATGTATTTCTGCATCTGCCTCTGGAGGCCCTTCTCTCTGATGCCTCGGCTGTGTAGAGCATTGGCTAAAGCCCTCAGCTCCTCGATGTCAGACACCCGCCACCACCCTGTCAGCATCTCTGAGAGAATGAGCACAAACAAGCATGTGAGCGAGACAACACTGAGCAAACATCACTGTGAAAAGGTACTTTATTCAACTAGGTGTGTTATACCCAAATGAAATTCATACAGTAGAGCAGAACGTTCCCTAATCCAATTATATTGTGTTACTCAAGTGAAATCTTTTCAGGCTGGTGAATTTTTCTCAGTTAAAAATGGAGGTTGATTACAGCCTCTACTTTAACAGTTTTTTTGTCACTCACCCTCTGGAATGGGCCGAGGTAAGGGGTGGTCCAGGGATTTGGGCATCTCCAGGGCAGGAGAGGGCATGGATGGGGTTTTCTCAATGCGAGGTAAAGGTGATTCACTCTTACTGGAGACACTTGCTGCTGTGCCCTCCAGAGAGTGACCTGGCATGGGGCTGGGGCTGCTGCACAGAGGCAGGCTGGGACTCATCATGCCACTGGGCCAATTTCCGAAAGAAACTCCTAGCAGTGAACCACCTGATTTCACCTGGGGAGAAAAAAGGAAAAACAAAAGGGTGAGGGAGGTGCAGGTCGAGGCGAGCAATATTGAGAGCTGAGATGATGCATGGTAAACATAACTTTAAAAAACAGAGCTATCTGTATTTGTGTCTGCTCAGCAGCCTCACCTGCAGGGCTGATAGTGGGTAGTTGAGGAGGCCGGCTGGGTGGTGCGGGCTGGCGGAGGCTGAGGCAGCAGAAGGGGTGAGAGGCAGAGCAGGGGACGGAGGAGGGGATCTGGGCCTGGCTGGGGTGGAGGACGCCTGTGGAGACACACGGGGCGCTCCTGGAGGAGGTGTGGTGATGGAAGCGAGGTCACAGGGGTTTCGAGGGAGCAGACTGAACCAGTGTCCGCTCCTCTCTGTCAGGACTCTGAGTAGCTGGTCGTTGGCTTGGAATGCGAGGTGTGGGGATGGAGCAGGGGATGAGGTTGGAGGAGTGTTCCCTGGGCTTTCACGTGGGGCTGGCAGGCATGGGACTGATAAAGAAGTTGAGGTTGGGGGAAGGGTGCTTGCTGTATCATTAGTGGTCACCATGGAGGGTGTTGTTGCTACTGCTGGCTCAGAGGTATTGTGAGTGGGGGAGGATGATGTTACAGTGGTTGTGGCAATAGGAGTGCCCGTGGGGCTGCCGTTTTGTCTCACATGGGGACTCTCCTTGTCCTCTGAATTCACAGTTTCTTTGCCAATATCCTTGTTGATGTCCCGGAATGTGCACAGTTTGGATACGCAGCCTGGTTGCTGGTAGAAGAGGGTCGGGGAGTTGTTCTTCCCCTCACGCTCCTTTTCCTCCTCTTTCTGTTGCTCCAAGCCTTGTGTTCGAGGGCTCTGCACATCAAGGCTGGGGGGCTTCTCCTTCTGCACCTCAATCTCCTGAGGCTCATCTTTGACCTTGACCTCCTCTGCTGCTCTCCTCCTCCTCTGTCGCTCCTCCTCCAGTTCCTCTGGAGCTGCAGGGAAATGAGAGAGCGTACACTTAATGTAGCTGAAAACTCAACGGCTGTGGTTGATATTACGACTGAGTGCTGATTATTCTGTAACACGCTTCTGGAAGATAAGTAGAGTTGTGTTAGATTAGTTTAAAGATGCAATCTCAAATTAGTCTTAGAGAATTAAGATAAAGTAAAACATCATCAGCATATCTCAGTCTTCCAACTAGAATTACCCCCTCGCAGTTGTCTGCCTCCCCCAACCAGTCAAGTTGCATTTACATCCATGTCTCTCCTGACTCATATAATATTTGTACTGAATACTTTGAAGGAATTTAATGAAAAGTGCATATTTTTGGCAAAATGAATTCCAGTGATAAAATTTCCAGTGAGAGACTATTTTTTCTAGAGGAGCACAGAGGACTGATAGAGAGCTTCATCACATGGTGCAACAACAATCACCTGAAGCTCAATATCAGCAGAACCAATCAGCTTGTGGTGAACTACAATGCTTCAAATATGGATGTTGCTACAAAGAAGCTACAGATTGCATTGTGGATGCTTCACACATGTCTCCAACCCAGCAGCACAGAAGATCTGTACAATCAGCACAGTTTCAAGGTGGATGCCCAAGATTAGTGTTAACAATTCAGTGTCTGACCAAATGTGAAATATGGTCACAACCTCCCCTTCTGCTTCTGAGTTATGGTGTTGAATAATGCCCGGAAAGTCTTTTTGTTAAACATCTGATGTCACAGTGAAGTCAACCTTTGACCTTTTGGACATAAAATGTCATCACTTAATTTTATGCTTTGAGACATTTGTGTGAAATGTTGTCATAATTAGCATTTAATTCTTGCGTTATGGCCAAAAATGTGTTTTGCAAGGTCACAGTGACCTTTGACCACCAAATCTAATCAGTTCATCCTTCAGTCCAAGTGAACGCTCGTGCCAAATGTGAAGAAATTCCCTCAAGGCAATCCTGAGATCTCGTGTTCACAAGAATGCGACAGACGGACGGACAACATAATGCCTCCGGACACGGCTATCGCCAGCGCGGAGGCATAAAAACAGCTGAACATGCAGCTAAACAGACACATAAACAACATTTCTTCTTTCCTCTTCTTGCAACATAAAATCTGTAACTATGTTTTGTATTTTCGAGATTTGTGAGGTTTTGGGTATGTCAAATATTCCATGCAATCAGATGAGCAAATTGAAACATCTTAAACACACAGTATGTACTTACTGCTGCTAGGGGTCTCTCATTCAAAACAATGAAAACAAAAGATGTGGTTTAATGATGTTGTGAAGTAGCGTGGGATCATGGGAGTTGTTGTCTCCATTGTTAAACAACCACCACTGCTGATGAAAATCTGTCTGACGTATCAGGCAGGTGTATTAAAGTCTCATTCACTTTAATTTTAGACACATCTGCAGACTTTTCCTGCAAGTTATAGCAACTAGAGGATGTCAAGTTAAATTAAATGCACTGTTACCTTGAATAGAATTAAGGATTTTTTGGGTTGGAACATTATTCTAAACATTTAGGTCTAGCTGTTTTTGGACATTTTAATGTAAGAATTCATCAACCTTGTGTGTGTGTTGTACTGTAACTACCTTCGCCACTCTCCATGGCTTCAATGAAGACCCCTCCACAGTGGGGAAGTACCCAGTACCGGCGGCGGTAACGGTCCTGGCCATACATCATGGAGCGCAGAGAATGGGATATTTCAAAAAGCTTTCTTCTGGTCTGGTGATGTTGCTGCAATGGTACAAAACATGATTCTGTATATTATTTTGAGCCACGGACCTTCAGGAAAACAAAAGACACTAATGCTATTTAATATCCTTTTATAATCACTGCAATATATTGAGCATTACATGCTATGTTAATGAGGTAATTTATTAAGCTCATTAATGCCTTCATTAGCAAATAGCCCTATGTCAGCATACGTGTTCATGAAATGTACAAAACACATGATTGTTTTTATTATACACTGCATTTCAAAGCACCAAGAGGTGGGAGCTATTTTAAGTAAATATGTTTTTCATTGTTTTCTACACACGTATTTTCTGGAGTGTAGGGGGTGTTTGGCTTATGTATTGCATGAAAATGAATTTAAAAAATAAACACATCTTCACAGCAACAGCATACAGTGCAAATCTGCATAACCAAACGGCAATAATACCCCACGTTTCTGTGTTTTATCTCTTCATAGTTGCTTCCCCAAGAGACTTTTTCTATCTCACGGTGTGTCCCGTTTTTTTAATCAAACATTATCAGTGTCAACCAACCATGCATTCATTTTCTGATGCCTTATAAATTTATGTTAATGGGTATTAACTTTGTCACAGCACTTGTACATTTTAAAGGAGAACATACCTTGGCTAATTTCTCTATCTGCTTCTCCAGCTCCTCGATACTGGTGGCTTGATCAACTTCATCCTGACAGGACAAAACCAAATACTGTAAGTGTCTGCGAGCAACACAAGGTCAGTTTTCATAATCGATCTACAGATGAATCCATCTGTACCTCATCATACGTCTCCACTTTTTTCACCTTCTTCATTTCTTCCTCCTCCTCGTCCTCCTCGTCCTCTGCCTGGTCTTCACTGTCATCATCGTCTTCATCGTCATCGTCGCTGTCTCCGCCCAGTTTCCTCTTGCGTTTGGCGGCAGAGGACGGTGTGCAAACAGACTGGTTCTCTTCCACACCCATACTGGCCTCCCTCCTCCCAGTGCGTTTGGCATAAATGGTCCTCAACCTGTGTAAACGCACACAGGTTCAGCGTGATAGTGCACAGAGAATCAAAGCATTATTTTTTTAGGGTTAAAGAAAACTCACTTCTTCAGTTTTCCCTCCATAATGAGCTTGTCCTTCCTCATGTTTGCCATCTGATCCAGGCTCTTGTCGATTTCACTGCAAGAGAAAATGCAATCCTATCAGCTTGTACACAGATGTTTTTTAAATTCTCAAAAAGTAATGTCAAATACATTGAGCCAGAGTAAAAAGTTTAATACACTGCACAAATTAATACTTGCATAAGTTGCTTACAATCAAAACGACTCCACTGCAAATTACTGCTCCCTACTGCAGCTTTATTAAGCATTTACCGCTACATCAATAAAATATACGATTATTGGCTCTTGAAGAGCTTGAGTGTTAAGCAATATGAAAGCACATACAGCACATGGTAGATGAATAGTATATTGTTTCATTGTGTGGCTGCTGAGTGGATTGGATTTCTTATTTTGTGATTTTAATTATGTGAATCCAGAGAGTTGAGGAACAATTGTAGACCGCTTTCTAACCATGAAACAATATGTCACTGATGCAGAGTGCATTAAGAGGGTACACCACAGAACTCAGTTGGACAGTCCCACTTTTTCAGTTTCAGCTGCTTCTCCTACCTGATAACAGGTTTGCTGCAGGCTAGCTCGTTAGCCAGGAAGCCCAGGATTGAGGCCTTCTGGGCAGGCGTGTGGGCTTGGAAAGCCTTGGTCTTCAGACTGAGGGCCAGAGGGGCCAGTTCTGTATTGGCACAATGGGCTCCCATGTACATCTGTAGCACCTCAGACACATTATCCCTGTTGATGCCAACATTGGTCAGGTGGTCCCCCAGCATGGTTTTTGTCTGATAGAGAAGCAGAGGATGAAGTTGATGAATGCTTACTTGGCAAATTTCTGTTATTTGTAATTGTAGCCTTATTGGCAATGCCAGTAGAGAGAAAAGACACTAAAACCAAAAATAACAACATCACAATGGACAAAGATGATCCTTTATACAGTCACAATACTGTAAAGTCACTCCTTACTAAAACTACCAGCTAGAGGAGTACGTGTCATGTTGCCTTTTTTCAGGTGTACTTTTCAAGCTGGTTTCACTGTTCAGAATTATACACAGGTACAATGCATGATTTAATGAACTAGCTCACCTTTTGTCCAGGTGGCAAACCGGGATCACAGACTGCCAGAGAAAGCAGTTTGACCAGAAGGTCTTGGACTTGGCCCATGCTGTCCCCTACATTGAGCAAGCCCTCCTGTAGCATGCCAAGGGTGGGCACATCCGTATTCAAATCAAGCCCTAAAACTTTTCCGAAGCCTCGCAGGAACTGCATCAGCATCAGGCAGTCGGACACAGCACGTCCTGGCAGGATGAGTCCCGGAATCCGGGAGAAATCAGGGAGAGGCTGGACAAAGAAAAGTGGGTAAAGTTAGGATTGTTCGCCGTTTTTGTTGTTGTATGTGTTACTGTGACAGAAATACATTACATCCACTTTGAACTACAGAGAATCACAATTTAAACAACTATGGGAAATGGGAGAAAACTGTTAGTAAAGCTGACGTCTGCTGATTGTTATCAAGATGGTGCTTTTCAATTCAAAGATACTACTCCTAATTTTCTACATTGTGCAGTACACTCCTTTAACCACTTGGGGGCACACACTTCCATATATAAAAGTGCTCAACACCATGAGGTCTTATGGCACATACTGACCCTCAAGAAATGCTCAACTTACTATCTAATAATAACAACAACAACAACAATAATAACAATACTAATAATAATACTACTAATAATAATCTGACAGGGTTTTTTTTTTTTTACTTTGTCAACCTGCTGACCTAACTCCGAGTATTTAGCTGAATTCAAATGAGAAAAAAACAGACAATCTGCTGCTCATAGTGTTTATGGAGTCTTGGGGGGGTGATCAACTTTACATTCACACCAGAGCAACTATCCAAACTACCTTATGATCGGACAGACACATGTCTTCATTTGGCTTCTTCAGCTCCCTCGCTATCTCCAGCTCCAGCCTCCGTTGCTCCAGTTTACGCTCTTTGTTCAGGCGCTTCTCATCCCTTTTCTCCTGCCGCAAGCGCTCACGCTCCTAGAGAGTCCAAAATTCAAGGGAGCATTAGGGAGGCAAAGTGTGTGTGTGTGTGTGTGTGTGTTTGCGTGTGTGTGTGTGAAAACAGACAAGAAGGTTTACTTGACTTTGCTGAGCAGTATTAGAATTCAGCCTAATGCTGCTGTGCATTCAAAGGAAAAGTGCTTGAGGGCCAGAATCTTTTGACTTGGTAAGTGTGTAGAAAAAAAATGAATGGAGGAAAAGAGCACACAAAAAAGAGAGAAAGCAGGAATCTATCCAGGGAATAATGACTTAGGCTCTTTTTATGGAGTGGACTGTGTGTGTATTTCTGCATTCATTTGCGTGCATATGGACTACCTCTGCTTTCTTGCGAGCCTCAACAGCCTTCATCAGCATTACATGTTGCCTCCTCCTCTCCCTCTCCTAGAGTGGCAAAAAACAGAGGCACATTAACGAGCACACGTTGTGCATACGGCACTCAAGGTCGACTAAATTTAGCATGTAGTGTAATAATGTAAAACTGTGATGTGAATTCAATATAGGCACCATACTTGAACAACACAAAACGATGCTTCACATGTATACACTGTCACATGTATGGTGGAAGCATAAGTGAAGAGTACAGTAGTACGATGACAACCAAAAAGCAACACATAGATGCGATACAAAGTAGATGTGATGACAGGCTCAAAAAAGAGAAGCAGCTGGAATCGGTGACGGCGCCTCTAAACTAAAGCTGACACAACAAAAGCAACAAAATGCTGGTTGCCAGAAGTCTTCTGATATGCCACACTGGCGTCACAATCAAAATAATAAATTCTATTACATGAGTCGATGCTAATGTTTATTTGACACATCATTCTCATAATATTTGGTGAGGGGACGACAAATGCGAATGGATGGTAAAGGATAGCTTCAAAAGGAGCAGTTCCACTTCAGTGGTTTTGGCAGCTTAAGTATTAGCACAGTATGTGACTGCTGAGGATGAGACATCTATGTTGTTCTTTGGTGCATGATGCACAGTCTACTGCAAAAGGGCACAGGAATCACTGGTGACTGACTATCATTTCATTTGATCTCTTTAGGTTTCCCGCTCCACCGTATCAGGCTGTCACTCCCTCTGTGATCCACCAGAAAGACACAATTGCCACTATTAGGGCTTGCCAAGGACATTTCCAGCACACAGTGACTAAAATGTGCTGTTTGTGAGGATTGTTTAGTCAGGCTAGATGCCAACCACTCTGCTACAATATTTCTATGTCCTTCTTGGTTTGATTTATCTACAAATGGAAAACTTCAAAAAGACAACTTCAAAAAGGACATAAAGCCTGTGGCATTCAGCTTTTTCTAGCTTTCCAATTCATCAAAAACATTGAATATTTTGTGGGATACTATGATAACAAACTACAATAAATCAAAAGCGATATGACTGCATGTGACAACCGTAAATACCACGATTATTTCATGTATCTCAATTTGCCCCCTTTTCATTGTGCTCCGAGCGAAGGTACAAGGGGTTGATGCAACAATCAGCTCAGAGTCTACTGTGAAACAGATAGGCAGACCTGTGGATTCAGCTGTGACTGTGTATGAGTGAGAAGGACTACAAGCAAGACAGCCAGGCCAAAATTAAATGCTACACAGAACCATATTTGTCCTCATGGTGGATTTGATTATATTGTTGTTCTACAGTCTATCCGGTCTATTTTCAAGTAACAGTTGTGCTGTACCCTCACCAAACAAGGGAGGGGGGAGGT
Organism: Chelmon rostratus; assembly: GCF_017976325.1. Taxonomy (NCBI): domain Eukaryota; kingdom Metazoa; phylum Chordata; class Actinopteri; order Chaetodontiformes; family Chaetodontidae; genus Chelmon; species Chelmon rostratus. The sequence continues at coordinate 10,479,711 of NC_055658.1, read as the reverse complement.
TAAATCTGCTTTGAAGTCTCTCCACCATAAAAACAAAATGATTCTCAGTAGCTGTTTCCATTCTTTGTGCAGAGTACAGGAACAGTGAATGACAGAGAGGCTGGGATGGGGCAGGTTAAAGTCCAGCACTCTGTGGACTGCAGAACAGATGCACGGACGAACAGACACAAGCTCAATGTCTGGGCCGAAATCGTCAAGCACTCATGGGTAACACAGGCTACTCCAATACAACAGTTAGACAATGTATGTGATGGATGGAAACTCCTCCAGTGCACTTTCAGACAGTGAGTGTGGATTGGCTAGCAGTCTTTGCAATGCATTCTGAGTAGAAGGGGGAAGGATGGGGGATGGTGACAGAAGCTGCCTGGCCACCGTGACAGGGTCAGTTGTCCCTCAGGACGAGCAGATGGAGGCAGCATACTGACTCTTTTTCTCTTTTGTTGGTTTTGCTGGAAAGCCATGCAGAAGAATGTAGTATGACAGCAGCCAGTGCTACACTTAATGCATTGCTATGACAACCATAACACAACCAGTTACACGATGCAGGTGTTAGATGTACAAAAATAAACATACCCATACCATATCTAGTCTATGCCTCTCCAACTCCTGGCAGAGAGAGTTGGCAAAATATTATGGAACAGAAGTAATATCCAGTACCAATAAGCATGGGGTTTAATATAGAGAAATAGAAGACTTTCACTAATTGGATTTTTGGTAATTAACCACATTTATATACTGCACACTCACACATGCCTCTATTTAAAAGCACACAGATGCACAAACGCACTCACACTCACACACACATACACACCTGCACATTCCTATTCAAGTGAAGTTTGAGGTAAACGGTTTTATTCAGCAGTAACTATCATGTTCAAGAGGCTGAGCAAGTTGTGGTGAATGCCTACCTGGTGTTTGAGAATCTCCGCCTGCTGTCTCCTCAACTCTTTCTCCTTGAAGGCAAGAAAGAGAAGATGAGGGAAAAATCAATATGCTTCCATTGTGCCAATATCACGACAATCACGACAGACTGATGGAATTTCAGCCCCTTTCAAAGGGGCCGCTCTAATTTTATTGCCAGCGACTTCTTAAGTGGAACAAGCCCCACACCATGGTACATATGAAATAATCTAATCCATGAGACTTTTGATTAAAAAGACACATATGCATGAGGGGGTATGCATGGGTTTTATTTAAATTATAAACATACCTTTATGCGCTTTTCAGCCTCCAATATTTTGGCATTGGCGGCTTCTTGCTTCTTTTTCCGTTTGGCCTATGAATAAAGATTAAGATCAAGAATCAGGGAGACAGACACATATCAATCAGTCTTGGCTGGGGGCTTTGCTGCACTTTAACTGATTGTTTGCAGTTTTCTGGTTTGAGCAAAGATTTTATGCTTCTGAATGCCAGTGAAATTTGTAAAACACAGCGAATGAATAATGTATCTCTTTAACACCTAATTGTGAATATGTTGAAGCCTCCCGTTATGAGTGGCTTGTCAACCGTGTCAACTCAAAATTGATTTAGTCCTGCTAAAACACTTTGAAGCTCCTACAGTATAATTGTGTGCGCCTGCATATGTGTGTGTGTATGTGGATGTGCATGCATCTTTGCATGTGTGTTTGTGTGGAAAACAGCACCTTTTTTTCCCTCGACCCACTTATGCTAAACTGTTACTGTTGTCTGATGAAAAAAAGACTTTTCTGTCCAATTTAAATAAGGTCTGAAGAGGCAGCAGCAGCCATTTTAATATTCAACAGCCGTCAACCAAGACCAATTTAGCATTAGTTCCATGTGGAATTATGCCTAAGAAGACGCAACTCCCTCCAATGCATGCTGCTGTTCAGTAATGAGCTTTAGGAAGATTAAAACACTATAGACTGAGGGGCTGTAACTATCCAGGAATGTTCTGCTTAATCAGAGGTGCTGTTGGATCAGATTCTGTACCTCCAAAATTTGCTGTGCCCTGAGTTCCTTCTCCATCCGAATCTGCTGAATACGCTTGATCTTTTCCTATAAAAAAAAACCATAATCTCTTAATATTTTAGACATCCGAAAACATCTTTAGATAAAATCACTTTCCAGCCACTCTATTCCAATTGGGGTGGGCAGAAAGACACAACAATAAGTTGAGTACCTGAAGTAATGATGGTAATTGAAAAGCAAGCTTTAAAGCATCACAAAATAACCATTCAGCATTTCCTGCAGTAGACTACGTGTGTCACTTAGATAAGGAGAAAGGAAGGAAAAAGATTTGTCAGCACACATGTAGAAAGCAGACCCACCTGCTGCTTAAGAATCTTGATCTGCTCTTTCTGCTTCCTCCTCTCCTCTGCTGCCATGATAGCTACAAGAGTCAAGTCAGTGTTACATTAGTGTCTACAAAGATGACCTACAAAGCCGCGCTTCCAACTGTATTCATATGTGAGAGAACTCCAGTTGTTGAGCGGTATTTATTCAGAAGGTCTCACTGAGATCAAGATGTATTTCACATAGGAGCACAAGAAGTTCTGAGAACTAGATCACAACGAAGATGAGTCAGACACACAGAACAATAATAATACACACAGACACACTCATTAAAACCAAACACACATCAATATGAAAAGCTTTAGACTGCAGGTACCAGGCACTGGACTAGGACCAGGTCTAAACTCTCTTAAACTAATTATTAACCTCCACGGAGGCACTGAATTGTGAGTTGATGAGTGACTGTAGGACAGCTTACATCTAAGCTGTCCAGATGGGACAGATTCCAAATTTATGCAATGGATCTCAGCATTTACTCTATTCTGAGTTTAAGTGAGGGCTAAGGATATGGTCTTGAGATTTTGATTTGACTGTTCATCTGATGTTGTGTATAGGAATAAAAAAAAAACAACCTATAAGCATAATGTTTGAAACCAGCTGCACGGCAGCAATAAAGATTAGAGCAGGAGGAAGATTAAAGCTTATGTTTTAAAGTGATGACAATAAATATGTACATATAAAGGCTATAGAAGCAGAGGCTCTGCTGGTCTTTATACTTCACCCATTTAGACCAAAGAGGTTTCACGTGACCGACTGACCAACCTAAAAACCACTACCATCCTAACAGCTTTATGCTCTTGTTAACTACACACACACACACACACACACAAAACCTGGAGTTTACCTTGCTGTTTCCGAGCTTCTTTGGCTGCACGCGCCAGTGCCTGCTTTTCCAGTTTTCTCATGAGTTTCATCTGGGCAGCCTGTCGAGCTATTTCTGCACAGAGGCAATAGTCAGTGAGAAATTTCAGGAGAATGCCTAAATGCTGCTGTAGCCTGACATAGCACATAAGATAGGTTTAGTAAAATTTAGACAAAATTAGGGACTGAGCCTCAAAACCAACTAGTCCTTACAAAGACCAACATATATTATGCAATTTCACCATTAACATTTAAAACTTCTGATATATACATGATTAAATTATTTATCATAACTATAACTGACTGATTGTCATAACTGGCTATCATAAAAGCCCAGTATCTTGAAAAGCATCTATGTTACAACATATCAAGTAGGAGTATCTAACAAACATGAAGCACAAAGCTGAAAACTTCTCCATATTCTAAAAAAGAAAAAAAATGAAACTGTTACTCCTTCTTTAGCCCACCTGAAGAATGGCTGGTTGACTAATGGCACACATACTTATCACAAACATATTTCAGGCCTAATTTCCTCTGCTAACCTTGAGCCTCTAGTTTGCGCAGAAGTTTGACCTCACTGGGACTGGGGCCCTCTGGTACCAGTGGATCACCCACATTCGGGGGCCGTCCCTTCCTCCGTCGGTTACCTTTTGTACCTTCGCCCGCTAACTGGCGGTCTGAGTTAGGGGGACGACCCCTGCGACCTTCCATCGCCAAAATACGAGGAATGACCTCCTCTTCCTTCAACAGGCTCCACTGTAAACCCTAGAGACGGGAAAAAGTAAAGATGGAGAGATTGGGATGGGTGGCGAGAGATGAAAAAGTAAAAATACACAATATGTTGACATACATCATTTCATATAACTAAGGAACAGTTTAATCATTAGCTTGACTAATCTGGGTGTATATAATAAGATGTTCTGCATTTTTAAATGTCATTATATTTTCTATAATACACACTACAAAGCTGGCTACACAATGTATTAACAAGCTTTACTGATCTGTCGTTTATCATCTAGTTTTTCTCTGGCCCCTCAGCACCAAATATTTTCTCTATTCTGCTTCCAATAAGACACACATCTATTTTCTAACTTATCTCTGTGTATCACAGACACATAACATGGCATATAACACTGGTCACCTGTGGAAGTAATGTCAGCTGATTATTACATTTATCCATGCACAGTGAGAGGTCTATGAACTAGGACTAGTGAGGGTTTTGGTTGATTCCTATCCATGCCCTGACAGTGACTGCTGCATGAAGCTTTGCCTGCTGCTAGATGAAAAGATGAACAGGGATCAGGGACAGAGAGAGAGAGATGAAAGGCAGTCACCTGGGGTCCTTCTCTGGCTTCATAGAAGTCACCAACCCTTATCTTTGCACTGAAGCTAAAATTATCACGCGTGATGCCACTTATTCCATTTCTGGATAGATACTACAGAAGAGAAAATAATAATGGCGTTGGTTTAGGCAGAAAAAAAATTTGCGAAATTAGCGACATTGAAAAGCAACTGAGAGGGACTAGATTGGAGGGAGTTAGGTTACAGTGAGCATCTGTGCAGTGCTACTAATCATTATAAAAGCCAGGGGACAAAAAAAAGAGCAAAAGCTCTCAGGGGAGAAAAACGGTTCTGACCTTGAGGTGCACAATTCAGGCCCCTTCTTATTTATCTGTGGCCATGCTAGGCTTTTTACTGCCTTCTGAATGACTAGCAGTGAGTGAATGAGTACACATTTTTCTCTTTGCACTGCTACACTCAATGGGAGTTCTACCGATTAGCGTAGTTGAGCTTTTGATGAAGCAAACAAAAAAGATTAGACTGTAATATAGTGCAAAAATAGGGGCCCGAAGCTGTGCATCCCAACACTTACCATTAATCATTTATTTGGGGAAGGAGAGGTGAGAAAAGTGACACAAGAAGTGAATCTAAGAATATCATCTCTCACTATTACGGTCACAGAAAGCAGGGTGGGGTTGGGGGTGGGGGTGGATTGCAGCTGGAGCGATAGCATAGATAATACGCAACAAATCCTGATACACAAGCATTTGTTTGAGCCATGTGGGTGAGCAGTTATTAGCAAAGATATCCGTCCAAAATAATTTCATAAACCATGCCACCCACAATGATTCCCACTGGAATCCCTGTTACAGACTCAACTGCTCATCTGTATGTCTCAGAACATTTGCTTATGCATCATGGATGTAGACTAGACTGCAGCGCTGTGAGGCCGCGGTACCTTCATCACATCTGGGTACTGCCTTAGTTTCTTGCCACACGGGGCGTAGTAGGCCACTTCACCCTGCGGCCTCCCCGCCGCTGGTTTGATTCTTGTCTCTCTCCGCCACCTGGGTCATTAAAAATGAAAAAATCGCATACTTGTTCAGTGACACATTGCGTTTCGTACATTTGTGGCCATGCATTGATGTGATCATGAATGGGAGAAACATTTCAACACACTCTGAAGTGAACCGCTTTATAAGAGCTTTCTTTCTCTCAGCCTCTTGTACGTACCCCAACTCCAGAGGTATCATCAACTCCTTCTCATCCATCACCCTCTTCCTCTTCCCTAAGCCTGTGAAGAGACAGAGTTCAACCATCAATTTGACAGCAGAACTTATGACTGGAAACCTCACATATACAGCAGTAGCAGTCAAAGCACTTGAACCCACCAGTGATCGTGCCTGGCAGGTAGCCAATAACATATAGGTGCACTGGCCTTTCAAAGCTACATTTACTAGCATTGCATGCAACACAGGAGTGAATTTACATCACATGGTTGTGTCTGATGTACAGTGTTCATTTAAAAATAGCATAAGAGGAAAGAAAATTACTTATAATAGAGGACAGACTGGAGTGTCTGCTTGGAACATTCCTGGCAAGCTACACATATGTCCTATTTTCTCTGATCTGAGTAATCTCTTCGCATTGAAAGAGGGCGGAAATTAACTTGATTGCTGTGCCAAACAAGTTGTCAGGGCTCTTAGGCATGTACCTACAGGACCTCAGAGCTCTGGTTAGGCCATGACAACCAACTGCCGACTTCCTGCCTCCCTTAAAGTAACAATCCCTCTGCACAGTCTTCTGAGGGTGATTGTTGGGTTGTTCTTGCTTTGCTAAACAAAACATGGCCTCAGCCATAGCTTTTCTGTGGTATTGTATATGCTGTTCACACTAAGGCAGTGAAAGGACAGGAGTAGTAGTAATGGTCACATTTAACCAATTTTACAAGTTTGTTTGGAGTTTATATTTTTTTTTATCTGTTCAGAATGACTTAACATCTCAAATGCAAAACATTTTAAATAAGAGATCCTGCTAAAACCACCCCTAAGCTTCACACTCTCTGCGTACAGATTTTCAAACACATTACCTAATGGAGAGGCCACGCTGTATGAGGAAGAGCCTGGAGAGCTGTGATAGGCCAAGGCACTGGAGCTGGTGACAATGGTGGGAGTCTTGATGACCTGTAGGTTGAGAGGGGAGCAGCTGGTGGCGGTGTGATTGGTTGAGGTGTTCAGTAGTTCTGGGCCTTTGGTTATCCTGCGGGGAGTCAACTCCTTCTTAGATGATCCAGACGGCAGCAGCTTTAACTCCTTCACTTTCTTCCCAGAGATGTCGCTGTCTGAGTTGCTGTCAGACTCTGAAATGGGAGTCCAGAACACAAAGTGAGTAAGGAGTTTAAAATGAATGAGGTATCAGTTCACCAAATCAAATGGCAGTTAAATTAATTATTTGTATGGCTATATTTCTTGGATTTCAAATGGAGCTCTTAAAAGACCCATCTGACAGAACCTCGTGTTAATTTAAGCCAATTGGTCAATTAATTGATTAGCCCATCAATTAAATAGCTATTAAGCTATTCTCCAGAAAGAAATAGCGGCATAGAACTTTGTGTAGTGCCAGCCTCTCAGTTGGGAGTAGTCGCTGCTTTTCTTTCCCTTAGCTGATAATAAACTGAATATATTTATGTTTTAGACTGTTGGTCGGAGATACTAAGCAATTCAAAGAGACATTTTATAGGCTGGATGATTAATTGACTAATGGAGAAAATAATCACGAGCAATCAGTAATTAAAATAACTGTTAGTTGCTGCCGTGATGTGACGATTTTATTGTCAGCTCATTATTGAATTGTGAAAGTGACTTTTAGGCGAGGGTACATAGACGGCACAAACCTGACAGACTATCATCTGAGTCCTCCTCATCCTCTTCTTCCTCCTCAAGGTCGTCATCCTCATCATCATCATCATCTCCGGAGTCGTCAGATTCCTTGTTAGCAGGGAGACCAGCTGTGGGGTTACATGTCCCAGGGATCCCCACTCCAGGAATTCCAACTCCAGGGATACTAACTCCAGGAATCCCGATCCCGGACTCTCCTCCACGAAACAAATCCACCAGAGACTGTACCAGGTGGTTCTGAGAGAAGCCCTTCCAGGCAGCTAAAGGGTCTGCTTGTCCCTGTCCTTGTCCCAGCCCTGGTGTCTGTCCCTTACCCTTGGGAGTCTTGTTCTTTCTGGATCCATGGCCTGCGGCATGGGGTGAGGTAGTGGGGGGCTGTGACGGAGGCCCAGCCTGGGCGGTTGCTTGGGTCCTGCTCGCCCCTGTGCTCAGATTGACAGGCATCGACCCAGCATCGGAGTCGCACTGAGGGGACTTGCCTTGAGAGGCAGAGTCTTTGCGAGGTTTGGTGATGAGGGCCAAAGGTGCGTCCTGAGTGGTGCTTTGGATGACTCCATTGGGGTGGTGGGGTTCAGGGAGCCCCAGCAGGGCACTCGAGAGGAAGAGGTTGGAGTGATTGTTCTGGGGTGGAGGAGGCGGAGCGGGTGGCATTGGCGATGAAGACAGAGACGTCCTCTTGGGGGACTTGTTCGGCCCCTGCTGCTGCTTCTTTAGCTCAGCTGGGAACGTCTGCCCTTGGGACATGAGAGTCTGGGAATAAAGGAGGAGGAGAGAAGGAGAGAACAAGGAGAGGCAGGGAGGGAGGGAGAGGGAACGGCAGAATGGAAGGAACAAAGAAAGGTTTGGAAAAAAATTAGAAAAGAAATGGGACAAAGTAGAGTTGCTCTAGCTGTCAGTATGCATCACTGTTGATTGTTTGAGCAGGTGACAAAACTACAATGCTGAACACTGGTACAGTTAACTGTGTCTAAGTCCCTTTCTGAGAAACAAAAAGAACATAAATGCAATAACCAAAGGCATTGTACTCGGCCAAGTTCACAAAAAGACACACTCAGTATCTCTCTAAAATTGTAATTACTTGTCTGCACATTTGAAAAGCTCCATCATCATTATTATCATGCAGCTGAGCATGTTTGCCTTTTTTACACTGATGATGACAAGTTTGCTTCAATCTGTGTTTAAGCAAAGGCAGGTTAGACTTTAACGTTGCACTTTCAACTGGATGTGATATGAAGTGAAACAAATCAATTTCACAGACCATGAAATACAGTAACAGTGCTGAAACCACAGGGGGAATTTAGTTCGTTGTAAACTTCTCTATACCGGTAAAACAGGAAAGGGGAAATGATTTTCACAGAATAAGCTGATCTCAAAAGGTTTCGCTTATTGATTATTGTGCTATCATTCATATTTCATTTGAGGAAAAGGCATCTTTGTAGTTAAAGCAAAGAAAAATGTCAATTTTTACACCATTTCATCTGAACCAATTGAAAAACATAAATAATACAGTAGCATGTGTGCAGACACAAAGTGTGCTTCAGAATGGTAATGAAAGTAGAAAGCATTAATCATGTTATCAACAAGCCAATCTTTGCCGCAGTAACCACTGTAAATTAGTCAAAAGCTGTTAATACTTAAACCATCATGAAAGCACATAGATCATAGAGTGTATGAGCTATTCATGAAAGGCAGTTTACACCCGATACAACATATTAGGCCTAAAGCAGCTTTAAGGTTAAATTACCACCTTGGACAGTATGGTGGACACTTAAACCCACAAGATTAAGATGTTCAAGTGCTAACTTGAGCAAAAAAAACAATCTAACAGCTAACACTGTTCATCAAATAAGACAGTACAGTGCACAATGTGGAAAAAATCTTAACCTATGTAAGCACGAAATTAAATTGTGAAGATACTCCACTATCTTGTGCACGAGACGAAGCACTTACTACAAGGCTGGAAGATATCAGTGACAAATGGTTGCAGAGTGCATGTTTTTAACATCCCTAGTGTTCATTACACATTACTAATTGCCTATCTGTAAAAATAGAGTCATTAACTACAGCACACAATGACAAAACAATCACTGCTCAACTCTTTCCTCTCCCAAGGTTAGCACACTCAGCACTGTCACACCGAATGTATAAACAGAAGCTGTTATTGGTAATAACTATTAACATAGATGTCTTAAATGTCTGCTTGCTTTTCTGTGTCCAATCCCCCTGCCCTACACATTTAGTCAAACATGTACTGCCTTCTAATTCAACTATATAAAGCAAATATTCTCTCTGATGTCCAACTACACTTGGACTTGAATTTGCTTAAGGCTGTGTTATAATTTTAAAGAGGCCCTTTGGAACATGTTTCTCTCTGATACAAAACCCTTGCCTCTTGTGAATGGGAAACCGCAATAGCAAATCTTATGATTTCACTTTTGAATTGAGTGTGCAGCTTTACCAGTAACAGCAGCTGTCTGCGAGCTGCTCGGATCTTGTGTTAAATAAATGTGGCAAATGGCCACTGGATTAAACGAGGTGATGGTTATGGCGTGGTAATGGTGAAGAAAAAGAGAGAAACTGCCAGTCTAAGTGCACACTCAGCTGCAGTGGATAAATTCATTACTGTCAATTTGTTAGAAATAACTTTGTTCACTAAAGCTGAGTGTGCAACTGTAGTTATCTTGTCTCACAGCACACTGTGTATATGCAAAGTACTGGTGTCGTTTGTGTGCACATGGTAAAAATGACTTTTATTCAGGTTGTCTTACCTGTTTGAGCCTGAACTCATTGATCTGCGCAAGTGAAGCTTCCAGATGTTTCCTTTTGTTGGATTTTGCAGAGCCAGGAACAGCATGCCGTGGCGGATTCAGCGAGCGCTTCTGGGAGCTTGTTACAGATGAGGTCAAACCAGAAGGTTTTGGGGAGGTAGACGGCGGGAGAGTCGAGCGGGGTGGAGAGGGGACGGAGAGAGGTTTAGGGGAGGAGCAGAGGGAGAGGGGCAGGTGCTGGGGGGAGGATGAGGGCAGCAGTTTGGGAGACGCAGTGTTGGAGAGTGCCTTTGGAGATGTGGTGAGGGCTATGGGGGAGGAAGACGGTGAAGACTCCCTACGAGGCTGAGTGAGGAGTGCCAGGGGCTTTGAGTTGGCAGCCATGCCAGTAGACTGGATCACACTGAAGTGTTGCTGTGGCCCCTCTGTCCGGGACCTAGAGCTGTGCAGAGCCAGTGGCGAGGTTTGGGACAAGGCAGGAGGGGAAACAGAGCAGGCTAAGGGCACAAGGGTCGGGGGGTTGGCGGGGACCTTCTTGTCCTGGGGCTCCCCAGAAAGTCGTCTGTCAGTCTTTGCAGTTCCAGTGCTGGGTATCAAAACCTGGGAAGGAAATCAAACGTCTGTTAGAACAAACAACAAATAATTCATTGTACATTTTAGTGAACGAAGGCACCAAGTGGATTCCTGATTTGCCTTTGTTTCTGTATTCAACAACAAAAAAAAAATGCTTTCACACTTTGTTATCTACTCTCCTGGTCTACCTTTGTTTTCTTCTTTGTCCGCTTCTCAGAATCAGACAATTCACTCTGTTTGTCCTCTTCCTCGTCATCCTCATCGTCATCATCATCATCTTCATCATCCTCTGCTAGGTCTTCCAGATCACTGCTGAGGGAGCCGTCACTCGAGCTGTCTGAGGATGAGCCTGATTCGCTGTTGCTCCCCACACAAGTATCTGCCGGCTTCTTCCGTGGCTTCTGAGTCAAGAGAAAAAACTGCAAGAATCAGCTTCACTGCATCGTGCTGGCTCGAGCATTTCACGTCGCTTTTTTTCAAAGCAAGGACGGAACCCAAATCTCAGGACTGACCTTCTCTTTAGTTTTCTGGACTGGCTTTTCCACCAACTCTGCTGGATTGTTCTGAGGGCTGCTACGGTGACTGTTCGAAGGGTCTGAATTTTTGGTTGGCTTGGCCGATGCCTGAACAGGAGCCGGACTCCCAGAAAAGCTCCCTGATTGTGTGGTGGGAGGACAGACCCCGCTGCCATTCACTGCCCCATTCACCCCTAGAAACACAAAACAGATGTACTGTATTACTAATCAGCTCCATCTTCTCTGAGAACTTTGCTACGCAGGATAATGAAATATCTGGAACTAACTGCAGAATGGAATACGACTAATAAAAATATTGATTTATACATGTATCTCATCAAACATGCCGGCTGCGCGAGGCGCAAACCCAACATGAATGGTTTACATAATAAAAGATAAATTAAAAGATACTGTGAAATTAAAAGAGTGCAAGAAACAGAGATTACGAGCAGGAACACGAGCGAAAGAGGGGGCTGACAGAATGACTAAGGGAGGAATGAAAGTCATTAAATGTGTCTTGAAAAGGAGAAATCTCATCATAGGACAAAGTGGATTTAGGCTGTGGAAGAAGAAGATGATCGAGATGGTGGGAGAAGAGAGATATAGACAAAGTGCCTCATAGAAAAGCAAAGAATACACAAACCTCCACATCACATAACACATATGATAGGCCAATGTTGAGAATTATATGGACATGCTGAAGTTTACTTTAAAACAAAATGAAGGGTTCCTTGATCACCTGCTTATCTCTGGTTATAATTCTATTATAATGCTGCAGATGTGTGATGTACCTTTAGGTGGGGCATGGCTGTTCTTGCCGGGCATCCTGATCTGAACAGGAGTGGCGCTGTGGTTCGGCTGAATGTGAGGGGCGAAGAATGGAGGGAAGCCAATGAAAGAGGGGAGAAAGGCAGCAGCTCCCCGTCCATGGGCTTCAGCAGCTCGCCACCACTCTGTTGGAGAGGAGAGGAGAGAAGAGGATTAAGGACAATTCCCCATTTAGCCAATTGCTGCCCAAAACTCAAAAGTCCACGTCTTACCAGAGAGGGCTCCTAGCTGTGGGTGGGCAGCCAGAGCCGCTGACATGCCCAGGGAACCCAGGCCTCCGAACTCAGGCCTGCCTGCTCCGGCAGTGTAGATGGCTCCGAAGGCTGGGTGGTTGACCAGAGGGAAGGCACTTGACAATGTGGAACCAATGAAGGGCTGCTCTCCCGCTGCTCCAAACAGACGGCCTGAGATGGATCCAAACCAAGGAAGACGTGTTCAAATTTTTCAAAATGTTTTTCAAATGCCATCCGTAACAGATAGTTGTGTATAACAACACACCAGCCAATGACAGAAAGCAACAAGTGGAGATGTGTTCTCAACTTTTGGCGGATTCAGTTTCAATAAACATAGAAAAACTGTCCTATAAAAGAGGAAATAATGCCGGTGTGGAGACATTTCCACTAAATCTGCAAAGACAAAGTAATTTCTTTGTCCATAAAGAAGACTCTGATTCGTTAACACAGAGAGTTTGACTTTATTGTTGAAATTGTACATTGTCTTGTTAATAGTGTCATTTTGTTGTTTCAGGCTACTGCTTGTCTTTCTCATACTGATTAAAGTCCTATATCACAGGATTGTAAGATGTTTGAACGGTGAACTCTAGTGTCTAAAAATACTCGGTTCTAACTCGATTTCATTACTTGTGCAAATTTAACAAATCTTTTCTTCCATAAAGCTAATTTTGACATTAGTGCACAGCTTGTATGACAGTTGTTTATTGCACCTTTAGCACATCTCAGTGCCCTACTGTTAGCTTCGTATATGTTTATTTGTGTAGACCGAGAACATGTTCCCAAATTGCCTCACTGAGCTCTTTTCATGTAAGGACCGACAGGGTGTAAAAACTGGACTTAAACAGCTTTTGAAGGAGTCGCTTCTTATCCACCTGACTATAGAAGAATTAAATACAGAAAGACTGACTTCTATTTGTGTAAGAATTACCTTCAGATTTAGCTTTCACTGAGTGCACACGTAATTTTAAAAGGCAGCTGTACTGTTTCTGAGCACGACAGACTGACTACTGCATCAGGACGATGCTTATTTCTTTAGAGTAAAACATTCACATTTAAACTACAGAGCATTTTGTCATAATCCAATTTCAGCACGCAGCTATTTGTGTATTGCTATTTCTCCAGTTTAGAGTGTCCGAATATGCTGCGCTATGACAAAGGCTGGATATTGTTGGTGAGAAAAAGAAGTGTGTGTATAAGACGTAAAAAGCTAACCTCCTTCCATCCTTTTGGCATTCAATTTCAGCGCAGAAGAATACTTCATCAACATCATCATCGTCTAGCATTTTCCTGAGCACAATCATTTCTGGCAGGGGCGACTGCCACGTATTACCTCCTCCCAGAGTCAGATGCAATTTGGTGTGAGCATATTTCATGCAAATTCAATTTCTATTCCAGAAAAAGAGAGCAAGCCTGCTTGATGCCGCCGCATAAGCCAGGTAATACACATGCAAAAAAGTGATGACTGAAAGAAAAGAAAAGTGTTGTACACAGTGCGGATGAAAATGTCAAACTACTATACACTTGCACACACCACAGAAATGTAAAATAGAGTGACACTGGAGCACAGTGTTTTCTGAACTAATGCAGTCTGGGATCTAATTATCCAGAGGGAGACACAGGAGGGCCAGTTATTTGTGCTTTATACCAAAACACAGACCATAAATGAACACGATTCTACAGATGCATCTCAGAGACTATTTTTAAGTGAGAATCAAACTGTTTGTGGTTATGTGGCGAGAAACAAAGCCTCGCCAGCATGCCAGCAGTGTGAGAGAGTATAGCCCTTTGTGTTGGCTTCAAGGCCCCTCTCTACCACAAGACAGCAAAATCTGCCTTTTGAATGTCATTAGAATATGCTGAATATGTAGAGGCCGCCTTGCCAGCGTCAGCTAGTGGATACGAAGATAAACGACTGCAATGCAACCCCCAGAAACGCCAGCCACAGCATTCACTTATGCCTGGGGTGCCCACCTCTCCCCCACACACCCCTTTCCTTTCTAGGCATCTGCAAATGCCTTTTCAATATTAATGCAGGCTTCCAGAAGGCGAATAATTAAATCTAAAAATTTGAAGCGAGACAGAAGCACAGGAAAGACATACCTAGGATTACCTACTCTCTCTTCCTCGCTCTGTGTCTCTGTCTCTCTCTCGCTCCCTCGCCCTCTTTCTCATTCTGTTTCAATCCTTCCTCCACTCTGACAAACTGCACCGCCTGCTTTTTTCATGTTTGGATGCTGCCGAAGGGGGATTAATTTGTTGTTTGTTGCAGTCAATCAAATTTCCACAGACAGATTTAAGTTAATTGCATCCGTGAGTTGATCCCCGAAGAAGAGAGTGCTACAAGCGCCGATCAGCTTTTATTCTCCAAGTGATATCCTCATCAATGACACGCGCGCAAACACACACTCACTCACTCACACACATGCACAAACACAGTCCGTGCTCATTTTCATGTTCTTCAGCTTTTTTTTCCTTAAGTGTTATTGGCACATTGGCAAAGGACCTTGAATCAATGCCTGCACAGTCTGTGATGATACTATATCACTGCAAAACGTAATTACTGATGTTACCTGCTTACACAATACACTTGACATATTCTTGTTGTTCTGGTTGAAAATGTTTTTCCTTTTAATCATCGTGATACTTGGATGTGGGAAAGCGACAGAGATGACATTAACTCGTTTGTCTTGGTTGTGTATGTGCACAGGCATCGTATATATGTTTAACTTACAGTCCACGCAACGAATAAGACGCTCTGTGAAATGAAAAAGAATTGGCTTAAAGCACAGCAGAAGTTCAGAGCTAACAGCCTGCCTGTCAGCATTGCTTTTGACGCTCAGTCCAAAATCGCTTATCTAGAAAATCTGAGCACACGTAATGGCACAGAGGGATAAGAGGGATGTATAATGCATAAGGAAGAGATGCTCCTAATGGCTTCTTCTTTGGGGCAACACTGACGAGATGGAGGACAAAACAAGGGGCTTTATTTTGCTCGCTTCCTCTTCTCGTAACAGAGAGAAAAGACAACAATCACAGAGAAAGCTGGATATTCTATTCCCTGCTCTGTGCAATCTTGGTCTACGTGTGTGTGTGCGTGTGTGTGTGTGTGTATAGACCTATGAAACAACAGCGAGACATTAAGAAATGAGGAGAAAGAGAGTATGAGCAAATGATTCACTCGCTCTCACAAGGGACATTTGAGAAACACACAGAGATACAAACACATACACACACACTCACCCCAAATATACACACACTCCTCTTTGCCTAATGGCTTTGACCAATACATAGAAAGGAGGCTGGATGCCGTACAGGGCTGACTAGACACTGAGTGGCTGACAAATGTTAAATCATGCAGGCAGAGGCTCTCTCTCTCTCTCTCTCTCTCTCTCTCTCTCTCTCTCTGTCACACACACACACACACACACACACACACACACACACACACACGCACAGTGTCGTGCTGAGCCTGACTCTGAGGCAGCTGGAGCCAGAGAGCTGAAGGTTGTCAGGAGACATGGCGAAGCATGTGTGTGTTTCTCACACAAAAGAGCCCCCTAATTGTTTGGGATTCATTAATGCAGCAGCTTTTCAATTGCAACCCAAGCTGTCAGGAAAAAAAAAATCTTTGTAGCTGGGAGAGAGGTGTATTCACACAGGCTGCAAAATAACTGTATAATTAATACTGGAGGAAACTCATTTTTCATGGTAAAGAAATGAGGAAGATTCTGAATGCTATCGAGACATGAAGGTGACCATATTTGACATGTTTTTTATGGTTACACGGAAACTGTTTGCAGTGTTTTCTGGTATTTTTTCTTCTATAGACATGGTCTTTCAGAGGCAGAAGATCCACAGGGGTAGAAAAAGTGTTGCTTACCAGAGGTGCTGAGGGTGGATCCCAGTGCTGAGGGGCTCGGGGCCAGGCTGCTCTTAGAGTGGGGAGCAGGGGATGATGAAGAGGAAGAGGAGGAGGAGGAGGAGGAAGAGGCCGCAGGGGAGGAGGTGCGAGCAGCAGACAGGGTGGGCGCAGGGGAGGCCAGCCGCTCTCCAGACTCCATATCTGTCAAACACAATCCAATCAGCAGGGTTACAATAGCAAAGCACACCCACCCGTACACTCGCAAACACACTCGCTTAAACACATACACACGAATGCATACTGTCACACCTACACAGCATGTTCGAGCAAGCACGCGCACACACACACATCTCCTGACACTTTTCCTTTCACATCTCACTTCCCCTGAACAATATTTCTATTTAGCCATGCTCACTGGCTCCAAGCCTCCATTGATTCTATATGGGGTATGAAGGACGATGACATCTTTAAGGACTCTAATACCAGACAACAAAGCAAGTTTTACATTTTGACGCAAGAGAAAATACCAGAGTTGCCAACGTGTTCTGCCACAAGACAGTCGCTTTTTACCGGGAACTCTCTCTGCTGAGGTTGAAGTGGGATTGACAGAGGTTGGCGGAAAAACTCGAAAACAAAATGGACAAATAACACATTTTTAACTTTTCTGTCATTCCCCCTCCCTCAGACACACAGGGGCTTACATGTGCAAACAAACTCACATGCGCACACATGCACACCTGTGTTTGACAACCAGGAATCCTTAACACCCCCTTGATAAAAAAAAAAAGACATTTAAATTTAAGAGCTCTTTGAGGCTTTAAAGACGACATTGCTCCCTGAGTCCTTTCAGTTGTAACTTGAACTAAATGGAGAGGCTTTTAGATGACGAGTGCATTAACCAACACAGCAGTTTTCCATTATCAGTCTCACAGTCGTCATGCCAGCCATTATCAACCGACCAACAACATAAACCCTTACAAGAAACATTTGGTCATTCTGCAGCCAAATATTTTACTTACATTATTCAACTTTAATCCCCTTTTGCTTACAACTGAGAACACAATGTGGCTGTGCCCACACTGCTGCTAACTTGTGCAGCTAAATAAATACAAAGCAGTTTCACAACACATGAATTCGTACACACACGCCTGAATGCACACTTCACACAATTCAACCCCCACTGCAGACACACATACACACAAAATCACCTCCGCTGTCTATCACATCAACCTGACTCTTTTTCTCTCTTCTCCTTTTCCATATCCCTCTGCCTGACACTAATCCAGGACTGAAAATCCCCTTCAAAAGCACAGTTTGCAGATTGTGTTTTACAGGCAGGCTTTGTTATTGTGTCATTACACATAAACAGTTTCTGCCTCCATCTCTCTTTCCTTCCCTCTCTCCTGCCACCCCTCCGCCACCCTCCCTCCCTCTCTCCTCTGCAGTGGGAGCAGAGCCACTGATTAAATCTCTGAGACAAAAGCTGCTATCCTCTGAATATCAAGTATCAGCTTTTCGCCAGGAGCAACACTGACAAGAGAGAGGGAGAGTGGGAGAGGGAGAGAGGGAGAGCGAGAGGCGAGGATGACAAGAAAACCTGCTGCAGTCCACGGGGAGGAGGCTGGTGTGCCATCGGACTTGGGCAGCCATGACTGCCACTGCTGCAGTGAAAAGATGGTGGTTGTGTAATTATGAGCAAGGTCAAAGGTCCTTTGAGCGGCCTCTCATGCAAGGTGACAGGATGCGGGTTAAAGAGCCAAATTATCAACCCGAACAGCGAATAAATGAGCATTTAATATTAGTTACAAGAATAAATTTCTGGCTGAGTGAAGATGAACAGTTTCATCGTAATCTTAACCAAAAACTGCTACCTCTCTGCCACATTTTGTTGCATGAATGGCTGTCGCACTCTGTGCTCCTTCACTTCGGCTGTCACCCTTTAAATGTCAGGTTAGGGTAAAAAAAAAAAAAAACATGAAAAAAAAAGGATTCTTTCACAAGATTATAAAAAAGAGTGATTTTTTTTCCATGGTTACTCCTGACAAAAAATGTAAGTATCATTAGAAGTGTGATGAAAATGGAGAGGAGCTGTGGCCCTTCATAATTATCATAATGCACATGAAAACAAAAGGCTCGTGTCTCAGAGGACGAGCAAGCTTATGTGGTGTCAGCTGGTAAGTGAAGCGGATCATTCCCTACCTTTTCAGAGGGAAGGAAAAACAGAGAAAGAGGGAGAGAAAACGAGATTGAGGGGGGGAAAAAAGGATAAGCAAGACAATGCACTCTGATTTTGTTGTGGAAAAAAAGACAGAAGAAAGGAAAAAAGTGGAGAAGATGAAGGACAGGCTGTAAACCATTCCTGTCGTTTCTCAATATCTGCACTTAATGTCTCGCCTTGTCAAAACGTGATGATGTGAACAGAATTGATTTCCCCCCTAACAAACAACAAAAAAGCAATCCCTCCTTTGCAGAGGTGTAAAGCAGAGCTACCCTCCCCCTCATCTCCTCTCATCTCTCACAATCTCTCAAAGGGCCTCTTTCTGGGATGAGAGATGGAGAAAGAAAGGACAGCAGGGGAAAAAACGACTGCGAGGCAAGTCCATCTTCCTCCGACAACTACAAACTGATCACTTAGTGCAATTAAATCTAATAACAATAATAAGATTGAGCTCAGCAATGTACTACCAAATGCACAGCCACAACAATGATTGCAACAATAATGGAGCGCCAAGGTATTTAAGGATCCAATCCTGACTTAATTATGAGAAATTAAAATGGATTTAGCATCAGAATTAGCTTGATTTTATAGGTAATTAACGGCACACCACAGTGGCGGTATAAGGCAAGCGTTATAATCTCCGTGAACGGCTAAATCAATTTGACTTGAACAACACCAACCAATCAACGCGGAGCGGTGCAACCAGAAACAGCAGGTCTCACAGATGCAAGGAGAGGGAGAATTTATGCTAATGGATGAACTATGATTTATAAGATGTGCTCCAGCGGCAGATTCAGAGTCACGTCCACAAATACACCGCAGCACCCAGCTGTCAACGCATGCAGCTAATAGTGGCTGGATGCAACAGCCCTTCAGGAGATAGTGTAGCTATAAACAGCTCCGCGGTTTTATGATTGCATGTGGCCTTCATATAGGAGCCTTCACATGTCAGTATCATCTGGAAGGAGAGCAGAATAGTATAAAAGAGAGATGGAGTGCGTGCATTTGGTGGCGGTGTAATGGCCTGTGCTGCATGGTATGTGGCCTTACATCACGCATTTGTTTTGTAGTGTTGTATGTCTGTGCTGCGTGGATGTAATGCTGCTTGGGTACGTGTGCAGCGGTTTTACGTAAGACTGCTAATACATGAGCCTATAGAAGCGTGAGTGTGTGTGTGTGGATCCGTGTGTGTGTGTGTGTCACGGCCTCAAACTATTCAACCCCCTGTGTGTCTCACTCCTGCCCCTTTCCTCCTCGCCCCTTCAACGCACACACATACAGACAAAAAACACACACACGTACACACAGTAACAGATGGCTGATACTAACTGAGATAATCCGCCAACAGAGTCATCAGCATGGATCAGTGGTAATCAGAGTGTGGACACAATGTCTCTTCTCCAGCCGTAATGGAAGGAGCGCCTGGCGCAAGAGAAGGGGAAATGCATTATTCCCCATGATGCCCTGACCCCATTCAAAGACACACGGTGGCTCCCAGCTCTCTTTCTTTTTTCTTCTTGCCGCAGCCGACAAAGGCTGTATCATCGCTGCTTCCGCAACATTCACTCTGTCCTCTGGATCTCTTACTCCCCGCCTTTTATTGTCATCTGCAACTGTGTCAAACGCAGACCTCCATTTAGCTGTGTCCTGCTCCGAGTAGCTAACAAGAGAAATGTCAACATAGCAAGTGTGTCATGATGAAGGTTGCTGGTGAAGAAGAGGATCGGAATGAGTAATCCACTATTAGCACTTCTTGTTTAATCAGCGTATGGGAGACGTTGCTTTTTTGTTGTTGTTTACAGTTAGTTTTTCTGTGTATCTCAGAACAAACACACTGACTTGTTTTTACCATTTCCAGTTATTTTATTCAGTAATTTCCAGTTCTTTCTGAGAATTGATAATACTTATCTAGTATCCACAAGCTCCTCTGGTGGTTACCAGGTGACAAACTGTTCTCAAGAATGACTCATTACTGAAAGGCACCACACACACACTGGCAGGCACGCATGCAGTCACACGCACGCATGCACGCGCATACACAAACACACACGAAGCACACAGAAAAGGACCTTTCTGTTGCAGTTGTGATTGTGAAAGTGAGATCATTGACTCTAAATCTGCATGCACATCTTTTATTTCTGACCTTGTTCGGGCACATTGTTTGAACGTCCCACCTCTCTTGTTGTGTTTGTATATGTTCGTGTGGGTGTGTGTTTTTGTAAGCACGACATGTGCATATGGATGTGGATTGTTTGTACTTTGCATGCTTGTTGGCAATGAACACTAACCGAGCAAGATCATCTTGCTTATAACAGAGTGCACGCACAGGCTCACTTGACCCCTTTTCTCCACCCTTCATCCCTCCCCTCCCTGCACGCACACCGTCCGCCAGGAAATGACATAACCAGGCGCCTTGGCAAAAATTAAGTGACAACCTTTGTCCAGAGTCAAACATCAACTCAGGGAACATTTAAAGAGACAGCATGTACTGTGTGATATCACGCTGGTTGCAGAATCTGAAAGGTCATAACAGAAATGGTGTGATTTAGTCTAAGGCTGCTGATTAATCATTTGGTCGATAAATTAGTGAAAAATTTCCATCACAATTAGCTGGAGCCCACAGTGATGTCATTGCTTAGTTTGTCCAAAAGCCGAAGACATGCAGTTTATTATCACACTAATTAATATCTCACAACTCAGAAGCTGGAGCCAGGGAATGTTTGGTATTTTCAATTAAAAATTACTTTATTAATTGGTTAATCATTCCAGCTCTATTTTGGTGGTGGTGTAATGGCCTGTGCTGCTTGTGTTTATGTACTGTAGCCCTTCATGGCACTTTGGAAAAAGTACATTTTAAATTCCTGAAAAAAAAAATAGTATACTGAATTGCCAAATAATAAATAGGACATTTGCAAAACTGCGCAAGTGCTTCAAAAACTGACAATGGATTGAGCCGAGGCCTGAAAGGACTACAAAGAGACAGCATGCCCCAGTGTGGCCTGTCTAGGTGACAACAACTAGAGTGACTCAGACCCCTCCCTCGGCTCTGCTCCTGCCCAGTGACAGATGGCAGAGCAGGGCATGTAGGGGATGGGCACCATCTCTCACCCCGCCTCAGCTAGCCTTGGCAGTGGTGCTGGCCACAGGTCTTATTACAGCCACACCACTGCCCGCCTGCCTGCCTCCATGTAACACTGGAGCTTACCACGCTAGAGCCGCTTACTGCCTGCCAGGGCAAAAAGGTAATGATATGGTCCTGTGTGTCGCAAATGGTGGAGCGTGGCGTTAGCACTGAAGAGTTCCCAGCTTCAGTGTTCACTGGGCCCTGTCGTAAAAAAAAAACACATGCGTATCCATGTTGCTGTAAGAGGCTTTAGATAAAATATAAAACCAAATGGCATGCCACACGCATTCTGTATATTTTTGAAATGACAAGAAATCAGCTCTTGCCAAATGGCTTTATTTGCCTTTTCAAGCATACTGTAGATGCCAAAGGCTGGAATCAACACCCCTACTCACCATCCGTCTCTGCTGGGTTCCCAGTGACAATAATGTGATTTTGGGACATGGTGATGACTCGGTGGAGAGGAATAGGATAGGCTTGTCACTTGTGTTTGATGTCAAACCTATGTGTGACAGAATAGTGTTACTCAGCTCAACCAGACATAGCACTACTCCCATTTCCTGGCCATAAATAGAAGAGAATGAGCCGGTAAGAGTGTGTGTCTGTGTGCATGTGTTTGCGAAAGAGTCTCTGCGTAAATGTGTGTGTATGCGCACACGAGCACACCCGTATGCACCATCCTAAGTATCATAAAGTAAGCTCAATAAGAAAATTCCCTTCTCTTATGCTCATTCGCATCTGCATCCAGCCAAAGCTAATTATTCTCCCCATGGTAACCTAGCAGGGTCTTCACATCAAAAAACCAGAAGTGTGCATCAGGCAATCATCCCTGATGAATCTGCCCTTCTCCCTCTGCTAGCCACTCACACTCATCTGCCAGTCTCACTGCTCATTACAGTTTTTCTGCAGACTGAACCAGATCTGCTCGCCACTGGCTGCATGTGTCTACAAGAGTCCATAATGACTTTGGAGCAGTTTGGAAGCACAGAATAACACCATCTCAATGCTTCAGAGAATATAGACACACATTCATGCCTGTGCGTGCGCACGCACGCACGCACACACAAACACACACAAGTGCGCGCGCACACACACACACACACATACACACACACACACACACACACACCACATACATTGGAGGCAAGGTGAGTGTGGTAAACCAATGCCTGTGGAGGTTATTTACCATTTAGATTACACACCGCAATGTATTTTACATTTGCTCTACTGCAATTTTCAGAGCAGAGCGTCACTGTATGTAACAAAGAGTAAAACTGATGATTTGCAAAAAATGTACCCCAAGGCCTGAAACAGTGAGCTTAGATACTAGGTGCACAACTCACTTCACAAAATACATCCCACATATTAAATACAGTAGCTAAAATTCTCCAGTATTTAAAAAGACAATTGCAGACGTTTGCAAAATTTTGCAGTACTAAATCAACTGAAAATGCATTTTTAATATGTCTCATTATTTCATATAACATATTCATATAACATTGCCCAGGTTAGTAGCTCTACAATGCTGTAACTGCTGAATATTGTAATATCTAGTACTTTTTTGATTTGAGGTTAGAGGAAAATAACATTTACAGCGTGACTGATGCAAAACAGGTGAACTAGAGCAAACCGATGCTTTAAAGCAACAGTCACTTAATGTGTTTCAGCTGTAAACATTTTGTTTTGCACACAACCAGACCTATTTCTTGCATCTCAATAGACACCTGTTGTACAAATTTTGCTCTGTGAAATCTCACTCAGATTAAGTTAGTGTAGCCAGTAATGCAAACAATCCAAATGTATTACAGGAAATGTAGATGTAATCTAAAAAGGTTCACTATTTATACTGAAAATGTTTTACTCAGTGCTATTATGTGTAAAAAAGTGATGAATGTTTTCTCTGATGCTGTTTTTATTGAATGACTACATGACTTCATAACATATATTTTACTGTAAAATTCTTGATATTACTACAATTGAACAGAAAACATGTATTTCTTTGTTATATGAATACATATTTTAAATGATGTTATTTATAGTGTGTGATTTTGAGCTCATCTCAGGCTGCAATGCAGTCCCATAAAATTTTACTGTATTTATGATACAAACGGATGGATGGATTATCACTGTTGAGTGTGATTTCCTGTTTAAATCTGAATAAGATATCCCTCATTCTGTGAACTGCACATATTTAAATAAATGCAGGAAATACAAAAATACATAAGACGGAATAACAGGAAATAGCATCAAGATATCAGGGAATATCAAGGAAAGGAGAGAAAGGGAGACAGAGACAGAGAGAGAGAGAGAGAGAGAGAGGGAAAGAGGGGGAGGGGGGAGAATGAGCACAGTACCTCAGATATGCATAATGCAAATGACATGCATGTCAAATGGCAAAACAAACTGACAGTGACAGAACAATGGAATAGCCAGAGAGCTGCAAACCTTGCTTGAGCAATCATTGGAGCCCCTTCTGTCCATTTCCATGGGAAGAAACCATTTCGAGTCAGTTGTGTTCGACTGAAACTTTACTTGCAGGAGATAACTGATATCACTGTGCAAATGTGACAGAATTCAGATAAGTGGTGTGATGGCAGAAATAGCTTATTCAAGACTACCAGTAACAAGAGCCTGGATTGATACTGCCCCTGGAGCACGTGTTGTCCGACAGAATAGGTTGTACATGCACAGTCACAGATGATTTTTCACTGCTCCCGTCAGCCACGCAGATTCCTCCTTCACTGCCTGTCACACTGCCAAACTGTACAGAGCAAATGTATCTGTGAGATATTTAGATTTAACCTCTGCAATGTAACACAGTTTGTGATGATTCAATTAAATTCACCATTACGGCAACCTTACAGAGGACAGCGAAACTATCTTTTTGTTTATATACTTATATGACAAAAATCAACAAAAACAACAGCTTCTCATATCCCAAGAGATGATTGGTCGATCAAAAGAAAATTAATATTAACCGGCACCTACTTTGATAATTAAAAATTAATCTTTTAAGACAGTTTTCAAGCAAAAAAAAAAGCCAAATATTACCTAGTTGCAGCTTTTCTTTGTTTAATGTGATAGTAAATTGAATATGTGCCCTGGTGGCTCACCTGTATAGTGTGTACCAAGTATCAAGGCTGAGACTTTACTGCAGCAGCCTGGGTTCAATTCCAGCCCAAGGCCTCTCGCTGCATGTCATCCCCTCTCTCTTTCTCCAGCTGTCACCATCACAAATAAAGCAGAAATGCCAAAACAAATGTTTGGATATTTTTGAGTTTCGAACACTCTGTCAGACAAAACAAGTAATTCTAAGATGTCACCTTGGGCATATAGGCCTCATTTTCTGACATTTTATAGACCAAATGATTAATCGATTAATCAGGAATATAACTTTCAGATTAATCGCTAATTAAAACAATTGCTATTGCACTACCAACCATAACATTCCAAAAGCCCTTGATTAATTACCAGTAAATCACTATAAACCAACTCCCTGGCACATGGTCTTTGCTGTACCTTTTTGCACTACCCAAGGTCACAGCAGAACCTGAAAAATAATACTGTCCATAGTTAAGGTTACGTCACATTTGCTCTTTCCAGTGTTACTAAACACATATGCAAAATTAGAATTATCGGCTAGGGGCTTCTCAGTTCCTGCATTCCTGAAACTTGCTGTACAGTTGGCTGCTAACATTGCTAAATGAGGAGGCTGCTCACATCTTTGGCTTGATGCTGTGTCGATTATCTCTTCTGCAGCCCCTTAACACCTTTTTCCCGGCCAGCCTCTCCTCTCTCACTCTGCTTTTTGCCCTTTCTTGTCTTTTGTTGAAATCAACATTGATAACACCTGCGACATAACGACTTCATTAAAGGACCCTGGCTCTTTGTTCCAGCACAAACAGACAAATGCTAAATGTGGGCAAACATGCGCTTCACATCAGCTGGTAAACAGAAAACATGTTAGTTGTTTACAGTGGCACAAGATCCACAGCGCAACATGTGCGTTCAAATACTGAAATGAAGCTTAGGTTTTAAAAGCTATTGACTAGTTTCAGAACAGCGATCTGGCAACATAAGCTCTGATGAGAGAAAATCCACCAGCATTAAACTCAACATGTCAATCACTTGTATTCCTCTGTTCAAACGGGTGCTTTACTTAATGTTAAACATGTGAAAATGACTGGCTGGAAGAGAATAGTGTTGTATTGACAGAGAGGGAGGCAAAGCAGCAGGCAGTCAGCCACTCTGTTCTGCTTCACTGCAACATGGGAGGGAGGCCAGCATGGACACACACGCACACACACACACACGCACACACATACACAGACACACAGATGTAAAAACACACATACAGGCATGTACACACGGGCAAGCGCACACTTGCACAAATGCACACACACTGATACTCTCTCTTCCTCTTGCGCTCTCTCTCTCTCCCAGACACACACACACACACACAGTGCAGCAGGTGAGGTGCCAGCACATCACAGCGCTGCCATTTTTCAGTGTCTTGCTCAGGGAGAAGCGCTCTGACATTTTATGAAGCACTCTGCAGAAATCAGCAGCTTGTAATGGCGGCTGGACTGTCACTCCTTTCCACTCTTCACACTCCCTCTATCTCCCTTCCTCACACTGCTTTTAAGATATAATCTCCCTTGATTAGCATAATCTAATCAATTTTATGAAATTGGCTTTTAATTACAAAGAACAATCTCTTCCTCCTAGACCCTGCACAAGCTTTAATTGTCTTTAATATTTGAAAAAAAGGCAAACTGAGGCAAGAGGTAAAACACCAGTGAAAGGTTAGAAAATGCCCATCACACTAAAGTAAGACAAATAACTAAGATTGATGGCAAACGGGTATAAATAACATAAAGGGTATAAATCTGTTTTAACATTATGAATCAGCAATCTAGAAAATGCCCAGGACTGTTATATCAGATGGTAAAACATTTACACGTGTAACTCTGAAAGCTGTTGTTTTCTCACATCATTACTGACCCTTGGAATCATGGCTGCTGATATTACTGTACGTGCTTACTGGAAAGGCCCGATGATTAGAAACCCAGCTGTTAAATATGTTCTCTGCATGAAAAACAGGAATCTATAACCATGATTAACTCTCTGGTATGCTGTTGTGTCTGACAAGCTCTCTGTTGAGCAATGATTAACAGCTACTGACTCTACAGACCGCTGCTAGCACATTAACACAATGTTTAGATTAGGCAGCCCCTCATTGAAGCCATTACTGCTGTAGCTAAGCTAACAGTCGTCCTCAGAAGCTGGGCAACCGACAGCCTGTGGCCCGACAATTTACAACGATGACAAAGCTTGGCAACCATGGTCTAAACTTTTCACCCAAAGTTTCACTCAGGGCCGGCGCATTTTAGAGTAACTCAGAATAGTATGCCCACAGGAAAAAATGTGATTCAACTTGAAATATGTGGGAAGTGTCGAGGCCAAATCTCTCAGTGTAGGCTACGCTATAAACCTTAAACTAAGCCGATTTCATTAATGTGACATTAGCATTTGTAATGAGAAAAGGGGAAAAAACCCTTGGGACATCTCTGTACTGTTACAAAAACCACACATACACAAGCATGCGCATGCCCACGCACACACACAGACACAAATGTTCACACAAACACAAGCAAACATAAACACACACAAACACATAAGCCGCAATATCAGGCACTAATTTACATCCATATTACACAAGAATCGCAAAATGCAGCCAAAACACAGAAGAGGAAAAATAGTAGTATTTGCGTAGGTTTTATAATGAAATATCTCAGCTTAGTCTCTGTAAACTATCAGTGACAGTTAGTAAATCTGTTCAACCTTTACTGATGAACTGAGCAGATAATGCCAGACAAATAAAGCCCGGAATTCACTCCCACTCTACCGCTCCAGACAGAAAGTAGGGGAGGAAGAGTGTGTCAAGAGCAAATCTTCAACAGTCTCATCACCTTTTTTTTTTTCAACTTGCCAATACACGTCTGTGGTACTCCCCGACTCAGAGCTCCTGTGATGCGTGACGACACTCCTTGTTTCTTCTTCAACAAAACAATTGCATATATTAAACTGACTTGTCCCTTTTCAGACAACACAGCAGTCCTGGCAAGCATCTACATGTTGATTTGTTGGGTAAGTGACTGTAAGGTTTTCATTGAGTCTATATTGAGCTGTACATTTCCAAACTGACCAAAGTCGCTTTAGGGCCTGACCAGTGGCTTGATTAGTTTAACTGTTGTTTGTGTGAGGCAGTGAAGTTAGGACCTGAAGATAAAGCTGGAAGCTTGGATTTAAACTAACAGGGAGATAGCACAAAGTATTTAAGGAAGAATGGGGCTCTTTTATGTTTCTGTATAGGTAACTTTCATCATGTGTTAAGACGCTACATACATCCACAATAAGAGCATATTTTTCTGTCGCTTTCTTGCTTGGTTTGGGGCTGATATGTTGGGGATTGTAAATATATATGTCTGACTATAAAGATTTGAATATCTTATCTTAAATTTCTGTTTCGTAAGAAGACACATAAAGATGGACGTCCTGGAAGCTCACGTGGTAGATATCATGTATCAAGACTGAGTCCTTAGTGCAGCGGCCTGGGTTTGATTCCAGCCCGGGCTCTTTACTGCATGTCATCCCCTCTCTGTCTCTCTCTCTCGCCCCTGCCCTTCCTGTCTCTCTCAGCTATCACTATCAAAGTTGAAACGGGACAAAAACAAAACAAGAATATATATAAATATAAATCTTTATATTGAATATAAAACACCTAGTGGTGGGGGAAAAAAGCATGGCAGGTTGTTTAAGAGTGGAAAAAAAGACAAACGTGCAGCATAGCAACTACATGTCACATGAGAGATGTGATTGGGTGAAGGTTATGATGATAACTTAAACAGCAATCTAGCCAGCAGTAGATTTGCTTTATCGGTTTTATTATTAACCAGCCCATTTATAAATCTATTCCAATACCATAAAGTAACAGGTAACAAGCGGCTTGTATATCTTTGCTTTTGGTTTCTATCCAAAAGATTTCTCAGCTATTTTCTTGCTGAGCACTGAGATACCTACAGTGACACGAAGCCTTGTAATAATGTTTGCTGCCCCAAATAATGAAAGTGGTCTATAATCACAGGATAAACACTGCTTTCTGTCTGGATTTACAAGACTACAAAACTAACGACGTGCAACATCAGTGAAGGGAGTGACAACTAACAAAGGTCTCCAGCAGAATTAAACCAGACACGCTGGGGATACTTGGTATGTATCTTAGGCCACAATGGCATCAGGACACCCCAAATGCAACATATTTTCCCCATAAACCTGAAACTGTGTTAATAAAAATCTCTTGTTGAAGGATTAGTGTTTCCTGTTTTAATGAAAGTGGAAGAATTTGGTTGCAATTGTTGTGTAACTTGACAAAATGCTCACAGCTGGCAAGCGTGTAACTAGAGCAAAGCCATGTGTTTCCAATGTTTAGGTAATGAATTAAAACAAAATGCCAATTCAGCGTGCACCAGAAATGACAAACAGGCCACCATTTATCCATTTAACATTGAGCTGCACTGATCCATGCACGTTTTAGAAAAAAACATTACAAGATTTGCTTTTTTATTGTGCCATACACACACGCACACATACACACACACACAAAAACAGGCAACGATGGGGAAAAATACAAGGATAAATACGTTGAAATATTTCAAGTTTCAACTGTATGACACAGAGAAAGAGGCTTTGACTAGGCTTAAAATGAGACCAAGTCAAAACCTACATTTCAGTGAGCTGAGATTAGACCAGAACAACATGGTGGTCGCCACAGTTCGCCTTAAGGCACACATAATGTTACTTTCACACAGTTTGTTTTTTCTTTCTTTATTTCTTTCTCTCAGCCCGGTTATTGTGACATCAGTTCCAAAGCAGTTGTGAAAAAGCTGGACCCAAAAGATTCAGTAAATGATGTTCACAAAGTGAAAATGTCACCGTCCAATCCTTGTGTTCTCGTTCCTGCCTACCTTTTCGTCATTGTCAAAACACAAAATCAGGGCAGGTTATATCTAGCAACACATACAGAATATTACATCTGCTTATTTTTTTCACAGTCAAGAGAAACTTAAATTTCAGCCAATTTTTTTTACACTGGTGAGAAATGTTTTTTATTCTCTTCAGTTCAGTGTGTGATAAAATATGATACTTTAGCCTTGACATACAGAGTAAAAAGATAATAAATGAGAGTCATAAGGGGAAACGGCTTCACTCTACCATTTTGCCAGTATCACCTTTCTGCTGTTCTATCCTGGACACTTTTTCTGCCCCCTGGGGGCAAATGTAGAAGACCCTTTTAAAAGTCCAGCTGTGCCTTTAAAAGAGTTTGTCACACCAGCGATGGGGTGCTTTGAAATGCCGTGCAGAATATCCACAAAGTAGAGCTCCTTTTTTCCTGTGGCATGGCCCTATTTCCTGTGTCACCACACTTTCCCTGCGTGACTTCATATAAAAAGTCAAAATATTTGAGCCTCCATTGTTAACTGTGTCAAACCCAGCCCTGACATTACTGCACTGCAATCACACTCCCACAGGTGGACACACACGTGCCCAAATACACACACACACACACACACACAGTTACCTGTGTTAGACTGAGCGTCACCGTTGTGTCACACTATCTTTTCATGTGAAACTATATCCACTGGCCCATCCTCTGGATCCTAGCACTTCCTTGTCGGGGAACCAATCACAAAGCTTGCCATCAAGCTGCTTTTGTTACCTGATATTACTTAAGGAGGAGCCAAGCAGCGAACAGAATAATAGCTTTGGCTCAACGTGAATGTATGTTTGTGTTTGGTGTGTGTATCTGTGCATATGTCACGACGAGTGGATTCCTTGTGTAGTGAGCCTGAAACCGAAGCTGCCTGGGCCTGTTGTTGATAGCTGTGTCTCACCCACTCACTGCCCCAGAGGGAGTCAGGACCAAGACCACTGCTCAGGGTCTGTCTGTTCACACACATGAAACACAGGCTTGGATTACACAGGGCTCAAATATGACTCATCCCAAGGAGAGAGGGTGGAGGAAGGCCCTCTCTGTTGTTTTGCACAAATGCACACACACACTGCCTGCAATGATAGCTACATCACAGGCTCAGAGAGGACCTTGTGGTTCCACACACCTGCCAAAGACAGATGTTAAGAATAAATCAGAGAGAAGCTCAGACTGAAGAGAGGCTCCGCACTGCCATAACTCCACTAACTCACTACACAGTACACTAACTGGAGAGCAAACAGCTGCACATGACAACATACACCAGTGATGAAAGTAACAATAGCATGCATGCACCTGACATGCATACTGAGAGAGGCTTCGTTGTGTCGGGAGTATTTTCCAGTTTCCGTCTCACAGGGTCCACTCATATTTTTGTGCTTTTAGCTCGGTTCTGTCGCTGTGTGACCGAACTCCTCTGGAGCTGAGGGTTTTTTAAGTGTAATTGTTCTGGAAGAAGCTGAAATCCTCCAACGACAGACAAACAAGTCACAACAAGGCTGAAAGCAGTGTGGGCGGTTTGGAGAGGAAGCACTTTTTTCCGCTGCTGACTAGGTGAATTTCATGATTTCTTCATTTAAATATAGCCGCACTGGGTTATGAAGGATCAACACGCTCACAAAGCCTGCTCTTTAAGTAGATGTGTTGCACAATAATATACTCAAAAAGCTATTTTAGGGGAGGGTGACCTCTAAAAGCACAATTCAAGCACCAACGCAACATCATCCTACATCCTGTCAGTCAGTGTGGCACACTTCCTGGTTCCAGAAACCATGTGTCATAAAGAAGAAAACTCAGATGCATCCACACAAGAGCGTAGCTTTTGTCTCTGCTGGCAGCCATGTCTATGGGCATCTTTTGTCACTTGAAGTTTTTTTTAGCCTTTGTCGTCTAACAGGCTGGGAGAGGCAAAGTGGTCTGTGCAAGTGCTGTGTGTGTGTGTGTGTGTGTGTCTGTGTCTGAGTGTGTGTGCATGGTATGCATGTGTGGTGTTTGTGTGTGTGTCATAAACAGACACCTTTCACGCTTTGTGGCCCAGAAACAGGATAAAACAGTGAGTTAACCAGCAGTGCACTGACATTATCTCTTCTTTGCTGTCCTGGAATGCCAGCCTGCTGTGAAACTCCAAATATGTGACGTCCTGTCACACCACATAATGCGTGTGTGTCTATGCGTATGTGTGTGTGTGTGTGTGTGTGTGTGTGTGTGTGTGTGTGTGTGTGTGACAAATCAGGAAAGGAGTGAGTGTGGGTGTTTTGCTTTGTCTTCCTGCATTAAAGGCACAAGACCAAGTGTGAATGTTTGGGTCTTACAACTTGATAAATCTTCAAAAATGAGGCACCTTGAGGCTCACAAAGACTATAAAATGCCGGTAAAGCAGCCCAAAAGAAATCTAATCAAAAAAGCAGCAAACAAATAGCTTTGAAAAAATCTGCAACAGAAACATAATGAATGGGTAAGTCAGTGTCAGTGGATTTATTTCTTTTTTAATCTTTGATCCAAGAAAGATTTCTCCCGTCTGTGCTTACAATCACTGGGCAAACTAAAGCCCAACCCTGGCCCTTGTGAATGCCGATGAGTCTAACATCCATGACTCAAGAGGTCAGGCAGCCCATCCAGGCTGAGCATTAGGGGTTAAGGGGATGAAACCAAGTGTGAAATGTGAGAAGACAAGCCAACATGGTTTCTCAGGCAACAAATAGAAAGGCGACAAACATATCTCTGTGACTGCGAGGAACGTGAGGTATGTTAGGAAGAAAGACTGTCACGTCATCCATGATTCACATGAGAGCAAGATGGAAAAGGAATTAGAGTGGCTTTTTGAACTGGCTGAGTTTAGACATGTTAATCAGTAATAGCCTGTTGTACTTCAGACAGAGTGTGAGCGCATTTGAGAGTGTGTGTGTGTGTGTGTGTGTGTGTGTGTGTGTTTGTGTGTGTGTGTGTGTGTTTGTGTGCGAGTCTGGCAAGTCCAACGCCACTTGGATTTGAGCTGGTTGAGGCAAGGGAAAGCTCCAGACCAAGAGATAATCCATCTGGACTGTTTCCTTACAAAACATATGGAAAAATGCAGAAGCTTTTTTTTTTCCTTTTCCGCCCACAATAGCTATTAATATCTCACACTGAACATTTGCTCATGTCCCACTAAGGACTGGAATTCCTGCTGAAACACAGTCATATGTATTCTCTTTGTGCAAGGGTGGCACACCGTCGCACAAACATATATAGTCACTAATGCCTTTGCACTCAGCATATTCTTCTGTCTCCCTCCCTCTCACACTCACACAGAAACACACACACACACACAGATTTAGGTAAATTGAAGTGACGTAATCTGAACCCTCAGACACGACATGACTTATTCCACTCGTGTCATTTAAACAAAGATAGTCTTTCTTTGCCGCTTTGGAAATAATTTACTCTAATATCAACAAGGACCCCTAAATAATCACAGCAACTACCTGACAGGAATTGTTCACAGCAGCGCCAAAAACCTGTGTTAAAATGACAGCGCTGTAAATTGTTTTAATTATAGCCGACACAGATAACAGCCTGTGGAAACATCAACCTTTTCTTCAAGCCCTCTGCAAGATCCAAACATACAGTATTCCCTGGAAAATGCGGTTTGTTGTATGTGTGTATGAGGGTGAGTGAGTGTGTGTGTGTGTGTGTGTGTGCACGCGCATGTGAATACAATATTCATTTTGCTGCAGGAGGACAATCTATGCATAACAATGAGAGGCGCTAATGAAATCAGCCATCAACCTGCGATACATACATATTAAAGCAGGACCTCAGAGTGTCATTCGCTTAGTGCATCATTTGTTCCCACTCGTTTTTTTCGCTCTGCCACCTGACCTTTAGAGTATGTACCCCCCCTCACTTCTCCATGCTAAAAATAGGAAGTGTACCTGCAGTACTGTGGCATTATGCATACATGCATGTGTGTATGCAGCACTGCATACACATGACAACACATTTCAGAAATTCGAGAATTTCAGAAAAACAAGATTGATTTAAGAGTAGGGAAAATGTGCTCTTTGGGGATTTAAATACAGAGAACTTCTGTTCAATTGTCCGAAGTTTAAGGATCTACCTTTTAACAGATGACATTCAGCATCACAAATGGTAACCACTGTCAGAGATATACCTTCAGTATAATGTCATATCATCCCAGCTGCCAGGGAACGACGCTCCTCCCTTCCCTCTAAGTATGCTTCACAGCTCTGGTCTCTCTTTCTCTCCCTCTCTCTCTCCCTAACCCCCACCCCCACGCTGGCAGGGAAATGGATCCCTCCACCTGACAGTGGCCATTTTGAGCCTTCTCTCTCTTCTCCTCTCTACTCCTGCTTCCTGGTAAACAATGGGAGAGGGATAATTGATCAAACAGCCAGGGAACCCTCCGAGCAGGGGAAGGTCACCGCCCGCCAGCCCAGCTCACTGAGGAGTGAGTGTGTGTGTGTGTGTGTGTGAGGGGTGTGTGAGGGGTGTGTGAGGGGTGTGTGAGGGGGGGGGTGGGGGGGGGGGGGGGGGGGGGGGGGGGGGCAAATGTGTATGTGCATTTGTCTCTGTGTGTATGTATGTGTGTGGGTGTACATGCATGTATTGCATGTATGCATGTGTGACCAACTGTGCAAAAATAAGACACAGAGGTGTGTGTGTGTGTGTGTGTGTGTGTGTGTGTGTGTATGTGTATGAGAGAGACTGAGTATGGGGGGGTGGGGTGGGGGGTTCTCTGACGCTCTTGAGCTGCCATTTTTCTTCCCTGACAAAGACTCCATCTGCCACAGAGCCATTTGCTGCCTCCCGAGTCGGCAGAGCATTCCGCACGCCGTGTTCACCTTGATGTCACCTCTACACGGCTCACGCCTTGCTGACGCTGTACACACACACACACACACACACACACACACAACAACAACACATTTCTTTTCCTCTCACATATGCACAAATGTATATGCTCATTGTGTCCCACTCACAAACAAACACACACTTTCGGATACTGTCATCCTATCTTTGCACTTTCTCTATTTCTCGCATACAATATACACACATACACAAACACACACACACACACTTGAGTGTGTGTTTGTGTCTACGCAGCGGCCCTCCCTCTCCTCTGCATGGCTGATATCACTGTGCAACCATCAGCGCTGTGCATTGTGGGAGTGTCTGTTGGGGCAGAGAGACGCGACAGGGGCTGAGGGATTCACACGCCTCTGAAAGACAGCCAGAGGGAGAGAGAGAGAGGGAGAGAGGGAGAGAGGGAGGCAGGAGGGGAGGGAGGCAGAGAAAGAGAGAGAGAGAGATACGGAGGGGGCCGGTAACTGGAAATGAGAGATGGCATTTTAAAGAGGAAGCTGAATTTCACCTGCAATTACCGTAGCTCCGGGGCACATGGCTAGGTTAAGAGACATTTCATTCCAAAGCCACCGCGTATAGCTGCCGCACTGAGCCCTGAGAGGCGCATAAAGAAGGAGGGAGAGAGAAAATAGAGCGGTGGAAAACTCTCCTCTGCCCAAGATGGCCCTCAGCAGATGCAGCGATGAAAGAGAGGAGGCAGCCAGGGATGTAACTGGTAAATGAAACCCAGCAGAAAAAGTGGAAAGGAGGAAAGGAAAGGAAAGGAAAGGAAAGGAAAGGGAAGGAAAAGAAAGGAAAGGAAAGGAAAGGAAAGGAAAGGAAAGGAAAGGAAAGGAAAGGAAAGGAAAGGAAAGGAAAGTAGGACAGATAAGGAGACAGAGCGAAGAAAAGGGGTATCTTATTCAGCAGGCCCCAACTCGACCATCTGCACACCAGACCAGACAGCTGAACTGGGCCTCAGAGAGCACACAAACACATGCACACACACACACACACACACACACACACACACACACACACACACACACAGAACAAAGAGCAAGTAAAATCCAATAAACACAGATACTCACACTCTCACAGTTAAGTACAGGGAAAGCTGGAGGTGTTTAATGATTAATATAATTCTTAGTATTCGTTCTCCTCTTTCGATGAAACCTTGCTCTCTGTCTCTTCCTCTCACTCTCTCAGAACTCCAAATGGAGCTGTAATGGTTTCCCTGAGGCTCAATGTCCTGGCTAGTTTCACCAGGCACACCGCTGTGTTTCATAGGAGAAGTGTGACTGCACAAATACAGTAATGAACCCTCACTGGGAGCTAGGGGCCTCCTGGCACTGCTAATGGCTCCTCTGGTCTGCAGCTGTATCCAGGTTATAACCTGGCCTGGCCAACAGGCCCTGAGAGGCACAGGGCCAGCAGGGACAAACTATTCCCAGCCACAGGCACACATTGTAGTCAGAAAACCTGGTCCATAGTGGACTATGTGTCTGGTGTGTGGGCGTTTGATGTAGGGGAGGAGGAAAGAAGATCTGGGGATGGGGGTTCAGGGGCAGGAAGCTGTGGAGGATGTCAAGAGACAAGAGGCCCTAGTAGAGACATAGACCAAGGGATAAAGACAGTTGAAGAGATGTGGTTTGGCAATAAAACCAGCAGATAGACCCAATAAACCTGGAGGCTCTCATAGGGCAACAGCTGGCGTCGGGTGAGAGTGGTGATTGTGTGTGTGCGTATGTGTTTGAAAGAGAGAAAGACAGGGTGAGTGAAAGTGTGTGTGTGTGTGTGTGTGTGTGTGTGTGTGTGTGTGTGTGTGTGTGTGTGTGTGGTCTGCTTAATTATCTCAATAAAAGAGTAACCCTGCAACACTTACATGCATGCACAAACTAAGTACAGAAAATAACAACAGCTTGCTAACAGCAATTCCACTCATAATAACCAATTACTAAGAGTCAAATAAAAAAAAATGGCAAGGCTTTAAAAAATAATGCATATGACTAAATACATCTATATATTCAGTAAACACAACAGCAAAACCAACAAGGAAAAATCAACAAACATAAAATGTAAAATGTCATTGCATATGAGCCGCTCTTAACCTTTAAACCCAATAAACCATGTGACGGATTCATTATTAGAAACTTATGCTGAGTGGCTAAGCACTGATCAACATCACTTCAATCTTAAAAATATGAATATATATTTTAAACATTCGGAAAATGTTTTCCTCCGAGTGAGCATGAGGTGATTGGTAGGTTGGTAGGTAAGTGCAAGCGATGGCAAAGGCTTGGTCAGCTCTTGTTTTCAAACCTAACAGCGAAATAGGCATTAGGGCTGAGTCCAAGGAGCTCAAATTGCAATCCTGTTTGTGTGGGGGCTAAAAGGTTTGTGATATATGGGGTCTGAAGGTCCACTCCTAGTGTTTCAGAAATTACTGGCATGCAATTATGTTACATTATGACACCCAAAACTCAGCATTGTGTGTCCAACATCTCCCCTCTACTACAACAAACACACACACACACTCACACACACAGACCGCTCCCATTGTTGCCCTCTCTGGGAAAGCTCACAGCTTGGGTTCTTTAGCTCCTGTTTTGTCTGGCCCTCCATTCAAAATGGCCCCCTCATGACCACGCACATTATCGTGCAGGCAGGCAGCCCCCGAGTGGACTGAGGCTCCCCGGGTGCGAGCAGTGATTCATGGCAACAAGGGTCTGTAAAAGAGCAGCCTCGCCCCACGCTGAAGCCCTTCATAGGGACAAGGAGAGCAGAGGCTGTTTGGCAATGGGGGTGAATCAAAAGTCTGGCTAGAGGACTGAACCCTGTTGAGACCACGCGGGCCAAGGGAGGCAGAAGGGGAACGGTCAGTGTTTTCTTGCGTGTGCGCGTGTGCATGGAGAAAGAGCGGGAGCGAGAGTGAACAAGACAGAGAGACGTGGATGGGTAAGCCCCAGCTAATGCTGGAGTGTGTCTGCTGAATCTACACAGCTCCCTATCCCGAGGACAATCTCGCAGCAGCTTTTTAACAATCTTAGCTCCGAGGCAAGTACAAAGTACTAAATGTTTAGGCGTTATCTCGAACACTTCTCCAATCTAACAGAGCACCAGTTTAAAGGGCACTGGGAAGAAGACACTGTGAGAAACAAAGAGGGCTCATGAAGAAGAGCTGAAAAACGATAGTAGTTGAAAACCCTATTCAGGTTTTGTGACAGGCAGCGAGACACACAAATTCTTTCCCCTCGGGCTAGAAGGTGTAATTTCCCCTTCCACTGTCACAAGAGCCATGTAAAAAATTATCTGTAGCTCAATGACTGACTGCTTCCAAGTAATTTGTAATGTACAACACGTATGCACACATCTATCCATCTATCTATCTATCTATCTATCTATCTATCTATCTATCTAGTCTTGCAGATCGAGACGCTCAGAATAGAAATGCTGGCATGCTTCTCCATTGTAACACACGGTGGGATGCGGATGGAAATGCTGGCCCCACAGGACACACACGTACACACACACACACACACACATAAAGAGCGGACTGCTGTGGGGCTGACGCAAGACTATCTCTCTCTCACGTGTCTCTCCCCTACGGCCGCCCGCTGCTCCTGACCTTCGAGATGTTTTTCTCTCTCCTTCTCCCTCTCCCTTTATTCCTCTCTATTTCACACTCGTACAACACACACACACACACACCCTCTCTCTCACACACACACACTCTTTTCCGCACACCTCCCAGCCACTCAGTATTTTGTCATTAAAAGGCACTGCATTTCAAGCTCGGATCAAGCAGATGGGGCTGCGTAAGCATTGCTGCTTCTTCACACAGCACCTTGGCTTAAGTACAGATAGTCCACATGCATTACAGCACTCTCCCCTAAATGCATGCACACAAGCACACATGTGAATGCACGCATGCACACGCACAACCTTCCTGGAACCGGAGAATCAGCCCGTTTGTGGATGGCTGCTTCATGTGGGTACTGTATAGCTCAGTTGTGTAATGCCTATCTGATGTAGCTGAATACCTTAAGACATGCTCTACAAAACAAGGACACCAAACAGCAGACAGAGGTATCATCTCTTAGCAGAGAAAGTGCCCTGGTTAGTCATTCTCGTCCTAATATATTCATTAGTCCAATGGTTTGTGCTCTAGTGGCAAAACACTGACAGAAATACTCACATAAAGTTCAATGGGTTCATAGCACACACACAGACTCACGCACCCACACAGACACACACCCATACGTGAATGTAATATAATTATATCTACGTGCCATTAGACACATTTCTCTGTCTTTCTTTCATTTTCTCTCACTCTCAACATTTGCATATTCCTTTGGGAGTTTGAGTTGAGCAGCTCTTTCCTTTTTCCTTCTCTTGTCTTCCAAGCAACAAATGTCAGCTAATTACACCATAGCTGTTTGGATGAGCTCCATCTTTCCCTGTGCTCTGCTGTGCTTGCTCTCTATGGGGCTGCAGGAAAAGTCAGGCAGCCAAGACACCAGTCAGGAAGAGCTAGGGGTGGGGGTTGAGCTACAAGGCTACACCCCCTAGAAATTGATTCCCCTAAGAGAGGACTCATCAATACTTATCACAAATGATACGACCAGCTTGCACCAACCTGCGGGGGATATAATGTATCATTCACAGCCAGAGATGAAGCAGTAACGCTTAGACGTGATAGAATCAGGTCTGGTAACACAAGGCTAAGGAGCCAGTCACAGGCGAAGCAGGTATTTCCCTGCGCCCTGCATTCAGTAAAAACCCTCTTGTAAGAGATCCCATACTCGCAGGCAGAAGGCCATCAAGTCAGGCAGGAGAGAAAAGTGCAAGTCATTGTCTGTGTGTGGAACAACAAACTGCCACCTTGGTGTGTGTGAAGTGAAGCCTTGAGGACGCAGCCGCGCCCCTGAGTACAGCAAGCTCTCACACAGAGACAGAGTGAGAAAACATAGAAAATGAAAGAAAGAATGAAGAAAGGAAGGGACGGAGGGAGGGAGGGAGGGAGGGAGGGAGGAGATTAAAGCTGCACATAGCAGTACACATAAACAAGTAAACCCCATCTAAGATCCTAACCTAGAAGCACTGCAGGGCACAGTTAACAACCATTTACATTCAGTGTTGGCTCCGAACAGATAGCAAACTCAAAGGATGTTTATTAGGCGCATACGTTTCAGACAAATATTCTGATTAGAATGGGAGAAATCTAATTAATTGCTTGATTCACTGAATGAACCCCGAATTTGTAATGTAATCATAACAACTGCTTTTCAAGGGGCTCTTGTTAAATTTAATTGGGGGAGAAAAAAAACATCCTCTTTCACTGAATGAATGAAAATCAAATTAGGCCTGAAACTGGAGGAGTCGGCAAGTTTGTTCTGGCGTGCCATGAAGAAAAAAAACTGTAAAAGCAGAAGTGGGCGACAATATATATTTTAAAAAGTTACGCATCAACTATTTTGTGACACGCGAACATATACCAGGGGCGCAGAGTGATAAAGAGGAGACGTGAATGCTCTTTAGTGTGCTGTGTACTCACTGTTAGAGATGTCTTCAGCTCTTTGACATAACTGCTGTAACACCTGGAGAAAAAGCAGAAACAAAACATCACTGCAGTTCGGGTTAAAAATACAATCTGAGTTGCAGGAATAAAAATGTTTTTCAAGCACGCTTTGATTTATATGATAATAAAACGGCTAGATTATATGCAGCATTGTGATAATTCTGAAAGTTTTCCTTTTGAGAGCCTGAAGGGGATGAAGCTCCTTAAACTACCTGGATATCAAAGTTACAGTAGCACGGCTTGGTTTTCAGACACATCAAATAGAAAGTACAGTGACGTCTGAAACACAGCTGTGGCTGCGCACACACAGGAAGATGTTCACACACACAAAAAGTCTCTTTCTCCCCAAGCCCTTTCTTGCAAAACCTGTTTGTTAGAAATGGATCTAGACACTGGAGCTTTGAGTGTGTGGATATTTTCCCTAAACACAAGACAGTTCTTGCAGAGAACCAAGCCTTACCGGCGTTCTCACGCCCATCTCTCATGCATTGTCTCTAAGGCCCTCCTGTGCTCTTACAGCCTGAGCCTAATCTAAGGAGCTCACCAAAACAGACGCCACCCGGGCTATGATGCACAGTATATCATCGCACGGCATGCAAACACACACAGTTTCCAAAACTTTTATGCTAGTATACACTTATTCTTGAACTCTTGATTCTGTAGATGAGTTTTTAGCTACAGCATTAACAATATTCATAACAGCGTCAGTTATAACCTGCGTTCGCATGATTAGATGATATCACGTAACAGTTCATTCAGACGTCGAGCCTCCTCATTCACGTGTTCAGAGACACGGGGAAGCAGGCTCTTACGGACATTTCCAGACACACAGACACACCAGCACATAAGCAGTGTTATAGCATGTGTGGGTAGCTATCTAACAAGGTTTTGCTGACAGTAAACACATCCATCTGGTCAACAGCAACAGAATCAAGCCTGGTGGACATGATGTGATCAACAAGTGCAATTATATAATTCTATTTCTTAGTTTAGTGACCGAATCTTTCACAGAGTTTAAAGGAGTATTTGTCCTTTTTTTGTTTTTGTTTGTATGTTTGTCTGTTTGTCTGTATGATTCCGTATTAACCACTGGCCTGACTGTCATGAAACTTGGCCCATGCTGAAGGGTGTAGCACAGGCTAAGGACGATTCATGCACGTTTTGAAGCGGTTGTGAATCTTGAGGTGGATACACAAATTATTTTTTTCACTTTTGTTAACATTGTACTGGCGGAATAAATGCCACACATCTTAAAATCCAGTTGATGGTAATGCAGTTAAATAGTGACAAAACATAGCCAATTGTAGAAATAGGATGACGCCATATTACAATACAGAGTCATGGTTGCTATGGATCACTCGGGGACAGGACTTTCACGGGGGAACTGCTACAACAGTAACATTGGCACAATTGTAACAGCACTCAAACTGCGGTGTGGCTATGAACATGTGCATTTCTGGTTCTCACAAATGCATGTTAAGTATGTGACATATTTCCATATAAGTACATAATCAACGCACAGCTGAGATGATGAGGCTATTGTTCTGATGGTTTGGAAATGCATCTATAGTGGCTGTGCTTGCAGATTTGCATATCATAGAAGAGTGACTACAGGTCTTGGTGGAGCACTACGGTCTCAGAGTGCCCTTCTAGTTACTGCTGTTTTTTCAATAATTTCTGTAAATGTCACTTGTTGGAATGACTGCCATGGTAAAATAAGCAAATGGGTATATTGCAGTTCATGATTTTGTCTTTCTAGATGCCCTCCAGTCATGTCAAAGTCTGTGGAAACAAAGTAACGCACATCTGTCCTTACAGCTCAATCTATCACTGAACAGAAATCACCTAGACTGGCAGTGTTGGTAATAACCGCACTCATCGAACTGAAATGGTTCCCTTCATTATCTACACACTTACACAGACAGACAAACACACACACACACACACACACACACACACAGACTACAGACACACACACAAATACTTTGATAACTCATCGCAGTGATAATGATAACCGAGAGCCGGGTAGGCTGAATTCATCTTCAGCTTTTTCATAAAGGCCTATTAGTGGATGATTAAAGGATCTCTGCTCATAGGGCTTCAGCACAGAAAATGATTTGCCAGCCACGAGGCAGGTGAATTACACTGGATAAGAAAGCCAGTGCTGTCTGCCATCATTTGCCTGACTGAGAATCAGGCTGTTAGTCTATTAACCTCATTTTACTGTGAGATCTTCCTAGTTTTACATCAATGGCAGATGGATAAAATATCACAAAAATATCACCTTCTTCCCAAGATGCCTTCTTAAACTGCAGTGTCCTCATCAATCATGTCAGTATATGATATTAGGGCTGCAACTAACAATTACTTTCATTAGCGATTAATCTGCTGATTATTTTCTCAGTTAATCAATTATTCATTTGGCATATAAAATCTACGAGTAGTACAAAATGCCCATTAAAGTCTTTAAAAAGGATGACATCTAGGATGACATCATCAAATTGCTCCTTTTGTCAAACCAAGAGAGTTTACTATCACATAGGACAAAAACGGCAGAAAATCCTCCCAAGGGATGGAAGAATGGGATGTTTTTTGCTTGACAAATGATTAAAATGATGAATCACTTACCAAAATAGATGCAGATTATTTGATCGAATGAATGTATCAACTAAAACTTTATCTTTGTCAACTAAAAACGTAAAAACAGGGTCAAAAGGATATTTACCATTAAATAATAGAAAAGAAATTTCTTAAAAAATGAAATAACTACGATGTTACTGTTTCAAAAAGATCTACCTAAGCATAACTTTTTGTGTTTAGTTTGTCTTCAAAAGTTACAGATTTGTTGCATCTTATAACAAAGTGATAAACTTTGCCCTAAATTATGCTAGTGAACGTCATTCAATCAAAATGTCATTTTTATAATCATGATCATTGCTTTCACTGCTTAGTAATTTCCATGTAATTAATGTGAAAGGCATAAATAGGAAAGAAACTGAAAAACAGGAACTACCTGCAAAGTAATAATTACCTGCATTTACACTCCAGGCATGCTTGCACATGGACAGCATACAACCTAATTGTTATGATGTCTCTCTCAATTGTCTTGTATGGCTTCCCTAATCTGCCTCCCTTGCGTCAGCCACACAGATGTTGACTTTACTTTAGGATTCATATAGCGGCTCTCAGGCAACTGGGTTAACTGGGCGGGTTAAATACACGGGTTGGACTTTTGTACCAGCCACAGAAAGAGAGAAAGGAAAATGAAAGAAAGGAAGAAAGAAAGAAAGGTCACACCACGCTTCATGTGAGTCTTCTTCACAAAAAACTCTGTTGATATTGGAGCATGGAAAACAAGTGTACTCTGAAAAGACACATATTGAGATTGGCCTAAAATCCCTTGCTTTTTAATATTTGATGCCTTGTTAGAAGAGCGACACTGGTGAGGTGTTTGTCTCTGTTGTCTCTGTTGATCTCTGGCACGCCGGCCCCTGTGGGAGTGAGCTAGTGAGACTTGGCCGCAGACATTTTCCTGAAGCCCCCAGAACAAAATAGGCAAGTCTTGACAGTCTGTCCGCCACCGAGTCGTCACACAATCAGTTGCAGGAAACCAATCCCTAAATAGCAGTGATTCATCTCTTCATCACACACAATGCCAGTACACAGTGCACAAAGAAGCTCTCTCTTCCTCTCTCGCTCTCTCTCTCTCTGTGTCTTACCCTATCTTTCTCAACCCCTTCCCCCCCAGTGTGGTCTCTCATGCTGCTTAAAAATAAGTGCTTCTCCCAGCTTTCTTTGCCCTGTGATTTACTGGCAGTGTTTAACTGCAGGGCAGCATCTTTTATTGTTACATGATCTGGGGCTGAAAGCTGACAAAATGGAATCTCTGTGCAAGTACCTTTGTATGTGAGTAAGTGTATGTTCAGGGCAAAGTAAGGAGCGAGCGGAGGAATAAAGAACTTGTGTGAGAAACGTTTGTCTAAGTGCAATTCAAATCCTCCCAGCCTCCCGGTGCTGTGTGCGTGTGTGAACGTATGAGTGTGTTTGTCATTCCACTAAATGGTTTCTTCCTTGACTTGATGGAGCAAGTGCCATCTCAAGGGAACAGGTTACACCACACACACACACACACACACACACACAAAGTAAAGCGCTTTGAGACTGGCGAAAAGCTCAGAACATTAGTGCGATGCATTTGTGAGAGGTAGAATATATATGAAAT
Source organism: Chelmon rostratus (assembly GCF_017976325.1). Taxonomy (NCBI): domain Eukaryota; kingdom Metazoa; phylum Chordata; class Actinopteri; order Chaetodontiformes; family Chaetodontidae; genus Chelmon; species Chelmon rostratus. Next base: position 10,435,543 of record NC_055658.1, on the reverse strand, counting down.
ACCAGCTTGGATTGTGTGCGTGTCTCTTTGTCTGTGTACGTACGCATGTTTTTGTGTTGCCATGTTAACTCTTCTCTTAATGGCAGAGAGCCCGTTGCTGCATTAGCCAATCCACTTCCTTTTCTTGACTTTCTTTGCAACATAAATCTCATTCAGATATGCGGTCAACCTGGCATCACTGGTGACTGTCCAAAGTTGCATTTGGAACAATGATATCAGTACAGTATGTGACCAGATCAGCACCACTGGATAATCAGGCTAGCACAGGCCAACACAACAGGTCCAGTGTATCGTTACAGCCTTGATGATCCATCAAGATGACGTGTGAAGGTCAGAGCAGCCGTGACCAACACAGCTGTCACATCTCCTCCCAGCACCCTCTTGGCTAACTGGCCTTCCAAAACACTCAGCACAAAACACGGCCAACTGGGGAGCACAGGGGCCACGGCCAACAGAACATGCCTATAGCCCAGGCTGGGTTCATATCATGACATGCTTACCCTCCATACAACAACAGAAGATGTGGCGAAGAGGTGAATCAGAGCTGTTTTGGTGTAATCAATTTTTGCAGCTATGACAAGGAAACTGTTGGCATACCCTGCGATGAAAAACACTATGATGTCTATTAGTATCGGCTTTCAAAATTTAATTCAACACCCAATACAGCCACAGTTTTAAATGACTACCAGCTCTGTTGTATGAGAGGAAAGGCTACGGTGGAGCTGTGTGGAGAGCAGATGTGACTCCACTTTGATTTCAATGCCTGTGTGTGTGTGGAGCTTCTATTAAATGGATCTGCTGTCTCCTTGATCAAGGGAGTCAATAAAGGGCCAGTCCTGTCAAACCCTCAGGGGTAAGTGTGTATGCACATATGTGTCTGTGTCCGTGTGTGTGCATGTGCTTGTGCGTGTGTGTGTGTGTGTGTGTGTGTGTGTGTGTGTGTGTGTGTGTGTTATGGACAGAATTTGAAGTACTCTGACAGGTGAGTGATTGAGTGCTTTCATTTCCCTCCAGCGACAACGAGACATGCACACACAAACACATACGCAGTACACACACACTCACACAGAGTGGAGGATGGAGAGATCAAGAGAGAGGGAGAGAGAGAGAGAGAGGGAGAGAGAGAGAGAGAGAGAGAGAGGGAGAGAGAGAGAGAAAGAGAGAGCTGTTGTTTCCTAAAGGATGCTGCTCCTGCCTGCATGCTTAAATTAGCTCTAAATGTTTGGATTACACACGGGAGCTCTCACAGAGGATTTAGCAGCCATAGCCTAGAGTCCAGGGTGTGTGTGGATGTTTCCATCTACATCCAAGCACACAGGCGCATGCGCGCGCGTGCACACACACACGCACACACACACACACACACACACACACACACACACACAAAAAGTGTCCTCATACAGATCACAAACATATTGTACAGTATGTCACTCAAATATCACTCACAATATTCTGTAAACCACTGACAGCATAACGTAAGTTGCATCCATCTAGCTGAGACATGCTCGGACTTTAATAGCAACATGCAGCTCTAAATGCTGCAAACAGCAACAACTCACACTATCTCATTCATCAGGTTTTTGCTATGGGGACACTTTTTTATTTAAGAGCGCAGTCTTGGCTTCTGTCAGTGGGGGGAGGATAAGATATGCTAGCAGACGTAGAGCAAAGAAGAGAAAGGAGAAAAAGAGAAGGGGAATGAGGGAGGTCAGCGCCCCCAGTCTCAGATAAAGGCCCTCTCCCTCCCTTCTGCCTCGGCTTTCGAAGCCCCTGCCAGGATCGAGAGGCGTCTCACGTTACAGCTGTCTCTCAGTGTCATCGTTCAGAAAGAGAGAGCAGAAGCGCGAGAGAGGCAGACAGAGTGAGAGAGAGAGAGACAGACAGACGGAGAGGGGGAAAGCGGGACAATGCCACAGACTGAGCGGGGCTAGGCAAGCTGGACAAGAGAAAAACAACAACAGCAGCAGGTTCAACTGGACAAGGAAGCCTTGTGCTCTGGCTGCGCGGTGGTGTTTTTTAATAAGTGATGCTAATGCGACGTACATTTTCACTACAATGTGGAAGCGTTTTGAAATCACTTAAATGTGCTTTGACCTTTTCAAGACAAATTATTTCGAAATGTACCGTGAACACAGCTACTCAGATCATTTCCTCTACACCACCTGGGACTAACTGAACACTCTGACAATTTCCTAAGAAGAAAAAGGGGAAATTCATTTTCAGTACCTTGTTTTGTGTCCAGTGAGAACAGAGAGAAACACGCTACATGCAGGGACAGAGATGGTACTGACTGTAACACTACGTGCTATAGAGCTTCTGTGGATTAGACATCGTTGAGTCACCTCTCTACACATGAGTATCCATTTTTAACCTTAAAATGCTAAAAACAGCAGCTTGTCCCAGGTCCAGTAATGACTAATCCAATGACTTCTAGCATTTCAGCCTGCACTGCTAACAAGGTAAGGCCATGTAGGTCAGCAGCAGTGAGTTAAGTAAAATAGAGAGCAAATGCTTGTTTTCTTTTCTGTAACTTTTTCTGGAGAGAAATAAAGGATGTCCTTGAATCCCTGATAAAAAAAAAAAAAAAAACTTAAAGGAAAGGGTGCTGTATATGCAGATTTTGACTCTAAACTGTAGCGCTTACACGGCCGACACACTGAGAGCTGATTGTACCAGTGTGGCTTACATAAAACATGGTTCTGAACAAATACGCATATAGCCATTGCACAGCTGAACTGAACACAGAACTGCTTTCCTGTTTGTTTTTTTCTATCCTTGTCATTTCTCATGGCGTTCCGTAGGAGTTAAATATTTAAAATTCTGGCTTAGCTTGGAGCAGGCTTTGCCAGCGCAGCTAAAATAAAAAGCCTTTGTGGCAGCAGTGACCAGATTTTAAATGCTGAAGAAGATCAATAAATGGGGGCTGTCGAGGCGCAATCTCATGCATTTGTGTGTGTGTGTGTGTCCGTCCTGTCCCTATGCGTAAATGGCTGTGTTCTGACAGCAAGTGTGTGCACGGATGTGTGTCTACGCGCATCTTAACACCCACCAAGGCTCACAGCTCCCCTGCCTGCTACAAGCCATTCTATAGTATCATCAACAACCCCTGTGACCCAGGAGGCACACCAATAGAGAAACCAATATCATTCCCATTCCCACATCCACAAACGTCTTCCGATTTCTTTTCCCTTTCCCATCTGAGCGCAGCCAGCATGGGTGAATTCTAGAGAAAAGTGTAAATACAGGCCCCCTGCTACAGATTGAGAATGTCGAGGTGTGGTAAACATCAAACTAAATAGCAGGTTTTCCAGACCTCATCACCATTTCCATAATCAAGTTCCTGAAACAAAATGATGGACACCTAGACGAGACAGACAGGTAGGTGAGGAAAATGACAGAAAACATCTTGTTTGATTTTCTAAGAAAACAAAATCCTCTAATTTAATGTTTATGCAATCCAATCCAGCCCAGTTCAGCTAATGTTAAGAGACCCTGAATGTCTCCGTTTCATGCAGCCAAATAACACTGATGTGATTTCTTTGAAAGAAAAGAAATGCATTCATAATGTTGCCATGCTTTTTAGATGTCTTATCACTCTAATGTTCACAGAGACGACATTTAATGGATGCTTTCAGCTCACATAAAGTGATAACCTCCTTTGCTGTGTCTTTACCACATGAATATGTAATAAAGAAACAGTGAATTATTAGGACTTGTATGCATGCTGTTCTATGGTTCCACAAAACAAGGAGTACATCTGTATTTTCACCTCCTCACTAATGTACAAAACAAAAACAGCCCTGAAGTGGAAAAATCATCAGGACCTTATGAGACTTCATTAAAAGAAACTAGCCTGGACTTTCCAAACAAGACATCTCTTTGGAGGGGAAAATCAACCTTTTCACCTTGCTGGTGGAAAAACAGCCATCCCAACGAGACAGAGCATGCACAAACAACCTTGACTTTCATCAAGGAAATTCTCACATTGAATGATAAATAGAGGCCCAGGGGACGAACAGCAAAGAAGCAGCTTATCGCCTTTCCCTCCCAAATTTGGCTGCTCTGTCTTCTGTCTCCTGAAAGTCAACACGGGGTGACCCACTTGCACTTTACACTGCTTATTGTTTGGTAATTAATCCACCATATGTAATCGACGCAGAAATGTAGAGGAAACTAAAATGAGTGTTGACTTGTTTAGTCTTAATTAACAGTTGAGACTGTTCATTTGTTTCTACAACAGGAGTGCCCCATGTCATTAGGTTAGTTTTTAAAATATAGTTGAATTTCTCATTATACAGACACAGGCAGACGTTTACGGTCAGAGGCAGCCAGAACATTTGACAAGGCTCACACCAAAAGTGGCTGTCACTGAGCATGCACTTTAGACAATTATTTGTGTACCCTGATGATTATCAGGACATCCAGTGAACATGCAGCATTACCAAAATAGCAAGGTAACATAAGGTTAGGTAGATCATCTGAGAGCTAACCAACTTTCCAGCTGAGAGAACATTAACCTGCAGGGCCGCGTAAACACGGATCAATAAGCGAACTGCCTGCATGGGCCTGCACAAAACAGTAGCAAGACAGACACGCAGCAGCACCAATTTGATCTGTAACAATGAGATGCATTATCAATCTAATGTCGAGAAGCTTTTAGGACTTTCGCTTAAACGGGGCTTCTTCTCAAAGGACCATTAGCCCGTATAGGATTAATGTCTACTTCAAAAACATCTGTTTAAACTCCGACATTTCTTGGTGCATTACTTCATTTGTCCCGATTGTTTTCTGTGTGCGTGCATGCACATTCATATGTAAATGGTTGGGGAGGGCTGAGGAAATATCAGGACTCTGTCTAACATTAGTTGTGAATCATTTGGTTAACACAGAGCAGACCTCTACTTCCTCTCTAAATTTCACAGCTCTGTGTCAGCGCTAACATGCAGAGATTTGACAGGGCTCCCAGATGGCCATTATTATCAATAGATTGTTTGCAGGTCTAAGTCGTCTCTGTCTAAATTCAAAACACTGGCATCAATGCAATGAAATATTTGGGTTTACAGCTGACTCTTGAGCATTTAACACAGACTATAAAAAAAGTGAGTTTCATTTTTCATTATTATCAGTTTATTCTTCTGCCATCTTGCCTAAAGCACACATCATTTATATTATGATATATCTCGTCATACAGAAAATACAGTGCTGTAGCCCAGGATGAAGACATAAAATCAGTGATAGGCTTAAAGGTCCAGTGAGTAGGATTTAGCGGGATCTATTGGCAGGATTCATAAGTATGTTTTCATTAGTGTATAACCACCTGAAAATAAAGATTGCGTATTCACCACCTTAGAATGAGCCCTTTATATCTGCACAGAGTCCGCAATACTGCACCGTCATGCTTCTACAGTAGCTCAGAACAGACAAACCAAACACTGGCTCTAGAGAGCGCCTTTCGTGTTTTACGCGTTTTTAGAGGCCATCATAAATGTTCCTACACTCTTGGAAGGGGTGGGTGACACCAAGGGTTTTCAGTTGGCTGCAGTATGCAACCTCAATGCTAGATGCCACTAAATCTTACACACTGGTCCTTTAATCATGCGTGATTCAGTCACGTCCTGATTTAGGACATAACACTACAGTTTTAAGGTTTTTTCTAGTCAGTGAAGGGGAAGAAGACACGTTACAGCAGGTGAACCCTTACATACTGACTGTCACATGTTTGCCACAAGTGAAAACAAGTATTAGATGATGTCAAAATGTGAAGCTGAGCTTTGCTCAATCATCACAAAAGTTTCTGGAAACACACAAGAGAAGTGGCATATTAGCTTTGTCAATTCAAAACAGGCTAGTGGTTGTCACATTTAACAGGAAGTGTGATATGGGAGAAAAAAATTAAAGTGCACACTTGGTAACAGATGAATCACTGACATGCCTGATACATGCAGCATCATTTTGAGACCACTCCGAATATGAAGTGATACTATAACATATTTTTAAGAAAGCGTCAAGCGATGACTTGATCGATATATCATGCACACCTCATGAATCCCACTTCACTTCATTTTCAAAAGAACACAAACTATGCGTTTCCTCCACACAAAAAAAAGAGATAGCCCCATATTCAATAGTAAAGGATTATAGCGAATACAGCCATGTGTGCACATGGGATTGTCTTCTCAAAAGCTGTCCAAGTTCTGTCAGATTCAGCACCCCCAGACACAGAGCTCGTGAACCTAATTTCACCTAATCAGCTTAGTCAATAGCAACCGTTTGCTGTGACTTTGGTAGGCATGCAAATAGGGCTTAACTATGTCTATCCTTAATTCCTGAATGTTCAAGTCAAGCGGAAGTCCTCCTTTATCTCTTCAAAAACAACAGTTCCAATTTGAGCGAGAGAAAGAGAAGAAGAGAGAGAGAGAGAGAGGGGAAGAGAGAGAGAGACAGAATAAAACTCTAGCCGAGACTTGTTTTTTTTTTTTTTCTTGGCCTGGCAAGGAGAGACATCTCTGATTTGAGTGTGCTTGAGGTAGCACAGTGTGCTTTCATTTCAAACCAACATGGCAAACAAACTCTGACAGATTTGTTCCCCTTTTTTCACATTTGCTCTCGATCTCTCTCTCTCTCTCAAATTATGGGAGAACACACTGCACAAATATATTAGTACTTTTCGTTGGTTTGTATGTTCAGCTGCAGCCCTTGCACATACACATACAAACGCACACATATATTCAAACAAATCCGCACAAAATGACGCTAACAATAGACAGTTGTAATAGCGGTGGAAAACTGAGAGACACTGTTCCGTCTCAATTCACTGATACCACTAATGGCTTCTTAGCAGCTCCATGAAATCAAGCAGCTGTCATGTCGATGCATCAGCAGTGAGAGGAGGGAGAGCCATCCCCATAAGGACAGAGGCACCGCGCCTTCATGTTTGGCTAAACATCTGCTCCTCTGCACTCCAGCTTTGCAGCAATAAACGGGCAAACAAAAGAGGTGGGAGGTGAAATGATCAGATTTTCCAATTCAAAGCATTTGTTCAGTTTGTTTTCTTTTCCCCTCCTCTCTCCCAAGCTGCTTACATGACACGGGGAGGAAAGTGAGATCCAAGTTTTAACTCTGAGGGACGGAGCAAACGCACGGGCTAAAATAACACCTTTTGTAAGATGGATGTCAGAAATAAGGTCACCATTTCTTCCTGCGAGGAGTCTCCTGTCTAAACTGTTGCAAACCAGTATTATAGCTCAGTTAGGGGTGATTCAAACTGCCCGTGTGTGAGCGTGCGCATGTGTGTGTGTCTGTGTGTCTGTGTGTGTGTGCAATGACGACGAGAGATGCGCGTGAGAGCGTGCACGTCTTAACGCTCGTCAATCTGGCAAATCTATCAATCACACATCAATTCAACTTTGTGTAAACAACAGTACAATGATTTACCCACAAATTCCTTTTTACACATACCTGTCACACATTTACTTCAAACACCTTTGTAATTAAAACGATGTCTAATCACTGTATTTAGCAGTGACATCCAGTTAAGTTGCATTCTGACTTCTTCCCTTAATAGGATTCTTGGTAATTAATATCCCTCCTTCGTTTCTTTCTTTGCTCCCCCCTTCTTCCTTCCTTCCTTCCTTCCTTCCATCCCCCCGTCATTCATCCATGCTCAGTTGCAAAGATAAACATATAGCAGCGCTGTGTCAACTTAGAAATCACATTTAACAAAACATTAGGTTAAAAATAGCACAAATACTCTGATTTAATTGCGGCTGTGGCGAAATACCGCCATGTCCACCTGTCTCTCCCTAAAAAACCACCATCCGACATGTAACACTACGTCACTTTATATTTGTTTTTTTAAAGCAAACGTCTCGTCCACAAACACAAACTGTCCCTTCTCTGCGCTAAAACGAGCTTCAAATCATCGCTGACAAGCCGTTAACCACATTCATTTTCCTTCCAAAACCACAAACAGGACGCGATTCTCGCTCTCTTTTTTTCCCTAACAAGTCTAAAAACTTTGGTTAAAACTTGCGAGAGAGAGAAAAAAAACGTGGATCCATTTCCTTTTAAAGTAGCCTGTGTGTTTGTATATGTGTGTGTGAGAGAGAGAGAGAGAGAGGGGGGGAAAGGTAGGGGTGCTTTGAGGGGGACGAATTTAAAATAACCAAGATGGCGAGAGGCTTGTTGTTTTGGAAGGGGCAGAAAAAAATGGAGGATATTGTAATATACACAAAGGGATAAATTTCAACAACTCGGCCAAGCGGCTGCTAGCTTGCCTGCGTGCCTCTCGGTTTGAGGAAGCGACCGCGGTAGCAGCTCCCCGGCAGGCTGGCCGGCAGTATGACTAGCAACACGAAAAGCTCAAACTCTGACCCGCTGTGGCAAAAAGAAATGAATATTATACGTCAAAGTTAATCCGAACCGAAGGGGATATTTATGTATTTGTCGCTAATTGTTTTATTTTCGCGTCGAGGGACTATTAAACTGGATGGATTTGTAAGGGACGGGCAGCGAGGACCAACGGCAGTCCAGCGCCTCGCAGCTACCCCCCCTTTCACGTTGACGGTTACAACATCCAGCACGAAATACGCACCCAAAACCGACAACGGCACATTTACACGGTCGATAAAAGCAAAACAGACGCCGCCATTAACCGTTAAAAAGTTTAATTTGTCCACGATAAGATAAGTTATCAAATAGAACAGCCCGAGCGAACGGTGCGCGAGCGAAAACGAGAGAGGGACACAAAGACGATTCCCACTATCAGGTCACCGCTCAGAAGAGAGGAGAAAAAACACTTGGTTTCTAAATTAAAGAGAAAAAACTTTACGGATATGACCAAACGTACCGCTGCGGAACACACACGCTGAATGAATTCACAGAAACAGAAAACAAGAAACTATCTATAAAGCAGTTTACACAAGCTAGGGGGGAGAAAAGCGAAGAAACTAGAAGCGGAGCCAGCTCTACGCAGCTCATCGCTTGTTCTGTGATGTGGGGAAAACAGCGTCAGTGAAATAAAACACTTACCTTTCTTTAGTTTCGACACTTTACTTATTTCCAGCGTGGGTTTTTAGTTCAGCCAACACTTCGGCTTGGTCTTCTTGTCGCCTCTTTTTTTCCTTGGTCGGTTTTGGTTATGAAAGAGGTCGGGGACGAATGATAAAGAAGGGAATTGGGCAGTAATTGAGTCTCGGTGTGTGAGTGTGTGTGTTAGTTACTAACAGCAGATTGAAGGAGACTCTTCTCAAGGTTTATTCAGCTCCACTTCAAGGAACCGACCTGACGTCAGCTCACTACTGCCACACAAAGAAAACTTATTATTTGTGCAGCGGCTGTAGTAAAGGAAGGATACAGTTATTGACCGTTATTACTTTAAATGCGACAGTGTCATTAGCTGCACAGCAGTGGCAGGGATGAAGCGGTAACTTTATTGATGTTGTTAGTGGCATCGTGAACCGCACGGACCTATGGCGATTATCGGCCACTAGTGTAAACAAATAACATAATAAACAAATAGGCTGCGTTTAAAAAAAAACCATGTTTTTATGTTTTCTCCCATAAAAGCCAGAACTTTCATATAACTTTGATCAGTTTTAAATTAATTATTATAATGTCGATTTTATTTTTGTTTGTTTTGTTTTAAAAGGTGGATTTAGCTGAAATACGTCAAATTATACCTGCGTGCAAGGATTTTGCAGCTTGCGGAGGAAAGAAAATTTGAACAATCCTTTTCATATTTTACACAATCGCACTTGATTTTCTTTATGGGATTTATTTCGAGAGGTGCTGTATGAATAAAGTTGAATTCATTACCTGGAACTGAGAATATGTGGCATTTTTGCTTGTTCAATGACGATTAAACAATAATTAAAATAATTGATGTTTAATTTTCTTTCTATCAATTGATAAATCAATTATTTATAATTGCACTTATTATCAGTAATATACATTTAATGAGTTACCAAAATAGATCTTCTTTAGTATCTATCTATCTATCTATCTATCTATCTATCTATCTATCTATCTGTCTATCTATCTATCTATCTATCTTGTCTCAAAACTGAGTCACTAAAATTCCTTCTGTTTCTCACTATCAGCTGACCAAATGATGATCCCTCGGAAGATGATACATGATCAAACAAATACAAATCAGTTTCACACGGGCTCTAAATTAGAAGGCATTTGCCAAACAAAAACAGAAATGGGACAGATCTTCCTAGGGATAGGATCAATACATTGCCTGGCAAAGACAGCCATCTGTGCCTAATTGTATGCTTTACCTCCTCTTCTGAACACACAATAAGCAACAGGCTGAACGCAGGCCCTCTGACCCAGACTGGGTTTCCAGACGGGGGAAGATTATTTCATTCAACTGGAAAACAACAAGGGGGTGGAGGGGTGGTGGGGAGTTTTTGCAGATGGAGTGGGCAACTGTTCTTATATGCCCCACCCTGATGAGGATGAGGATGGGTCACAGAGCCAGAGCCAACTGGTGTGTCTCGCTACGCTCCCATCACCCCTGGTTGTTTCCATTTTAACAGGTATTATAGTGGATTAACAAACTGTTCACTGTTAGTTTATAGACACCTCATAAATCACATACAAACAATGAACTCATTGTTAGCAGCTTGATGGAGTGTTGGTTTACAGGCACATTCATATTAATGCTTCATAAACATTATAAATGACCATAAATGTATCCTTTTTTTTCTCACCCTCACTCTCACTCTTTCTCTCTCTCTCTCTCTTTCTGCCGTTATGTCATCCAAAAGTGTCACCCAAACGTTTTTTGATGTTATTGCAAGAATTGCAAAGATGTTACTCATAAATCAGTCATTTTCATGTATAAAAGGACGGAGAGAGAGAGAGAAAAAAAAAAGAAAAGGTGGCGGTGGGGTGGGGGTCTGATAAAACATTCATGATCACCCGAGTTTTGGAGGATGGACACAGAAGCCCTTATTCAGCTTGTGGCGTGCAGTTAAAGCCATTTTATAAGCTCGCTCTCCATGTTCTTTGGTCATTGATTTTCTTCTCTGCCCCTTTCCATTACCTGTTGAGATGGGGGGTTTTGCTCTTCTTCAAACACACACACACACACGCACGCACACACACACACACACACACAAATCCTCTCTATCTGTCTCTCTAGCCACTGGCACCCTGGTGTATTTCTCCATCTCCTCCGCCTCTTGTAGCAGGAATGACAGGCCATGAGGAATGACAGTGGCTCTGTTTGTCATACAGTAGCAGCAAGAAGCAAGGATTTTTAATTGCATTGGAGAATCTTCATTAAAGAGAGCACATGGGGGCGGGAATGGGGGAGAGGGCTGCATGGGGCGGCGTCGGGGGGCACTCTGAGCATCGTCATTAGGAGAAGGCACTAGCAGCATCGAAGGGTGGGCCCTCTTTGCATGCACACTGAGAATGCCTGCCGTACCTCGGTCATTTGTAACATAATAAGTGCCAGCACAATGACTGCAATGCGAGAAAGCACACCACAGGGAAGAGAAGGGGGAAGGGAGACAACATGTCTGTCTAAAAGAGGGACTTTTTTTTGTCTTGATTAGAAAGTATAATGAGCCACTAAAGAAACAGGAAAAAAAAAGATCTCTCCTGAGACTGATGGAAAACAAATTAATCTGGTAATTTGGATTTAATTATTATTTTTCTATTAGTCCACCATGCAAAGACAGGGACAGCCGTCAGAAGCGAGGAGCTGTGCTTGCATTTATTGATTTTTGCCCAGACACATTCAGGGAATACAGATTCATCTGTGCTCCTCCCCACACAATCCGCTATGTGGGATTCCATTAACACGAGAAGCTTCCAGCAACTCTGAGATGTTTAATTTGAACACCATAAATGGAGCTTAAAATAGTGTTCACACACAAGAAAAGCGGCCTAAGGATGTCTTTTCTTGCAATTGAATTAGTCCTCACTTATTGTTGTGTCCTACATAATAACTATTAAATAAACACCCGATAAATTAAATTAAGACAATGTTCTGCTGTATAGAATGAGTCAAGCTCAATTGTTTGTCTCTGCCTCCAACATCTTACACTGCTCCAACAGTTGAGTTTAATTTAATCTTTTGTTTTAAGATTAATGTAAAAACCCTGCAACCGGACTGTAATTATTGTTCCCACCCATGTAGTATCTTCTCTTTTCAGCATCCTTTCAATACATCAGTAGTCTTGAGCACAATGCCTTGTGAGATGTAATGATTTGCAAAGTCAATGATTTGAACTGCCTGTGTGATTAAAGCACAAGGGACCAATTTGCAGCTGCTATATGTAGAATATTGGTGTGCTTCGAGTAACACTCATATTCTCTCGCTGACATGAAATTCAGCAATTATGCCAGATGAACGCTGTTATTGATTGGTATCCTACTATCCCTTACTGAAAAAGGTTTGCAATAAATGTAATGGCTTCAAGTGTGTAGACCCAATTGCAGATATTCCAAAAACCGAACTGTGCCTAATGGTATATGGGAATCCATGTGACAGTGACATATGCATTAATCCTTGACCTTTAACCCCAGGGATGTCTACAGGAAATAGGTCCAGGGACGTTACATTGAGTGTTTTTTGTGACATGTTTTTAGTCATCGTAATGTCAGCCTTAATAGTCACTGTCAGCTTGTTGAAAACATTGTACTTTTTTGTAAATGCGTACAAAATTAACTAGATGAAAAGCGTTTTGGAAGATCGACCAAATAATGTTTTCCATGCGAGGTTGACTAATAAATGAGTGCACTCAGAGAGTGGTGAATGTAACTGAGCAGAACCCTCTGTTGCATGATGTAATACACAGAAGGGAGAAATCATCATAATAGCAGAGTAGTAGAGTGACTCATTCGTTGATGAGGTACATTCACACTGTCATTCAATGAGGAGATGCAGCCTGCGTGCACATGTTGTCAGTGTGTGACCGATAGAGAGAGAGAGACAGAGACAGAAAGACAGAGAGAGAGAATTAGTATGTTCCTTTTCTGGGAATGAGGAGTCATTTGTGCCAGGAAAGTGGAGAAACAAGCCCCAGCCCTACAGTGATGCATCTCTCCATGAAGAATTAGATCACAAGCAAATGTCACCCCAACCTGAGCAAAGCCAAATGACCTTGAATCAAATAAAAACACATCTTTACCGACGTCAGTGTGTACACACACCACACAAAATGTCAGCAGATTTTCCATTTGCTAAACCTGTGCATAAGTGCAGGGGTTTATCAACCTAGTATTTTCCTGCAAGTCCATATGAATATCACCCTGGAGGAACCCTGCTGTTAAATACAGTTAACTACAGTTACTTACTTTATAATTTAATCAATTTAAAATAAAGTGGCATGAAATTGCCCTTACTCATACTCAGCCAAAACTTACAACAACGAAAGAAAAAGAAAAACAGATGCGCGCACACACACGCTGGCATTACTTACATTCTGTGACAATGCAATTTCTCTTATTCGGCATTTTGAGACAGATGAAGCTGAGGGGATTTTTCAAGGGAAATGACTTTCACAGTTGAATTTCAAGCTTCAGTGCATTGCTTTATCATAGTTTACATATAACTGGCTTTGATTTCTGTCCACTGTAGCTGGCATATATCTTTGACAGTGGAGTATACTCTGATAGATAAGTGCCCGTTGCACTTTTTCTATTACCATGACTGGGTTTTTGCTGTGTTCCTCTCTCCCCTCTGACCCACATAGAAAGCATGATATTAGTCATTACTAAAGTGCAGATGTATCACCAGTCCCTTTGTTTTATTTTTCATTTTCTTACAAAGTTTACATGCTCTATTATACATAAATACACTCATTACTTGAATAATGCATGGTCATTACCTGGAAAATAAGAAACATTATTGTAATTCCATGGAGACTAGACCTACTTCTATTAAGTCACCCACTAGTGATTTGTAATGCTAAGGGAAGCTACCTTTTGTGGGATTCCACTCAAATGCTAATCCACAGGAGGCTCTCAACTCATATTGACAGACATCATTGTTGGCAAAATCAGTCATTAGAGATTTAACAGTGTTCAGTTTCTGCAGGCGGAAAGCTTTCTTGTTCTCTTTAGGCAGTGACTTTGACAAGTTTGATTTGGCAGCGACTTCCCTAATTTGGATCAAAGCATGGAAAAGGAATACTGGCATTTACACTGCAGTGCACTGAAAGTGGAATTCGTAACTAATCTCAAATTAGCCATGCTTTGTTTAACGTGACCAGCGTTTAGCGTGAGCACCAACTTTTTTAGGACACACCAAACTCATCTGAGAGAGAATCTGGCACCTCGATTGAAGGGACATCAGCCTTCATTATGCAACACCAGGAAACTATAAAAAGCGAATTATTTGATATGTAAAAAAATCAAACAGCTTTGGAGGTAGCATGTCTCACGTTCTGCAGTAACTGAGAAGCCCTGGAAATAGAGAATTGCAAGAGTCATGTTGAAACTGCTGACAGGCCTTAGTAGGATTTTTTTTTTTTTTAATTGTGAAATGAATCAGTTCCGTGTCTGTTGAATGACTTGACGAGTGTTTGTGAAGAAAGAAACCCGTTAAATTTTTTGAAGACATCTTATGTTGAAACTCAATTTGGTAACTGAAAAAAGAACTAAAGGAAATAAGAGTACAGTAAGTGTTTGTGTGGAAGACATTGTGTTTTGACAACAAAAAAAGCCCTAACCTAAAAAAATAGATCATTGTCACATGCTTATATATGTTCAGCAAATCGAAAATCAGTATTAGTCATCTTGCCAAGTGTTTCATGCCTAAATAACTGCAAAAGCTGTCTAAAATATGAGTGGTTTCAACACCCACATGTGACCACGTGTGAAGCGTACTCAACGCAAAGTACCTTTGTGTTTCGTCATGTGGATGCCATAACTAAAAACCTTTGAGAGCATATATTTGTGCAAAATCTAGAGATTCTGTTGTGTCCTCCATGCTGATTCCCATACCTGCTTCTTAGGTTTCCGGCATAGAAACAAAACAGGAAGCAGAAAAATAAATCCAAATTAAATGTGATGCTAATACATTGTATTGAAATGCTACCTATGGTCTAATTATAGACCTTAGAGTCTCATTTAAGTATGGGAAAAAAATGTCCACGCATACCATATGAGCTATTTTCAGGTAGAGAGCGTCAAGGCCATCAAAAATCCATCTATTGAACAAGCTTTCATATTCATTCTAGAGGTGTGTTTGAACTGTGTATAAACTCTAAGAGCTATTATAAAACATAAAATGAATATAAATGTCCACACGCGTAATATTGGCCAGCGTCTCTGCTCTTTTTAATCAGCAAATGCATCAAATAAGACCAAATGTTAGGGACTGTAAGGTTGTTTTTTCTAGTGTTTGAAGAAATCTCTGTTCTTCTGAGTTGTTTAATTAAATTTCAGCAGACAGCAGGTTTGAGAAAAAGATGCAACCTTTTCTTTAAAAGTGATTGTTCTCTAAGAAAAGTCTGATATTAGTAAAGCCAAATTGTCCCATGGGGCACGCACTGTGAGCGACATCTTTCTGAACACATTTTAGACTTCAGCTGGTTGACGTTTCAAAGCAAAACTAGAAACCTTATTAAGAAACTGGAAAATGAGAAACATTCATGACTTCTTATTTCTGGATCAAACAAACCATTTTGAGTTCTTCTCACATTTTCAATACATTTCAGGCCAGATTTCTCTGTAAAACAGTGTTTAATCCCTCAGAACAGCTTGGTTTATCATGAAATGATATTTACCTGCAAGCCTGACTGCTTAATGTTTTAGGGTGCCTCATCCAAAAAAAAAATGTATTCAAAGATATACATGGTGCTCAACAGCACACTGAAATCCCAAACTTTCCAATAGCACTCTGTTGATATCTTGAAACTCAAAACATCAACAATGAGCTCGGAGGAATTTTGAGGATTTATGGGTGTTATTGGCAACAGCAACAGAACCAGAGATTCCACCAATCATCATTCCATGACCTATGAACTGGTAACCTCTCAGATCCTTATGGGAGTGAATTCTTTATGAAAGACAGGTCCACTGGGATCTTCAACAAATAAGCCTTCTATATAAAAATGATGACACACATTTACAGTATGTTTTCTAAATGGTTAGAGTGACAAAGATCTAGAATACTGAGGGTAACATCTGTCAGGTAGCCTGCCACACCTGCATGTGTGAAAGTTTCATTATGAATAATGGCTGTTAAATGAACCCTTAAAGTACGGCGGTGTCAACGAGAACATCATCTCTCGGAAATGAAATGCAGGTTTGGTGTGTAATAATGATCTAATTTACAATGATACAACTCTTTATATGCCAATTTAGCCCTTAGGGTTATAATTAGCAGAATTTAAACTAAATACACACTTGTTCCCTGAAGCAAATTACTACTCATTTCAAAAAATTGTACATGTGTGTATTTCTATTAGTGTGACTGTGTGTTTTTGTATTAATTTCATAATTAACAGTCTCTGTTAATTACTTTGATTGGTGTAATAAGTTATTCAACAGACATGTTCACATTGAATTGGAGAGTTAATACAGCTAGGCAGGACCACTGCTGAGTTACCAAATCACAATAAATAAAGGTTTGAAGTCAAGAGTTTTCCAGCAGGAAATGCATGCGTGTATGGAGCAGATTTGGGTCCATGTTTCAGCAAAAATATGGGGATGTACTAAAAATATTAAATAAATAATGTATTGCACTGCTTAATAACTGAAACACAACAAAAGAGTCAGGACCAGGAGGTTAAGAGCCCATCGTCAGATTGCTCCAATGATCTGTTTGCCGAGGAGCTTCTGAACATAGACTTAGGTGGGCCTGTGGGGGTGGTCTAAAGACGGTTTTAGGACTGATGAAAACAGGCCCTGTTTTAATTAATACTGGCAGGCCACTGTTCCTCCTGGCAGCGTGCAGGCAGACGTTCTGGCCTGCCCTCAGTGACGCCTGGTCAAAAATAGGGCACCACACAGCACAGTAATGATCACAATGGTGACATCATCTTTGCCTTCAATGTGCTCTCCCCTCAGTGCTCTCCTGAACAAAGAGCAGCAGGCATGCAGGGAGGGAGGCAGATGTCACTTTGTGTCTGGGGAACATTAAGACCAACAAATGTTCTTTGAATCCTCGGGAAAGCCTTTTAGCGGTCGTGTGGGGTAAAACACTGCTTTGCTAAAAGTCACTAATTGAAAAATGGACTCCTTCTCTTTATGAATCAGGCGATGGTGATTTTTCTTTTTTTGTATTCTATCCACAATGCATGCGAATTAAAATAAAACGCGCATGGATTTGTGTTCGCTGACGGCAACAGAGCAAACCTATGGCGAGAGCAGAATGTCCGCAAGTAACTGGCAAGCCTTTCAGCTGGTGCCCCTCAAACATGTGACCTAAAGTGTTAACACATGTGGCCTTGTTTTTTCCCCATTGTTACTGATGTGTTCGGATGTCTCCACGAGTGTGCTTGAAGCAGGCTCGTACACACTTTAAATACAGCCAAACGTCATCATCAAGTGGGCAAAGACTCCCTCATTATAATAACTCAAATACTAATACATTATCTGTCTGTGAGCACACAACTGAGCTCCATACAGCACAAGTCTTCGGACACATTTAGCCTGCGGTTTGTTGTTCTATCTGATTTATGAACATTTAAAAAAAATCATGAGCTGGTGACAAGGTCTCCGGAAGCAACACAACACAGGAAATTCCCCCGGGACAACAAGTTACAATATGTACTTAGTGAGTTCACTCAACTCTGCTGTGTTGCATGGTTTGTTTCTATGAATCTTCTGTTTGATTTGCGCTTTGAAATAACTCAAAACCTTAGCCTGGGTGTTCCTTCCGAGAGATTTCTCAGAAGGCATAGACTCTTGCTCTCTGCGCCCTTGAAGACACTGAGCTTGTATTGTAGTGCTCCTATAAACCAGCCTTTTGTGGTATTCATGTGTCTCCACAAACAGAGCGAGGGAACGAGAGAGAGGGAGGAAGGGAGGGAGAGAGCGAGAGAGGAAACAGATTCTCAAGACCTGGACGAGCCGTGGGAAAAGAGGGGTCTTGTAGAGGAAAAGCAGAAATGTCTCAGGACATTCCTTTGTGATTACAAAGTGCGGGACAAATCCAGACATTCTTGCAGTTATTCTGTGTCTTACGGCTCGAGTTAAAGTCAATTTCATGAGCAGAGTGTAAACATCAACATCTCCACGTCCTCTTGGTTGTGACAGTTAGATTTTGTGATTTTTTTTTTAGGCCATTTGATTTTATAAGCAGTCCAAACCTGAGGGGCAAAGTCAATTGCACTAAATACGCTTTTTTTATTCTGCATGTCAGGATACTAGAAACATGCCATCCTGTACAGCTGGGAGAAAAAATGAACAACAGCTCAGACAGACAGGTAGGCATCCATCTCATATCCACATAAATAAGAGGATTCAAGTAAGAGGAGGGCGTTCTGTGCAAATCTCACGTTACATGACCGTGATCCCAGCTGAAAGAGTTAGCTGCCCCCAGTGGAAAAAGAGGCATGTTCCTCCCTTGTCACAGCCAGCATGAATGAGAAACAGCTCAAAGGAATGCTCCATTATCATCCTATCAGCAGCACTGGGGGAGGAGAGCTTGTAGTCTCTCTTCAGTGTGCAGAATCATGTGTCTGAAGGAGGAGGGGGTGAGGGGTGGGGGGTTGCAGTGGCATTGGCCTACAGACCCGCAATTGGGTTGAGCATCCTCCTCCCCAACTCACCAGACCTTGCACTTCCTCATTTGTCTAGGTCAGGCGTCCTTTTTGTCAGCAATTAATCTGCAGCACCGCCCTCCTATATTTATCCCTTTCACTCTCTGTTTCTCCTTCACCTCTTGTTCTGTTAGCCTTGAGGAGATTTACACTTGGCTTGATCACTGTTCACTGTTGTATACATGCGACTAATAATGGATCGCTGGGCCTTTTGAGTGCTACATTTTTACCAAGCACGATGAGTATCTTGTTGACCTTCACGTTATTACGCATCTGCTGTGCAACATTGCTCCCCTCTCTGCTCCAAACTGACCTTCCTGGACCCCCCACACACTTAACACGAATTCAGCGTGTTACAGTTTGAAAACGGTAAATGAGTTTTGCTGAGCGAAAACAAAAAAGCCCTTCAATGACGTCTACAATATATGCAACATGAAAAGAAAATTAATAGAAAGTATGTGTTCAGACTTATCTTTGATCAATGCTGCTCGAGGTCTACTAAATTAGATGTGAGTTAAAGTATGCAAATCAAATGAATGCTGCTAATCCTGGATTTACTGTGATGACGGGATCTACAATGCCTTTCAAAGCAATTATTCAAATCAATCTAATTAAACCTGTTGAAATTGGCTTTAATTGCCTCCCTGACTAAACAAACACTAAGTTCTGGCATGCAAATAATAGTGCAGCTCAACCGCATCTTCCAAGGATGTGGAGAGGAAAAGCGTGAGCTATAGCGCCCCTCAGTGGCTACCAGCCTTCTCTGACTTTCATAATGACGTCAGCCCTGGACATTACTTTGTATACACTGTGTGTGTGTGTGTGTGTGTGTGTGTGTGTTCAGACATGTATTACTCATGTTGCAGGGACATAAATCGCCTCCCTTATGAGGACAAGTCCCCATAAAATAAATCATTACATTTTAGGGTAAAGGCTGTGGTTAATGTTAGGGTTAGGCGAATAGTGGTTATGGTTATGGTAAGTCTCCATCAACGTAAGTAATCCCCAAAAGTAATAGAGACAGGACTGTGTTTTTTTTTTGTGTGTGTGTGTGTGTGTGTGTTGCTAATGACCTAGATTCCGATTATTTTCAAGTGAAGTGTGATCATGATCAAGAGCAACAATATTAATAATTACAACAAAAGATAATTAGAGGTCAGTTGTTCTTCAGTGATCCACCTACAGTTCATTTATTAAAGAGTTTAACCAGTGGCCGTTAGATCAAATGTGTTGTGCTTATCAAAGCAGTCAGTGCATTTAGACAAAGACACTAAATGCTCCTTTTTGGAACTATCAGTACAGAATCCTCTGTTGCTTTCTTTGCTTGTGTCATTTTGCCTTATTAATGCTTTCTTTTATCATGATCTGTCACTACAGCTTGAGGCTGCTACCAACAGCAAGCCTGAACTGTTTGTGCTTGAGTTTATTGCATTTATTTCTCATGGAATCAGCACCTGGCTTCAGATTATTGTAGCGCTACAAACTGCTGTCCTCTTGTTGCCCATCTGGATATATTACACCACTCAAACTGCAAAAAATCGCACCTGATCTTTAAGGTGGTCACTTCATTCGCATGTTGAATTGCTCTCTGCCCAAACATATGAATCGCCACACCTGTCACTATGTAGCTAAATAAGTGTCAAATAAAGTGTGAAAAAAAACACGTTTAGTTAAATATTGCAAAAAAGTGAACACATGCAACCTAATATGCACAGTTATTAAAATAGAGACCATTACTCGTACTGTTCAACTGCAAGATTATTTATATGATTTGCTGTTCTTAGTGCCTAAAGTATTATATCGTATATTTTTTCACTTATCCCCACAGCAGTACATAAGGATGCAGACAGTTTCTCTTTTATTTACACAGGATTTGAGAGATCCATTTCCGAGATTTCTGCCTCCACCCTCCAAAAATGGATGAAATTTAATTTGTGCAGCTCAAGGCATTGAAAAATCTTTTTTCCGGAAACAAAGTTACTCTGGATAATCCACCGACTTTATTGCAAACAGTTTTCATTAAAAACACTTTCTATGGAAGAAATAGTCCCCCAAAAGGCAGTTCAAAGGGTGTTCTGTGGATGATTTTATCTCTCTGTTCCAAATCCTTTGTCTCCAGGAGGAGCTGCTAAATTTTCAGATGTGTTTTCTATGCTCATGACTCTCATGGAAAAAAAAAAAAAAACATTTTTGAAGTACTTGGCATTTGCTCAGCACTGCTAAAAACCATGTAAGTAGCTGTAAGCAAAGCTTTCACTTATTCATTTTGACTTGTATTTACAGCGTCTCCCTTGGGGCAGTAATTTTGAAAATGTCAGAATGCCATGATGCACATGAGGCGCATCACTTGCCCCAGTTTTGTCAAAATCCAGTAAGTGGTGTATATAAGATATTGTACTGTACGTGATAGACCCATACTTAAAACTTGAATCTAATAAAAAAAAATATCAACTTTCAAGCCAATACCATCAATTTCAAACTGCTGCTATTTAGATGTTTTGACTGAGTTCCAAATCATTATAATGCACATGTCAATACAGTCGTGGCAGATAAAAATACAAGCAGTTTAAACACAATTTTTGTTGTCTCACCTCCCACCACAATGGCTAATTTTTTCCTTCATTAAACCTATAATTGGCTAAATCGTCTCTATTGTTGTTTCATTTACTAAATTCACAGTCATATACTGTATTTTAAGTCCCAAATCACATTCATTTTTCCTCCTCCACGTCTTGGCTGCTCATCGCATTAGGAGGTTGATTAGTGTGAGGTTTATCAAGCTAGTCTGTCATAATCAAAATAATCATGTGTCACATTTCATCGCTGCACCAAAAAGAATTACTTTCAAGTAAAAATCCTGCAATTATGGCTTTACTTAGGTAAATGTAGATGTGTTATTAGCAATATATACTTACATATCAAAAATAAAGAGCTCATTATTCAGAACTGCAGAACAACCTCATTCAGAATGTTTTAACATTATTATATTGGCTTTTTTTTATTGCTGCAGATATTTAAACAGCATCTTATTGTTGTGGATTGATTTGTTTTGTTTTATCTATAACATTGCTTCATATATCATAAGAATGCCATATTTGTTTGTAAAGCTTTGCATATTTTGTATGGAAATCTTAATCTGCAAGGTAACTGTAACAAGTTCTAAAATAAATAAAAAGTACAATATTTCAAGTAGGAGTACAGTATAAAGTAGCATTAAATGTGAATACGAATTAAATAAAAGTACAAATGTAAACAAAATAAAATATAAGTGCCTGAAATGTGCACTTAAGTGCAGCCTTTGAGTAAATGTGCTTAGTTACTGTCCACCACTGTCTGTAATATATGACTGCA
Organism: Chelmon rostratus; assembly: GCF_017976325.1. Taxonomy (NCBI): domain Eukaryota; kingdom Metazoa; phylum Chordata; class Actinopteri; order Chaetodontiformes; family Chaetodontidae; genus Chelmon; species Chelmon rostratus. The sequence goes on along the minus strand of NC_055658.1, from coordinate 10,413,458 downwards.
AATGAAAAATCTGACTGAAACAGACTACAGGCTGAAATGCTTTATGAAATGAAACAACTGATTGAACATAAGTCAGTCATAGTCTAAAAAAAGAAGTATGGCAACTCACCTGCTATACAATGTTGAACCCTTACTGTGTATCTGCTTTATTCACAAGTTATATTCCAGTCTTTAATTACCAAGTTTCAAACTTTCATTTCCAGCTGGATTCACTGGCTGATGGTTTGAGCTACTTCAGATGCAGTATGCCAGTATCGCAGCGGTAATGACTGCAGAGCCATGACACATACAATACTTTCCACAGGGAATACACTGGCACCTCTCATGCTGTTCATAAAGCTGGGCTCATTCCTCATTCCACATATTTTGTAAATCTGGATACTCTGAGGTGGTTGATTTTTTTTTCTTTTTACTTGTTTTGTTTCTAACAGTTTAATAGTTTTCAGTTCTACTCTGTGTCCGTACGTGAGCGCACATAACACATATCACTCATTTAAAGCCATTAAGTGGTGAGACTACACCCGCTGTCTATGTTGAAGTGGTTGAGAACTGAAACTTTGCTGTGAAAACAGAAGTAACAAAGGAAGTTTCATGCATTATATGTACAGCTGACATATTTTGAGAATGCACATTTAATCAAGTACTGTCCTGAAGCAAACCTATCATTTTGAGGCACTTCTACTGTACTTGATAATTTCCATTTTATGCTTTTTTATACTCCTACATTTTGGAAGCCAGTATTGTACTTTTTACTCCACTGCATTTATTAGCTTTGCTACTAGTTACTCTGCAGATTTAGGTTATCAATACAAAATATAACAAATCATGATGTATTTATATGAATTAAGCGCCCCAGCAGCACTTACAGCATTACCCCCACCTCAACCAGCTGCAACACTGGTGATGCTTACATCTGAATGCATGCAATTATAATCCAGTGATATTATATATTATTCTGAAATGGGCTATTCTGCATACTGAGCACCTTTACTTTTAGTACTTTGAGTACTTTTTTTTTGGTGGTATTGATCCCCAAACATGATGACATGTTAACTGTAGCTGAACCACATGGTGGCGCTGTTTCACTTTCCCTGAAAATCATGAGGCGTGAGCTTTAATTATATCAGTGCCACAAATCAGTGTCAGTTCTTGTCGGGCTGCATTACTGTAATAGTTGAAAATCCACTCACAGAAACGTGGATGAACCACGTGCACAAGGACGATGAACCTTCTCAAAGCAGTCTGCCAAACCGTCCCCTCCGGGTCGTTGTAACTTTAAATCACCTGACTCGCTGTGTAACCAGCAGTCAACACCGACGCCATCGTTCCTGCTGTGCTAAAGCAAGGCATATCAAAGGTGAGGATGTGTGCTGACAGTGCATTGTGTTAACGTTTAATAAATTGTCACTTGGTACTTGAAACCTGTTGTCTCAAACGAGCACCACTCAACGTTTAATTAAGCGCCACTGAATAGCTAACGTAATATTTCAGGACTCATTAACGCCAGCGCACAAATGTCAAGCTAACCAGCTAGCTTATAGCTGGCAGTTGTCAGCCGCTGTAGCGGACAGCTCTGCCGAATCGTCAGAAAATAGCAGCTGAGCTATTCCGTTACCATATTTGAACGACCACCAGAGTAATAGTTGATATTTAATGACAGCTACTTTGCAAAGGCTAAACACGCAAAGGGGCGTCTTTTTCCTTATTAGCTAACGGAAGGGTCAACTGCTAACGTTGTTTTGTAGCTAACCTGAAATTAACCGTTACGCATTTTTGGCACATAAAATGTGCATCGCCACCGAATGTCTTTGGCAAAACAACAGTAAGGTTAAGTTTCGACCAGGAAACGTTAACGGAAATAACGCTAGTTTGAGGTTAATGCCAATTATTGGGATTTAAACGTTATCTAACGCTCTACGGTCAGCTAAATAGTTAGCTAACTAACCTAATTAACCTTATTTGAGATTTGGTGGCGAGGAGACAGTTCGTAAATTATCAGTCAGCAAAGCATCTATAGGCGTCAAATAAGCTGACCAAGATGGCGAGGCAAGCAGGCAGGGTAATCCTGTTTCACGTCGAAATATTACCAAGTCTTACGTTAAAGTGAATGACTGTCACTGCTTATACTTTTTATTCAAATAAGGTGCTAATTTACCGTTATACTAGCAATGCTCAGGTTAGCTAACATTACGAAACTATAGCAATCCAATAAACAGCTCTCTATTAAAACATACCCTCATGAATGTTGTGATAATTTCAGTTGGACGCTGTTTCATAGAAGTTGTTAATTCACCTTTATGGTCGTTTATGAAGCCAGTGATTTATGGTGCTGCTGAGTTGCATTACCCTCATTAACCCAGCTGGGTTGGGCAAAACACACCTCTCTGTTTAAGGCAATACAATTCTGGACCGCCACAAACCACAGTCTGCAAAACGACCATAAAGTTGAGCCAACACTTGTCTGAAACACATGCAACAGAAACTGAGCATTATAAACTTGGTGAAGGTAGGATTTAATTGCAGCATGTTTGTCCTTTAGACTACATTAATTTTAGTAAGGTGTACCTTTATAAACTGGCAACTGAGTATATATCCCAGGATACATGCCACCTGCAGCTTGTAATATAGCATCATATACACCATGTAGTAGTGAGACACAACCAACACAAGTGTTTAACCATGATATGCAAATGTTTTAGTTTATTTCTATTTAACTGTCTTGTTTATTGCTTAATAACACATTTGCATTTTCCTCCTTGTATTCTGCTGTAGGTGGTTTAAAGATTAAAGTGCTGTGTTGTGGTTTAAAATGTTCTAGTAATCCTGCCTTATTTACTGCTGTTCATTTCAGTCTGACAGGCTGCTGGCTTGCTGAGCTATCTTTGGCCACAGGTGCTAGAGCTAATGTCCATGGAGCCATATCACTACCAGGGAGTAACTTGTACTGTACCGCCTTATGTCAGAAACTCTCAACTCTTCCTTTCAGGTTGGCTTTCAGCTAATACATCAATAGCACTTAAGAGAACATTAAAATTTGCTTGACTCTGGACTGTGTGTTGGATATCGTAATGCAGCTTAATAATGAATGATCTCAGCATTAGTAACTGTTGTAGAGCACCCTGTTTGTTTAGACATGCAACTCAGAGTGCTACTGCTTGCTGAAAGTGTCATATTGCTGTGACAGAGTTCATAGTCCCTAAGATAGGCAGTGTGACCTTGATACCAAGTCCAGGAAGCAGCATGGTGGCAGGTTTTGGTGTTTACAGACACATCTGTCACGTGTGCTCCATCAACAAATCAGACATGCTCACACATCGTCCCACCCAGCCTCGTTGCTTACCAGATCGGTTGCAAAAGGTTGCATGCCCTTTTAAAATCCTGTGCTGCAACGTGTAAGCTGCCCTCCCTTTCCATTGGGTGGGCAATAACTGAAGCATTTGTGAGCAAGTTCTTCCCACTTCTTGCCAGCACGCTTCAACTATCTTACAAGAATATCTTTGGATTTCTCATCCTCATGTCCCAACAGGCAATCCGTGATGGACTCCAGGTCTCGCAGACTTCCTTGTCTGCCCAGTATAAGGTCGTCCTACACATCCAGTCCATCAGTGTCCTCCTCATCGCTGGGCTCCAGTAGGTTGTACAGTAGGGAGACAGTGCTCAACAATGACCGCTTCCCGAGGGCATCATCATCTTACAAAGCAGATCTGGACCATCAGGTAGGCTGTAGGCTTATACTTCAGGTTTATTGCAAAGAAATCACTTAACCACCACTCAGTGGTTTGCTGTATCAGTCTTTATGCCCTGTATATGGTACTTAATCTACTTTAGAGTTTCTTAGGTATGTGTTTTGATTTTTAGCTGTCATTGGAGATGAACACCAGCTTCATGTAATTCAGCCCGGGACACATAGGTCAGGCAGGGTGATAGCGTTGTTAAAGTTCGATAAAACAGTCCAGAGCAACAACAATAACAACAACTGCACTTGCTGGGCCCATGGCATCCTACTGCATCTGTGTTGTTATTTGACTTGGGGCTTTACTCGTCCGCCTTTCTAGTGTATTCCAGAGAGAGGGCATTCAAGTAAGCTATTTTTCTTCCAAGTTTCCGTAGGAACATGGTACAGTAGCTAACTAGATGTATCAATGGTGCAACAGCAGACACTTTGGAGGTCTTTTTATAGGGCAGCCTAGATTCCTTGGCACACTTTGTGTGTATTTTAGTCCTGCGTCCCATCAAGGCCCATCTCAAAAGATAGTGTTACTGTTGGCCTGGGCCCTGTTTAGTTGTTCCTCTTTCTTCAAGAAGAGCTAGCTAGGTGCAAAAACCCCACAAACAATTTACCATTAACGATTTAATTTATTATGGATGCTGAGATGAGCACTGATTTATGCTATCCTCTTAAAAAAGCATGAGTTCAAAGACGAATCTGGATTAGTTTTTCTTCCAATGAGAGTCACATGAACACTTAATACAAACTCAAATGGGAATGTTTACAACAAAAACGAATTTTTGTGCAGATTTATTTGGAGTTCTACAGTTACACGCTATTAAAGATATCCTGGAATTTTCCTGGAAACAGATATGTTTACATTCAGTGTTTCTCAACAGAACACACCAACCTGTTTGAGTGCATGTTCGTGCTATTAAAACATTACCAAAGCCACTTTGGTGAATATTTTGAAACCCATTGCTTACTTCTGTGTTAGTGTCAGCCAGCGGGCTTCTTCTTCCCACACATGTTTCTTGGCATATTGCGGCCACCAAAAAAATGCGAGACTGTTGGAGTTTGTATTTCACCACATGCTTGCGCCTGTGCTGGTTGGGCCTAAGATGCAAGATAAACAAAATGGGGAACCACTCATCAAGTAATTACTCCATGGTGCCACTAGTGTTTGTGTGATTGTCCCACTACAAGGAGACAGGAAGCATTGACACATTTTTGTTATACACGTTGGCCGAGGCATGAGCACTAACTATTGCCACGTGTTTTTACCTTCTCTCCTTTTGAAGAGTTCTCGTCTCCTGGGGTCGCCCAGAGACTACAGCAGCTCTGACAGTTGCTCCACCAGCTGGAAGTTACCCTCTTCTCGGACAACCTCCAGCAGATCTTATGACCGCCCGTGGGCTGAATCCTCTCTCAGCAGCAGGAGCAAACTGGTACTGGAGCCGTACTAATTAATAGCAGGCAAAACACAGCCTGGTCAGATGTATTCTTTAAAACTTTGAATCATTTTAGAGTAGAGGTTAGAGGAATCTTTCTGAATGATATCACTGAAATATGAATGCATTTTTTTAATGTCTGCCTTCATTTTCCCAGACTGATTCTGAGGGGAGGTTGGGGATGCGCTCAGTTCTGTTGAACGCCACTGATGATGGCGATTCTAAAAGGGCCAAACTGTCATACAGCAACAGAGGACTGTACTCAAGAACGCCCAGCACCTCAGTTTCAGGATCCACCTATTCCAGTAATGGGCTTAGCAGTGGCAGAGGTACATAATACCAGACTTGTGGAAGTCATGAGAAAAACTGTTGTCCTAAGGAACACTTATCGATCTTTTGCACCTGTTATTCTCCTGATGTTCTGATGTGGGTTGGACGTGGAGATCGGACATGTTAATTCACACTGCAAACAGTTTGTCCAGAGCGCAGCCCCCACTACCTGGCTTCTTTTTACTATGTTGTTGGTTCATTAGCAGTAGAGGCTAACACAGATGACATGAAATACCAGAAAATCAAATGATGATCATTCACAGTCAATACACAGGACATACTTGGTATTCAGTAGTGTGTTGGGTATCCCGGTTTGGCTTCAGTGCAGGTGGTAACAGTAGTGAAACAGTGGTGCATCTGTGATAATGTGGTTAACATTAGGTCCCATCAGTGAAATGTCACCTTAACCACACCATTTAAGCAAAATATGATGATGAGTGTTGCATTTAGGGAAAACTGTTTACATATTCAAAAAACAATAATAAACCATATTTAAATAATTCTTAAAGGAAACATGACTCTGACCTGGAGTGGTGGGCTACTGGTGCCCATATATGGTTGCAACAGTGCAGCCACTGTCAGTCTGATGTGGAAATAATTTGCTGCTTTTGAATCAGTGACTCTACACTAATAAATGTCTTCACTTGGTGTAGGTGTTGGCAACTAGAGTTTTGTTGTCAGTCGTGCTCCAGGATCAGGTTGCACCAGCTAGTTGTAAATCCATTACTAACACTGTGTGTAAAATCCTTTGTAACTTATTAACTACCATTTAACTTTATTTATCATGTGCTACCATTAAAACTTAAGGAACGTCTTAGCAAGTAATCACTTTAGCAGGAAACACGCGGCACTTAATCAACTATGTATAAATAGGAAGTCACTGCAGGATCACACAAGCTGATATAACTGCCAAAATAATAGTTTTAGAAGGCCAAATGATACATTAACGTTACTGATGATCCCTTGTAAATGTAGACATGACTTTATTTATAGACACACATGGCGAAATTTGTGTGTTTTAGGTGTAGTAGCTTTCATTGAATTAGAATGAGAGGGAAATATGTGATCATGCTAACCTAACAAAGTTATTTGGTCTAATATTTGAAATTTTGTAACTGAAAGTATATTATGTGGGGAAATCTAATTTTAAGAACTTTTTTACTTTTTAGACTAAACAGCCTTTTAATCAAGTATGAGGACCATCCCATTGCCTCTCTTTTACTTTTCACTCTGAACGGGTATATGTTAGCAAGCTAATGTAAGTTAGGAAGCTAATGTTGTCATTTGGTTCCGTTAGCTACGTAACAGACCTAGAATTTACTGTGTGTAAATACGTAGTGTCTACTAATCTCGATTGTTTTGTGTGGTGCCACAGTGATTCATAAATCTCTGCTTTGCGTAGCTATAACATAAGTGTTTGCTAAGTCCAAACTTGTAACCAGCTCCAGATGTTGAATTTGCTGTAACATGGGAGTAGCTTGCGGAGCGAAAGCCTTTGCACATGGCCTCTGTCAGCAGTAGATTCAAATGCAATTCATCATAATATCAACTAGCAGTCACCAGACATAGATACTTAATACATAAACGTCTGGACGCATAAGTAATTAGTGACGATTACGTTGAAAAATGACATTTTCTCTGCCTGTTTTTGGTATATTGTATCAGAGGTTTTGAATGAGATGTCAAGTCCAAATGCCAATTATTCCCATCAGTTTTGAACTTGTTTTTGAAAATGAACCCAGCAAATCTCAAAACAGTTTGTCTACTACTTTCTTTACAGGTGCAGGCGAAAAACAAAACGACACGCTCAATTCATCATGGAGCTCATGCCGTTTACTCTCACGGTCGTCATCTTCCTCAGCAAAGCCACTGTTGTCCAGGAGAGAGCTAGAGACAAAGAACGAGCCCAGTCTCTCAGGTTTGGGAGAAAGAAGGACTAGTACTGCTGGATTGGCTTCTTCATTGTGTAGGCATATTTATTGATGTAAACACACACACAGAGTACGCAACCTGCTTAAATGTATTGTTATATATAAGCCAATCTCTCATTTCAGATCAGACAGACAGGGTGACCTCCACATATGCACAGGGAGCTCGCCCTAAAGAGACTACCTACCCTCCCTCTTCCTCCTTCTCCTCGTCTTACTCCTCTGCTGCTAGAGAAAGCTCCCTTAATCGCCACCTCTTATCTTCCACCTCCCACCGGTCTTCTCCTCTGGGCCGTGACTTCAGCACCAGAAGCACAGCCCGTTTCTTGAACAACTCATCCACCCTTCACTCATCTCAGGAACAAACAAGGAACCCGGAATCCTCCTCAGATATCTCCTCCTCCTCCTCCTCCTCTTACTCCTCCCGCACCCCCTGGTACACATCTCCCCTGGCCAGACCAGAGGCCACGCTCCCTTCTAGGTCGGCCCCTGAAGGAGGAGAGCAAGAGGGCCGTCGCTCCACTCGTCACCTTCTGTCCCGTCTCTTTTCACGCCGCTCCAGCCAAGACTCCTCTAGTGGATCGTCCAGCATTCGCTCCCTTGACGATGACAATCCGTCAACTGGTGGAGAGTCTGTGGACAGTGACGAGGGAGCCAGGATGTCTAGTGTGGAGCCTGACGCTGGAGGTTCGGAGGCAAGCTTGGGTGTCCTCAGGAATTGTAGAGCAGACCTCGCCCCGATCCGGGAAAACGACAGCAACGGCTATCGTAGTGGCTCTGCTCGGCCCAGGATGTCATTGTGGAGAGAGCCCGATGTTAGCAGCAGTAATAACACAAGCAGTGGAGGAGGCAGCAATGCCTCCTGGCTCTCCTCCTCCCTCCGTGGCCGCTGTCCTCCCCTTCTCTCTCGCCTCAGAAGACACGCCAGGGATGAGAGCACACACTCAGCTGCAGGCTCAGAGGAAAGCTACAGCCGCCCGCAGCATTTACTGAGAAGGTGGGATAATCTCGAGCACAACGCATCACAGGATGATGATGATGATGACGACGATGATAAAGATGATGATGAGGAGGAGGGTGATGAGGATGAAGAGGAGAAGGAGGGAGCAGTTGGTTTGGAGGCATTTGGTGCAGGTCGTCCCGGCAAACTGGAGGATGACCCTTTGCCTGAACTGGAAGATGCCTCTGTTGACTTTTCTCCACGCCGCAGACTCAGGGTGTACGAAAACATGTCAGTTCCTATGCGCCCGCCGAGTGGTGTGGAGAGCCAGCAGGAGGGCCAGAGGGAGAAGTCCATTTCCAGTAGGGATCAAGAGAAGCTGCGCAAGATCAAGGAGCGGTAATAGATTTTAATCTCCCTCATAATAACGCATTTACTACTTCTTGTCCTCTTAAAAAACTGCATTGTATTAAATAATGTGCTTGATTGGTGTCTCATTGGGAGTTGGATAATATGAAATCAATTTATTTTGTATTTTAAGTACAGTGATCCTGTTGGTTCAAGATGTCTTTAACCTAGCTTAGCATGTTGTTAGCATAGCTCAGTTAGAGTTCAGACAGGTTGCATCATGTGTATGTAACATTTAATAGAAAACAAGATATTCTGGAGCTGTTGATGTTCCAGTTCAGCCCACTTTATCACAAACGGCTCATTAAAAGTTAAGAAAAATATCTGGGACAGCACGCAATACAGTCCCTGAACATGAAACTTTTCATGTCTGAAAGGTGAGATGTATGAAACAGGCACTGTATTAACAATGGAACTACATATCCTCCCGTCCTGCTACAGGCTGCTGCTGGAGGATTCAGACGAGGAAGATGGCGACCTGTGCCGAATCTGTCAGATGGGGGAGGAATCGGCATCCAACCCCCTGATTCAACCTTGCCGCTGTACAGGCAGCCTGCAGTACGTCCACCAGGAGTGCATCAAGAGGTGGCTTCGCTCCAAAATCGGCTCGGGTAAATACGAACCTCTTACTTGGCTGCAGCTTCCACCAAAATCACATCTTGTCAAACAAATGACTGTGAGTTTGTTTTCTCTCTCTTTTAGGCACAAACCTTGAGGCCATCACAACATGTGAACTCTGCAAGGAGAAACTGCGTTTGAACATAGACAACTTTGACATCCAGGAGTTATACAGGACACACGTGCAAGTGAGTCACCATTTAATTTCCTTTTATGAGAGAATTTAAAATTCACAGCACCCAATACATGGCTAATTACTTGAAGCAAATAATGTATGCTGATTTTATAAGACACATAATGAATTGATTAACTATCCATAAAAAACGTGAACGACCTCAAACACCAGGGCTGTACATGATTTACTTTTACACTGGTGCTACTGAGGTTGAAAGTTTTGTTGCACAGACCACAGAATTGTAGCATGAGAATAAAACATCTGCTATTATTTCTAAAAACAACCACAAGTACTGCCATCCATCACTTCGACGGGCATGTGACTGGCAAAGGACAATAATGTTAACAAGAATAAATGTTATAAAACTATTACTGTTACTATCTTCAAAGATAAAGTATTTTGGTATGAAAACTTGCATTTTTTGTTTAACCAAGTATCCTGTATCATAAATACATTCAATTCAGTTATGATGATTTTAATTGTTTACTTACCTCCTGTCTTCAGGAGGCGCAGCTTCCTTATACCAATATGGTGGCCATTACCTAGTAATTGTGGGAAACATGGCCTCTATGCAGCTAGAGACATGATTTTTAGAACGTCAGTCTGATAGCCAACAATGTATAGCATGGAGATCAGAATGAGGTGTTTAAATTTGGACTAAAATCACACCAAAACATCAGTTAACAGTTGCTGTTTACTGCACAGATGGTGACAGATCGAGTGGAAATGAGTGGACATGCGAAACAAACGCAGATGCTTGCATTCAGGGCGCGAGAGGCTCGCGTAAGGATGTGAATCATGCCGAGATGTTCAGATCTCGACCCAGCTGAACACCTACGGGAGATTTTTAACCAGTGTGTTAAATAGCACTCTTGCCGCCATCATCAAAACACTACATGAGGAAACTGTGTTCGTCCCCTCCAAAGAGTTCCAGAGAATCTGTGTCATGCAGCACTGAAACATGTTACTGAGGAATTTTATGTTGTCGTTATTTTGCCCGTTTGTGTTCTGGGTGAAAACCATGCAGTTCGCTGAAAGGCGTTTTTCTTGCTTCACAGTCAGAATATGATGAGTTCATCAGCAGTGGCCTCTATCTGGTGGTGCTGCTGCACTTCTGTGAGCAGAGGTTCTCTGACGTCCTGGGAGCAGTGGATGCAGCCGGGGTGAGAGCACACGCACATTGACCCATTTACCCATAGTGCTTATTCAGTATTACAGTTGATCTGACAGTAGTCTTAACTCTGGCTGAAAGAGACATCTGTATTTTATTTCTAGCTGGTGTATACTCACGTTTCACACTGAACCACCAATGAAAAAATGTTTGTGTTGAACTGTGGTAAGAACACAAATCTTGAAAAGAGAAACGTCTTCTTTTCTCACCCAGTTATTCAACCTGGTGAGAATTCTTCATGAACACATGGACAATCTTGAAAGTACGTTGCTCAATCCTTCTCTCCTACGCTTCTGTACTTGTTGAAAGGCCGCCCTCATGTTTTAAGCTGCCGGCTTTTCCGTGCATCACAGTAAACTGTAGACCGCTCAATTGTGTATTTTCATTGTTTAGATTTCTTTCGTGGCTACAGAATTTGCCTTTTTATCTCTCGATTGCAGTCCTCCACGGTGAAAGTGACGCAGAGAGCCGAGACAACAGACCGTCTATTGATTTTTCCGACCTGGACGACGATCTTGAAGACGAGTGATAGTCGTGTGAAAGTGGTGGAATGAGGGGGGAGAAAAAAAAAAAAGTGGGTCAGAAGTTGCAGGGCTTCTCATTGCCATATGGTAGCTCACCCAGTTTTCGCACATGCTTCTACATCATCACATTCATCAGAAATGCAACGGCAGTGAGAAATGCCGACTGCACAGAACGGGTCTCGCCTTTGTTGCAGGTGGCTTTTGCAGATATGCAAACTCGAACTAGTGCGTAAAAATATTTTGGTTGACACCACCGTGTTTGTTTCTGCGAGAGTGCACTTTATTCAGTTATAATCAAATAAAAATGCAAGTCTTTTTAACTGTGATACCACAAGTGCTTTAATGTTAAAAGCTAATGGCAGAAATGGAAAAAGCATGAAAGGGCAACATTGTGCTTAAGGTGTCGTGGTAAGACAGATGCTTTTTGGAGGGAATATAAAAAGTGGTGATTATTCCTTTTATTGTCCGTTTCTCTCTCCTTTCCCAATGAGAATATGTTTTGAAAACACTTAACCCATTGAACTTTCTTCATCTTGTTTGTGTTTGAAATGCTTTATGTATGTACAAATTAAGTTTTCATGCTTTGAATTTTGGGAATAAAGATTGAATGCAAACTGTTCAGGCTTCTTATTTACTGTTATACGCTTCCTATTTTCTATTGCTGTTGCAGGCACAGCAGTTTACAAGGAGGTGCCTCTTGTTAGAACCATGCTGATGTGCCAGCTAGACATAATTCAGACACTGATCAGCTGTGGTTTGACTAAAACAGCCATTAAACGCTGGAAGACAAAGATTTAGAAGTTGTAAAAGTTGTAAATACATCTCAATTTTTCTATATGCAGTATCGGTGGAACTAAACTAACTAAAGCGCGACTATTTGCATTTAAAGAACAAAACAATGAGAGTTTACAATAATATCACATTTGCTAAATACAGTGAAGAAAACTGGAAAAAGAAATCTTGGAAGACAGAAACATTTATTGGAAGGATGCTGTACCTGATTTGAGTTTACAGATCTCTTTAGGAGTGGTGAGAAAGTTTAAAAAAAAACAAAACATTTGGTTTACAACTTGATATGAATGGGTTACCGAGCCACACTGAGGCTGTACCGCAAACACAGGAAAGCTCAGGCTTTTGACATTCAGACGACTCGGGGCATCTTTGGTTCATTCTCAGTTATAAAACAAACATCACATATTTACAAAGCATTCACAGCAAATGGCAGTGCAATCTGAACGTCTTTAAAACTCTCCAAACCTCATTGTGCTTAAACATGGTAGGAACTGTAGCTCCACGACGTATTAAAGTGCGTTCTTGCTCAGTAGTTAAGTGCATAGGAAAGTCTGATCTACATAAACAGACAAATGATACAAAGAGTTGTCTGATTCATTCGGTGGCTAAGACAGTGTCCTACACTTTAAAACTAATCAGCAGGACTAAAATTTCATCACGTCCAGATTGACAACTAAAACATACTGTTAGGTATTAATAGGCAACAGTAAATACATTGAAAATTCCTAATCCAGTCGCTTAATAACTCCCATTTCTTCTGCAGTCATGATGTTAAAAGGCACAGTCTGTGTTTCTCTTTGTCTAAAGGCACAGTCCAAATAAAAACACACATGTATGTTCTTGACCAGATAGTTTAGTGTGATTTGCTGAGGTTTGATGATATTAGCTGTAGCTCAGGCCAATAAAGTGGAGTTCAATGTTTAATCCACAGTACTTAGTTTCTTCCATTTGCTTTGGACAGTTACGGGCGTGCTTTGGTAGAAACTAGTTCTAAACCGAATCACATTGAGAGGCAGTACTGTGAGTATGTAAAGAAGAAACCAGATATATAATACTGTTTACCGTGTTTTCAAGTGAACTGGCCTTTAGTAAGTCTACTGATGTATCAATTGAAACATTGTGAAGATCAAACCTTCTGAAGTTAAAAAATAAAACTGGAATAGATTGAGTAATGGTATATACATTATAGTATGATTCAGTAAATGCACATTTTGTTGCTGATAGTTTGGAGTCACTTGTACATCAGTGCATTTTAACCCCTGTGTAAGGCTAAAGGGCTAAAGAGGAGTGTTGTGTCAGGATGCATATTTCTATAAACCAACTCAAAATCTTCTTACAAGCTCAAAAAACAAAAAAACAACAACCCATAACTCTAACATCCCACTAAAGTCAATGATCAACACATACCAGAGAGCATCAGCCCGAGTATTTACATTAGGTATAACACAGGGCTCTCATCAAAGACAATCTAAAATAACCCAAATTAAGAAACTCAGTTTTGGCAGATATTCACAATTCTCCAACAATATTTACAGTTTTACACATAATTCTAGAGGGTTTGGACGCTTGAGCAGGATAAATAAATAATTTATAAAAGGGGAAGGCTGCATCTGCTCTTGCTGAAAATGACTTAAATGCACTCGAGGCAGGCACATCGATACTCCCTGAGGCTGATTACTTAAGCACGCTCAGTCAGCATCTGTTATAATGCTAGTGGTGTCCGATTCATCAAAAGTCCTCTCATAGCGGACGGTGGAAGAGAAGTGGGCTCTTTTCTTCTTATAGATGATAAAGCCGGTGGTTAAAAGGAGAGAGATGAGGACCACGATGAGCAGACCCAGTGCCACAGGGGAGCCTGAAGACTCTGAGGACCGGAGGTGAAGTTAGTCAGTCATCAGTCAGTCAGTTTTTAGAGTTTTTTTAGTTCCCTCTGGACAAGATGTCATTGTGTTTGAGTTCATACAGCTTTTAACTAAATAAATTAAAGGAATATTTGTTGGGGCTAAAACATGCTAAACTACTGCTCTGATATCAATTAACTCAATCTACGGTGCAGAGATTCATTTCAGAAAATGAAATTTCTTGCTGAGATTTAAACGAGAAGATTAATTCCACTCTCGTGTCTATGTGGTAAAAATGAAGCTGCAGCCAGCAGACCTCTAAAGCCAACACATTGTATCTTGCTTGTTTAATCCACACAAAAAGTGAAGTGTAAAAACAAACTGTTTTATACACAGTTATGCACCAGACTGCTTCTTGGTCTGTACCACTGACTGTATATAAAGATGGACAACATGACAGCTCTTTAAAAAGATACATATTTATAAAGACACGAGAGTGGTATCGATCTTTTCATTGAACATTCAGCAAGGAAGCGTATATACGTATTTCCTGAAATGTCAAACTATTCTTTTAATGCAGTTGCGATACTCACTTGCTTCAGTTTTGCAGACAACACGACTGTGGCTAGCCTCGCAGCTAACAAGATTCCACACTCCTTTTTCACCCGCCATCATGACGGCGCACTGGGGCTCCGACGCCTTCCCAGTAGCCAAGGCCTCAGAATTCCAGTTAGAGTAAACCACAGCTGAGCCATCCTGCCAGGATACAGGTTTGCCTGAGAGCAAACAGGGAGGAGGACTATCAGCGCAACATCAAAACCCAGGAAGTGCACGCCTCCACGGAACACATCCAGTCAAATGGTTTACATTTTTTTAAATCTTTAATTTGTAAAAACATTAATACATTTTTTGGTCACTTGGTTGGGTGATAATTCTCTGTGGGTTCGTCACTATAAGTGCCACCTCACACATAGTCATTTGATCCCAAATATAAAAATATTTATTGTGCAGGTTTAACAGCAATTAGTTTCGTCTAATGACGAAAACTGTGCTCATAATCAACTGAATCTGGCTCAGTCGTTCACAAGCAAGGATGGAGCGAGGTTGATTGTATAAAGGATGTTACTACATGGGCTCAGGAACACTTTGTAAAACAGTTGTCTTGCTTCTATTTCAAATTATGGGGTTTACCTTGAGAATCGAGGACCATGTCCAGCCATACTCGGCTGGTGATGAGATGGTCATCATACATGTACTTGGACACAAAGTCGTTCTCCTCTGTGGTTTTTATGGTGAGCAGCTGAGCATCTGTGAGCAGGATAAAAAAGAAAACAAATGGCGGACCACAGTTGCTTCAGATGAATACTAATTACAACCCTTCATACAGCAAACAACGACTCACCCATGCTCTGACAGATGCTCTTGGCCTGCTCCATGCTGTACACGCTGTAGTTGTAGAAGCTCATGTTGAAGGCGTAACAGTGATCTTCGTGCTGCACCCATTGGGACACACCGTTGCTCTGAGGGCAGTGATTGGCCTCTGGGGCAGCCTGCAGTCTGGCTCCTGATGCATAACAACAGAGAAACAAGGTGGACGATGGTCAATGCCACGGCGATGCAAATTAAGTCACAGGCATATGCTTCCCTTTTACACAATGGTGCAACTTTGCCATAAAAACAATGTGGTTCTAGACATAAAGAACACATCAATGTCTTACTCTGGGACGCAGTGGAGATTGTGGTGGTGTAGCAGATGGCTCCGTCTACCAATGTATTGCAGCTGGTCCCCACCCAGGCTCCAGCAGGGGTTACAAAAACACAGCTGGGCTCTTTTTTGTCTGAGCTGGAGCTCTGCTGTGAGTCAGAGATGGCGGCTTTGTAGTCAAATCTCGTTCCATCGGACCACTCATACGCTGAGCCACCGACCTGCATGGAGAAGAAGACTGTCACGTTCGACCAATCTGGTTTTGCAGATGAAGTGAAATCATGAACAAGCGGCACCACCATGTGAAAGAAATTCAAATTAAATGTATTCATTGTCTCGTGAGCTCAAATCATGATGAAAATGCATAGGCTTTGGTTTGGCAAAATTCTTACATCCTGGTTCGAAAGGCCAATCCAGAGCGGGTAGCCGTCAGTCTTGGCAATGAGATTCACATGTGCACTGTGCTGGATGTCGTGGACACTTGCCAGGTGGCCTCCCCGCTGACCACACTCTTCCAGAGCCTGGTACCAACTCAGCTTTAGGGTGACAACCTCGTAAGTTAAGTTGCCGTAGTGTTGAAAATCCTTGGATGACTGGTTGTACTGCTGTTTTGGTTCTGGGGAGGGAAGGATTGAAAACACGTAAGATTCATTTAGCGGACGAAAGATTGTCTGTTATGATAATAATAGAGGTGGTCAGAGAAATATGAATTATGTGTGATAAAGTGTAATCCACCAACCATTGTCCAGTTTGCAGGCCACAATGGACCTTTGTTTGAACTCAGGGAATAAGTTTGAGTTTGACATGAGAATCCAGTTGCCGTTAACGGTGAGACCAGCCAAGAATGGTCCGTCTACATCTGGTCGGCCCTTTGCCCAGTTGGAATATTGGACATTTGTGCCATCATACCACTTCATCTGGTTATCTACAGCAGAACGAAATTATTTTGAGCCCCATCATGATGACATAAATAACCACACACATTAAGGACCAGTATCAGTATTGATATACTGTACATCTTATTACACAAGCCTGAAAACACTGTAAGTAGCATGAGGCTGTTACTACACGCTGCAGACATAGAAAGATGTGTTTTAAAAATTCCACACAGTAAGGTTTTCATATGTGAAATTAAAAAAGAGAGACACAAAAAAATCCTGCACTCTGTCAATCACCTGTACTGCCTTTTTAACAAGGATTCATTCTCCGGGCGCTGTAAAAACACATCAATCAGAGGGCTCTAGCAGCATCTCCCTGCATCCATGCAAATTAAGGTCAATGAGCTCTTTTATGGTACCAATGATGTAAGTCTGAGTTTATGAGCTAACCGACAGGTCTGTGAGACTTTCTGGCATGCAAGAACTTGTACTGGATCAATTTTGCCCAGTACTCTGGGTGTCAGGATCTGCATTAGCGCTACCTACATGTGGTGACCACAGATGCACTAAATAGCAATTTGCAGTAAAAGTAATAAAACACAAACCGTTGTCATCTTTGAACAGTCCCAGCCAAACAAACTGGACCAAGTTCTGAAACGGTATGAGCTGCTGCTTGATAAACTCGTTCTCCTCTGCGTTTCGGATGGTTAGGATGTCTGCATCTGCATCTGAAACATAAATGCATCACCGTGATCAACAGCAGCCTGTTATAGGAAGTTTCACATGCAAATCTCCACATGACAACATGCGTCCAGTGTTGTAAAATTCTTACGTAGTTTTTTGCAGGTACTGTGAATCAGCCCATGGTCAAACTGGTCCCACCTAGAGGCAACCAGCTGGAAGGAGTAACAGTTGTTCTTGAAGGGGATCCAGTTTGCACCGTTAATCTTATGGGGGCACTTCACTGCAACATCCTCTGGTGTGGTGATGATTTCCTCTGTATAATCCAAGTTTACATTTTTATTTAGAAAGTTTCATTAAGAAGAGCTTCACAACCACAGAAAACCAAAATGAATAAATTCTATCATAGAATATCAAAAAAGTTAAAGATAAAAAATGATCAGACACTTAAAATTGATTAAATAGATGAAGGACAATAGTGAATACAAGTGACTTGGAAAAAAAAAATCTGGATTCCTACACTTATTATGTCAATCAAACTCTTTCTTCTGTGAATCCGTTTTCAAAATGCAGGAATATTCCTAAATTTCAAATTAACAGACTGTTAATCTTCAACTCCACAATCCCTCTTGCTGGAATAACTCCCAGAACTTGCCTCCGCTTTGTTTTGACCAAAAAGGGAAACCTTGGCTTCATTTTCTAAGGTTCTAAGTTTCCTCTACAGCAGACTCTACATCCTGTTACCACAGAGGACTTATCAGGGCTGTAAATTAAAACACAGTACAATATTTCAACCATGTGCTATGAACATTTTGAGCTACAACTGATCTATGAGCCCTTTTCTTCACCACCATGCTGTACAAATGCACCCACAGAAAAAAAAGACCTTTAGAAAATTAGAAAATTTACAACCATTCCAGAGGAAATGTTGCCCAATTCTTGTCATCCAGAAAAACCGCAGCAGTTCCACCTCTAGCACGAATTAGCTGTACGAGGAGGTACAACAGGCATTTCTCTTTATCTGTATTCCATATGCCCTCTCACCATGTGGTTTGTGGCAGATAGCGCCTCCCAGCTCTTCCTCACACTCGGTGGCTTTCCAGAAGCCATCCGTGTCCAGGTAGACACATGAGCCTCTGGTGATATCGGAGGACCAGCGACTGAATACAGTGTGACTGTGGTCGGTCCAGCGGTAGTGGATCCCATCCTGACCACGAGACGAAAGAAACATTTTGAAAAGAATCTTGAGAAAAAAAGTGGATTAAAATAAAGGCAGCCCTTCTGTGGTACACTTACGTCTTCGCTGAAGAGGCCAATCCACATGGGCGTGTGTGCACGGCTCACGTGCACAGTGAGGGTGGATTGCAGGAGTGTACTGGCAACACTCGCAAGGTCCATGTTATTACTTCTGCACTGCTCTAAGGCCTCAAACCAGGTGAGATTTTTGACAAGCAGCAGGAAGGTGTGGTTATTGACATGGAAGGGCTCTGTGGGGACGCGGGGGGCCTCGAGCTTATCTGAAATGAGGAAGCCTTGTGTTTAAGGAACATCGGGTCATGCAAGTTGTGCCAGAGACACGTATTGCTCCAACCCCCTGGTTGCAGATTTTTTATCCCTTCTTTTATTAGCATTGACAGTATTTATCTGGACACTTCATGTCTTTTGTTGGAGAGATTACAACAGAGTGATGACAGGAAGTGAGGGGAGAGAGGGACAGAGAATGCCATGCAACAAGGATGCATCATTTACTGCTCTTTCAAATGTATCGTCAGGGCTGAAATATCACACTTCACAGTCACAAAAACTGACAAAACGTCAATCAGAATTCATTTTAAAAGGGACCTTAGCATGCCAGATGAAGTAACGTGAATAATTGACTTTTTGCTGAAAAATCTAGATGATAAATCATGGTTACATGTTGGTAGTGGTGATTTACCTGCATAGTGCTGGCAAATGGACAAATGTTGATATTGTGTGCAGGAAGAATAGTCCCAGGTACCCAGCATGGCAGAGTTGGGGTTATTGATCATAAACACACACAAATCCATACTCTCTGGATCCCATGTCTGTCAGAAAAGAAGAAAAAGGTACAAATAAGAATGACAATGTGAATTCAAATGTGACTAAGTCTTTTTCTCTCTGTTTGAAAATTTCCTTTATTATGAACTCTCACTAGCCAATGCTAGCAGTAAAGAACATATATCTATACAGTTTGTGGCTGTAATTGCTCATGCTCTGAGGTTTTAAAGGAGTACTCCACTGATTTAGCATTGCACTCCTATAACACTGTCAGACTCACAATGGACAGTTCGAAATTAATAAGTAACAACCAATGCAGGGGAATGAGCAGGTTTCGACACATCCCTCTTCCTTGTTGAAACCTGCAGCCCACAATGCAACTTGACCGGCAGCAGTTCAGTCAGAGATTTTTGAGCCGCTTGCCTCAAGCAGAAATGAGTAGCAGGCTACAGAGGTCTGGTAAGGTCACTTCTTTCTAACTCCACGCCTCAGATTATTTTCAAACTTGTAGTCATTGACACAATCTACAGCGGCAGTTTTTATGCTGTTGTACTCCCCAAGACCTGTAAACACCCTTTGACATGTGGGATTGGTGAAGTCAATAAAGACATGAAGAACTTACATTGACTTTTATAGCCCTGTGCATGCCCAGAAGCAGGGGGTTAAAATTGACGTAGTTAACTGGGGACTGATCCATCCACTCAGGGTCGTCACGCTTGATTTTCAGACCAATCCATATCCTTTCCATGTTTATCATGCTTGGCAAAAGGGTGGTGATGAAATCTAAAACACACACACATATGTATAGTACGACTACTTTTTTTGTTCATTAAACAACACTTACTGTAGAAAAACAGTGGGCCTCACCTTGCTCCACCTGATCAGATACAGTGACCAGGGTTCCCCTCACTGACTGGCATTCCTCATTGGCATACTTGAATGAAAAAGGCTTCATGCTCCTCATCAGTGTGTAGCACTAAAAAAAAGATACCAGTATCATAATCAATTTAAGCAAAGAGTGTTTATACTGAATCTCAAGTTCTATACTATTGAGCTATATGTGAATGATGTGAATTCATTTTTTTATGCGACCCCGTGTTAAATACTTTACGCTGCCATTTTAAGATTAAATATCTCAACAGACTTCCAGTTAAAATAAGATTAGATAAAATATACATAAACATGTAGAGTGGGCAGACGCCAAGCAAGCATATTTTGAATGTTTGCTCTAATCTCAGTTTTAACAGCAATTCTGCCTGATATGATTGTAAGGTTCCAAGTATTAGACCACGAGAACAGGAGTTAGTCTGTTTCATGTAGGGTCTAAAATGTGGATGTAGTATTAAATGTGTTCAAGGATCAGACCTTGTTTCTGAAGGACAGACTGGAGTTTCCGCAGGGCAGTCCTCCAGGCCGAGGCTCCAGTGGGTTCACCTCCACTGACGTGATGTTGTGTTTCTCACACACAAATGACAATCGCTGCCGGCAATTGTGCCCTTGTTCTGCAAGTAAGCACATGACCGTAAATGTGTTTGTTAGTAAAAGAGACTTGCATGCAAGCATGCCTTTATGAATCAAAACAAGTCAAGTGCATCAGAGTGTTTTTCCTCTCTGGCTTGATTTAAGTCATATTAGTTCTTGATATGTTTATTTCACTGTTTTGACGCTTTCTCAAAAAGATTTCAATGTTTACCATTTTTTCTTGTAGTTATTTTCCAACTAAGTAGCTAAAATATTGCAAGTTACTCTAAGTAAACAAAGAGGCCAGTTATAAACACAGTTGAAAATGTGGTTTACAATCTTAAAGGACCAATGTGTGAGATTTAGGGAGCTCTCTTTGCAGAACATGGAAGAAATGGAATAGAATGTTCGAGTATGTTTTTGTTAGTGTATAATCACCTATGATTTTCATTACCTTAAAATTAGTTCTTTATATCTAAAGAGGGAGCGGGTCCCCTTCAACAGAGTCCACCATGTTGCACCACCATGTCTCTACAGTAGCCCAGAGCAGACAAACCAAACACTGGCACTAGAGAAAGCCTTTTGCAATTTCCACGGCCACCATAGGAGAGGGTGTGGTGAGGGGTATTTAGGTGGTTGCAATCTGCATCCTCACCACTAGATGGTACTAAATCCTACACAATGGACCTTTAAGTATTTCTGTAGAAGATTAAATATTCATCACTAAAATTGAGATTACATTTTGGAAAAAGCTTCCTTGGCTATCTCTGTTATGAAGCAAACGCTACAAAAACATACAACAAACAAACAAAACACACATCTGTCATCACATTTTGATAAAAATTGATGTTGCTGAACTCTGATTGGTGCATGAAAATAGGTGATATCATCTTTTCCAACTGAGCCCCACCCACTTGAAACCAGTGAGAAAAGCAAACAAAAAAACAAATACAGAGTCATAGTAAAAAGTTAATGTATATATGTATATCTCTCCTATAAAAAAACAAAACTGTTCTAACTTTTGCAGAAAATGTCTTCGTGCAAGACCTCACCTCATTGTAAAGTCATAGCAAAAAGCTGATTAGCTGAAATAGGTTTTTGGGGCCTGTATTTTCATTTTATTTTATGGATGAGACCTGCTGGAAGCTATTTATCATGTTCATAAGTTGGCTGAACCAGGTCTTAAGACATTTGACTGTTCTTAGATTTTAAGGTATATCCTGGATTCCCAAAGCTCTGCAGTGCTGATACTCCAAAGAGAATTATTTCAAACTGCGAAAAATGTCTGACATAAGCAGTCTGATATAACTAAGTCGAATGTAACTGTCACCTTGTTATTTATAGGGATGGATTTCTTTAACTTATAAAGTCTGACTGGGCGACAAGTTGTTTTCTGTCCAGACAATGTGGTGAGTTAAAAAAATATCCTTAATCATACTCCGGTGTATACAACCTCTCACCTGGAAAGAAGTTTTCAGGAGTGATAGAGGTGCATCTGCCCAGGAAAACTGAATGATAAAAGTACATCTGGGTGTACCTAGAACACACATTATTCCAGTCAAACTCACATATTTTACCAAATATATACAGGTGTAAGCATCATAAATATCTGCTTGTTATACAACATGAATAATCTATGTGTATGACTGGACTGGCTTACGACATGGGGAATATCCGGCCAGGCTCTCTCAAATCGATCCACCAGCTTTGCTTGGGAGAACTTGATATCTGTTCAAAACATGCAAGCTTTAATACCACATCAAAAAAAAATTGTGTAATCAACTTTATTTATGTAAAAAGCTTGACTGTACAAGATGTATGTGTAAGAAACATATTCCAG
The DNA here is from genome assembly GCF_017976325.1 of Chelmon rostratus. Lineage (NCBI taxonomy): Eukaryota > Metazoa > Chordata > Actinopteri > Chaetodontiformes > Chaetodontidae > Chelmon > Chelmon rostratus. The sequence continues at coordinate 10,390,987 of NC_055658.1, read as the reverse complement.
AGCTCTCCAGTGATTTACTATTATACTTTCATAAAGTTCTAGGACTCCCAAGAGTCAGAATAAAAACAGAACAGTGAAAAATTAATGCAGCCAAGGCTGAGATGGTCTGTATTTCACATTTTTGGGAAAATTAATTTGGTGGTGAGTTTTAATGAACTGTGAAGTAAGCGCCACCAAGTTTTTATGCCACTGATCTTTTTTATTTTTTTAGTGGTTAGCTTGAAGGCTGAATTTTGTACTACTTTATTTTGATTGCTTCAAGCTGTATTCTCAGCAAAAACTTTCCATGACCAGAAGAAGTGGAACAAATTTCCCTGGTCGTCGGGCTCTACAAATCATCTATGGGTGTCCACGGCAAGAAAATAATGTAAACCAAGTTAACTGCAAAAGAGAGGACAGGAGAGGGAATTTCAATTTGTTTAAGCTTTAAACCTTTCGTTATCAACTGCACAGGCATTTTTACACACATTTTTGTAAATGGCCCCAGTTAATTTGACCTGCCTGCTTTCTTAGAGTTTGGAGAGTGGAAGGTGGTGTGTTTTTTAGCCTATACCAAGCCAAAAAAGAAGAAGAAGAAGAAGAAAGAAAAGAAGAGTAATGCAACAACCAACATATTAATCTGCTCTAACATAAGCTGCATATATTTGCATGCTTGTCCAGCTAACTGGTTTTAGCACAATATCACACATGCAGCAATTAAAGGCATATTTAAAATCCTTTATAATGAAAAAATGAAATGAATAATAATAAAATGAATTAACTGAAATAATTAAAAAGAGTTTTCAGCCAACTCAAGGAGTTTTAGCAGTGGCATCATCTAAGGTACAGCTGATAAAATGGCAATATCATTTCATTTCAGCTGACAGTCATCTAAAAAGAAACCTACTATTGCCTCCCTCTGTATGAACTCAAGAACCCATTGTTTCAGAACAATTCCTGTGAGTTTTTTAGTGGTACATCTGCCGCCATTACGACTGTAACCTGCATGTGTGCCCTCCTACAACTGAGAGCTAAACAGGTGTAGCAACAGTGACTAACAATGCATAAAAACACACACAACTTGCAGTGCCCTGTCACTTACAGCTTTCAGGTACTGGTGGATCTGTACGGCAGCGGTTGAGCTGAGAGGCGCAGCCAGTTTGCTGTCATTCGCACTGCAGAAGAGCTTTGCCTCCTCAAAAGTTAGCTTAGGCTCCTTCACGAACCAAAACTCTGCTCCATCTATGAAGATTGATGTCTCATGGTGCCCACCTGAAATATATAACAGCTCTAAAGTCATGGCATGTTGTAGACAGTGACAATAGAAATCAAAAATGATGAATCACAGATATTCTGGCCACTGATAGATCCAAATTATCGACTCTAAAGATAATTAGCCTTTCGACACAGTTTCTGGGAAGATTTGGTCATTACCGGGATTGTACCAGTCTGGGTTCTTTGGTGTCTTTCCTGTTGAAGCATCAACAAAGAATGAGTTAGAAGATGAATATAACCAGAAATACACAAGTAAATAGATCACGTTCAAGTAGATTTATGTATAAGCCCATGAGTTTTTTTTAATCCTTTGTGGAGGAAATCTCTCCCTTTACTTCATTACAAATAAGTCAACTATGGTGTGGCCACAGAATTCTAGTGACATACACACCCTTTAATTAAGCAGACTTAATGAGAGATGTTAGCTCTTCACAAACAAAAAACAACCTTTGCTTTGTGTAAACATACACTAACACAGAAAGGCTTTTATGTGTAGTCTTACCACGGGGTATTTGGCAGACCCACTCTAGCTTGGCGTCACAATGAAAAGGTGTGGCGTAGAAAGGAGGCGGGGGTAAGTCGTGGAGCAGAAACACAAACAGTTGTTTCAAGGTGCTCTTCGATGTCTGATGAGGATACAGATTGTTCGCATAAATACTGTATCATCATCAAAATATATACAAGAAAAGCAGTTTCATAACTGTGACGTTGCAGATGCTGTTGCTCCCTGCAGTTCAGCGATAGCTTAAGAAGAAAATGTTCCTCTTTCTGACAACGCAATCACTGACAAACTAAACGAGCAGAGGTCAGAGTCTGAATGGCAAGATAAAAAAGTACTTCTTAAATGGAGATAAACAACTGGAGTGAAACAGCTGGCACTCTCTTCTGCGTGAAGCTCAGGACTCAAAACAAAGGCGACTGACAGTGTCCTCATGGTGTCTACCGATCTCTCTTCTGGGATTTTGTTTCAAGACAGCACGTAGGATATGGAACTGCTAAGATAATAGAGGCAGATTTCAGATGCAGCTCTTCTCTTAATTCCCACAAACAGCTGAAAAATGGCCTTGATTCCAGGTCAGGCTGTACAGTGTGGATAACAACATCTCACTACACTAAATAAAAAGATACAGATAAGAGACTAGAAATTAAAAAAAATCGGGGTAAGGAAATGGAGGATAAAGGCAAAGCAAATGTTTATTGCTCCCTTAAAGTCTCCATTTATTAGTATAAATCTACCCAGCCCACCTTGAATGCAGTGCAGTCCCGACTGTATGCATCATCTTCAAGGAAATTGTGGTGAAAAACATCCATAGATACCTGTTGGGGAGGCATTCAATAAGGAGACTTCACACTCAAAAACAGCTGCAACATGGTGTTATGAGAAACAAATAAAGGTGCATAGTCTCATATTCAGATTAAGATTTCTACTGTATGTCTGGGGAGGGTTTAGGGTGAAGGTTGTACTCACAGGCTGGCCATTGCTCCACTGCCAGGAGCGATCGGTTGGGTTTCTCCTGTTCAGGCCAACCCAGAAGTAACGATTATCACTGCAACAAAAACACCAGAGCAAACCACCATCATCATTGTGACACTTATATATTTAATCTTCTTTCAAAGAAAAAGAGAGAATAAAAGAATCTTCTTAAGCATTTTTAAAAGGGACACTGGCATCTAATTCTACGACACAGCAGTTTAAATTCAACTGCTCACTGAACAAGTCTTTTTAATTTTAACTGTCACAACCCCTGCAGTTAGTCAACAGTGTCTGTGTGTTAACTGGTAGTTAATTGGGTGATGGCTTGGTAATCAGTGCCTTCTGGTGACCGCTGGCCCTGGTGTTCCCAGATTATAAATCTAGGCTCTGTTGCTCATTCTCTCCCTCCCCCTGCAGGCTGGTCTGGTCATGTGGCAGCCAAAGTTTCTCTTTAAGGTACAGACACACCGTACTGTCTGCCATAGAGCAGGAGATCCATGCAGTGCAAAACGGATACGGCGAATTGATGGACCAATCGCTGTATCTGAACTTGCATAATCATGACTCGTTCTCAACTTTATGCAAATTAGTCCATTTAGCATGAAGCCCCAGGCTCAAAAAGATCAGATCAAACTCTCGGAATTGCTTATTTCCCCCCTAAAATGTTTTCAGAAACATACAGTATTTTAGTGCACTGTTTAGACGTAATATAAGAGAGTTTGTGACTTGGCCACCGTGTTGGAGCTTTTGGTGGTCCGGTGTGTTTAGATAACATTCACACGGCCTCCGTACCCACCCCACATTACTGATCCTTCTGTCATTCACATCCCACGCATTGCCATGTTTTGTTATGCTCACATTTCAGTTACTTCTGCTAAATAAATTATTTAGTTTAATCGTCTCTTATTTTTGTCATGACCCAAGAGTCAGGTTGTAACATAACATTCAAGTGAAGTGTTGAATGTTTATGTGAACAGTGAGCGGAAACTGGATTCTGAGGTATGCGCCTTTGAACAGAAACCGGCATGTTTATCATCTCTCTGCAACGTGACGGGTAGTGCATGTCTAACGGGAGTTATAAATGATGACCAAGTAATGCTAGCAATGCTTGAAAGAAGGAACACTTTTTATAGTGCTTGTGTGCATGTGTGTGTACCTGATGGTTTCTCTCATGATGCTGTGCAGGGCCCTCATCTCACCATTATTTGTGAAGCTGGGCAGGGTGGCTCCCAGAGCCTGACAGAACCTCTCAGCTTCCTCCCAGGAGCGCTTCCTGCTCAGCCTTTCCTCATGAAACACCTGACAAGGTGAAAGAAATATTTATAACTGCTACTTAAACAGTTCCAGGAAATAGTAAGACTGGAAAAGCCAGTTCAACTGACATCAGATCATGTAATTTAGAAGAGCAAGGAACAATAAAAAAGACATGAAATTACAGGAGGCAGATCCTCGTTTTGATGGTCCAATGTAGAGGCAGCTTCAGTAACAGATACCTAATATTTATGTTCCCATAATCTAATTATATAAATTATACAAGGTTACAAAATAAATCATTTTATAATTGTATAAAATAGTACTTTTTACAGATGATGAGATTTTGGAATGATGTTCATAGATTTTTTCCTCCCCTCTACTCCAAACTGTTTGTTTTCTTGCTTCTACTTTAATGTTTCTATGATCCATTGCTCTGTTTGCCCAGGTTAGGACTGTTTTTTGTTATGAGTGACTGGTGATATGTTTTAATTAAGCTTTAGCACTGCACTTTTATAGTAGTGTTGGACTCACGATGGACAGAAAAAAAGTAGCACAATCGATGCAGCAGAACCAGACATACCATCTCTTTTATTCATTCTTCTTACTTGTCAACATTACCAACAATTAAACTCTCACTTCTAAGAGTTTAGTTGGACATTCAGGTGTGTTATGCTACTAGTGGGTTAAGCAGCTTTGATCCAATAGCCTCAAGCAGCGATGAGGAGCAGGCTACAGAGGCCTGATAAGATCACTTCTAAGTTCATTAATTTTCATTTTCAAAATTGTAGTCTTCAGCCAAAGCCAACGCCGACGTAAGTGACGTAACTTGAATCAGTTTATCAGATTTCTCTAAAGCTACAAAAGACTTTATGTGATCTTTTTTTTTCCACATATGCAGGAGTACTCCTCAAAAATCAATGTAGTTCCCCTTTAACTCCCACTATAACCATTATGCCCTTTGGCAAACAGTTACTGCTCCTAATGGTGAAAAAAAGTCTACATGTCCACGGGTGTCCAAAGACACAGTCAGATGCACACACACCTTGTAACAGTATTTGATGTCTGGTCTGGACACCCATCCATCAGAACAGGTTGCGTTGAGGTTTGGCTCTGGTTCTGGGGGTGAAGGTGGACTGAGGTCTTTTCTGCAAATGGTGCCAGCCTTAAAAATGGTACAGTTCTTCACCTCCCACTTGCCCAGGGGTTTTCTCGTGGACATCACTGCACAACCTCCATCCCGATCTGAAATACAGATGTAGATGAAACACAGTGAAATCTACAGTGTGAAATTGCAAATACAGTTATTTTTTGACTATATAAATTACATATATTTTAACATATATAATCGGAAAGTCTAAACCAAAGATACAAACTGTATATAACATACATTAATATTCTTGTAATTACTTACCTGGTTCAAACCAGCCCCAGTTGGTGTATGTAACCACACCTGGGGACCCATCTTGGCTCAGCCATTGGTACTCCCCTGTGTTCTTAATGTCCTGCAGCCCTATCCAAAAATACTGTGGTTCCCTGCTGATATGCTCCCCGAGCAGACTACTGATAAAGGCCTGCTCAAACCTGGAAAGAATAGTCAAACATGAGTGACCATTTTCTGTCCAAACACAGGAACACAATTGTGTTTAAGAATATATGATGAATGAGTTATAATCTGCCTCACATTTAGAAATAGAAGTCTTCTGCTGACATGGTGGGAAATGTCTGTACAGCAACTGAACGAAGCAGTAGGGTCACCAGCTGAACAGACTCCTACCTGTTTCTTATAGTGATGTTACAGCGATCTTTGTAGGATACTTGTTTGGTGTCCACTTGATAACAAGAGTTGCCGTGCCTCCTCCAACCCTGGTGGATTGACGAGAATTGAGCTACATTCAAATTACAAGGAATTCCATTCACACATCTCTAATGCAACTACAGATCTGACCTTAGCCCCTTCATCACTCAAAATCTTGCCAAATATCAGCTGACCTTGATAGCAAGTAGTCAAAATAAAATACACACATGCAAGGCTACTCATTTCTTTTTAATGATTTCATGATGATTCTCGACCTAAATTACATGACATGATGAGCTCGTACTGTCAGCTGCCAACAAAATTTAAAAGGTAATGCAATGTCATTCAGACAATACTCACATCCTCAATGCGACATCCAGGAAGCACATCTGATTCCTTGACTTCTCCTTTCTTCTGACACATAAAAGGTAGCCTCTGGGTGCAGTTCCCAACCTGCCAACCATGAGACTGTGGAGAACAGACACAGGTTTGATTCTGCAGGCCTTATATAAACAAACCTATACAGCAGAGGGGAGTATTAAGGAGCAAGATTAAGGAGGAGGAGGAGCAAAAAGTCAGAGTTTTCAATTTCACAAAGGTGGCTCTCTTTTAACCTAGCTAAATCGCCATGGTAACTTATGCTGCACACCGAACCTGCTTCGGAAGAGGTTATGTTCAGAGTTCCAGTTTTAGGAAGCGCCAACTTTCACTAATTCTTTTCCTTGTAATGTTTTCTGTGAGTCACAGAGATTCTTTGCTGATGAAATACACTATATATGCAAACTTGCTGAGCTGTACATTAGTTATGTCATTGAACAAAGCCATGTAATGACAGCAGTCCAAACTGTATGCATCATATTGTGGTTCCTTGCAAGTTTTTTGCATACATCCAGTTGGTGATGGAGATTTTCTTTTTTTCGTCTGCTTCAGGTAGTATCAACACAATTTTTCACAGCATGTCATCCATACACTAAAAATAATGATGAAGGCATAGCAACTACAAACCACTTTGGATTATGTTTTCATGCTTGGTCCTGCCAAGTTCTCTCATTTGACTTTGACTTGGCCAAAAACTAAAGTGAGTAGGGTAGGGTACAGTGTTAGACCTAAATTCAATTCCTGACTATAATGTATACTGTTAATGTATACAGCTTAATAAGATCATTCTACAATGCACCGTTATCAAGTTAGAAATATAAGGCAGGCATTGAGAGTGCATTAAGTGGTACAATCAATACTGTATTAACTTACAAACTTACATGATTAGCACTTTCCTGCCAGCATTCATTCCCCTCTTGCCTTATTATTATCAGCAACTGTGTTTCTTTCACTGTAATAACATTTTTCTATTCTTCATAGCTCTCAACTATAACAACCTGTTCCTCTGGACTGAAGTAGCCTACACATGATCTGTCCATTTTATGCAGAAGAAGAGTCAAATGCTGCACCAAACTCCCCTTTTTATGGGACCGCGCACAGAGGCTGAGCCTGAAGAAAACCTGAGTTCACAGCCACCGTTGTGATACCCCTTATCTCTGATTGAAGTTTTAGGTTTTGTGAAGCTAGCTTATGCAAAGAAAACCTGGCTATGTCGAACTTGCTTTATAGTATAACCCCCGTGATCATAAGAAGACAAAAACAAAGCCTGGGCAGTACACAGTCACTCCCCACACAGGGGTTACACAAAAATGCATGCACTCACACACACATTGACACATGCACATACCTCTCCAGAGTAGAAAACACAGCTGGGTTCCTGAGCTGGTTGAATTGGTTGGTTTGGGCCCCAGTAGGTGAAGGTGACAGGTGCCTGGTCCATCCACTTGAAGACAGTTGGGTTCATGCCGATACCAATCAGACCAATCCACACGTCCAAAAACTGGCCATCTGATGGACCATAACGCACATATGAACATCACTTTTTGTTCGAAACGAAACAGTCAGAGCATGGGTCTGGTGAGAGAACATTTTAAATTTAATCCTTATTGTAATCCAATTAAAAAAAAAATAAGGCAGTAGAGAGTAAATCAACTTTCTTAATGTAATCCAGTCTCTTGGTGATCACTTCATCCCTGCCTTAAATCAATACATAAACAAAGCAGACTTCTTGAGAGAATCACAGTAAAAACAATTGTGAACATTGCATTAGCAGATATTTGACTAGTTCAAAGAATAACTAACTACTTCTTGATTTACTGCCAAGTAAAATAAGAAACTTGAAACTGAGAGATTTACCGGCATGGAAATTAGTGCTGACCATCTCTTTGGTGTCAACAGAGTGGAAGCTGGCCAGAAAGCCTCCTCCCTCTGTCTTGTTACAGTGCAGAGTGGCATCTGTAAAGGCTTGAGGTTTGTCCTTGACTAACTTGTAACACCAGCCGTTCCATGGGACCCAATCGTTTGCACACACTGTTTCTTTATATATCGAAGACTCTGGAGAGAGGGAGCAAGACAGATGGAGGCTGTGAGCAGGAGTCGGGTTAATTTCATTAGTGTATCTCAAAATTGCAAATTTCACTCACAATCTGCACAACAGGAAAAAAGAGGGAGAAACAAAGAGCAACAGAGGGACCTCACTTCCAGAAGAGACAATAGCTGCTACATGCACATACGAAGGCAAGCACCTCAAATGCTGAGTCCCAACTGCCGTCAAAAACCAAAAAAGGAAGAGAAAGCTATACTATGGTGTCACTGAGTGTATTTATATAAATTTTAGCCCCACTATTGGAAGTGAGTCCTCTCACTTCATCCATCAATTGGGTGAATTACTTTTAAAACAGATATGGCTGCTAGCAAAGCTTCTACATATCTCAGTCAGTCAGTCCACCACTTTTGCCCAGACTGAATTATCTCCACGCCTACTGGATGGATCGGCATGAATTATGCTGGCGATATTAAAGTTCCCCGGAGGATACATTTTAATGAACCTGGTGAGCCCCTCAGTCCTCCTCCAGTGCCATAGTGAGGTTCACATTTTAGTTTATGACAACACACCTATGAAATGAATTACCCTGTCTTCAGCCTCAACTGCAATTTGTGTTCACTAAGTATTAAATTGTTAATTACTAAACTAAGGCACTGAACATGGTTAAAATTACACCTGCTGAAGTACAGCCTCACATGGCTGTAGCATGGCTTGATTAGTTTTACTTATGATTCAGAAGAAATACATACGTGCATGCATACGTGAGTGCAGGAAGTGAGGGCAGCAGCTAACCCACCTGTTGCTGCTGTGTGAGAGGCGTTGAAACTCTTCTTGCAGATGTATGGCAGCCGTTTGTTGCACGACTCAGATTCATAGTTGAGTTTGGAGTTCAGTACTCCACAGTCTGACTCAATAATCACGGAGGTGGATAGCATTTCTGTCAAACACATTCCCACACACAATAAATAAATATGAAATCACATACGGGCTGTGACAGCAGAGCAGAGGAGTGGCATTTACCTCTGGGTATCTTTCTAGTTTTCAGTTTATTAACTGGTGTTTCACACTAAGAGGTGAAATAAAAGAAACTTCTTATGTTGCAGTAACGGTTCAAGACACTGCTGCTAATAGCAACACTGATATGCTGTAAATTATGGCAATCGCAGAGCTCATATCAGTAGAAGCCAGATGGCTGCAGTATCCTTAACGTTCACACTGCAGTGGAAGAACAACACCAGAAGAAAAAAGCTAGCAAACAAAATTACAATAGCTAGAAGGTTTTATAAAGCCTTCCATTCAGTACTATTAATGGGTTATTCAGCAACACAAACAATCCCAATGCCACACTGTGTCCAAAAACCAGGCACAATGAGGTTCTTTTTAACACTGGCCTCATTGTTTCTCTGACTGACACCAAGTCTCAGTTCATAGAACTGACAACAGCAACAACTGCAGATCACAACAGGATGCAGGTTTTAGTTTGCTCTGGGGAACAGGTGGTTCAGGCAACTGAAATGGGTTTACTGTGGTTATGCTGAAGCTATGCCTCCAACTACTGCTGAGCTTTAGCATTTCTTTGGTTACCAATAAGTATTTTAACACTTTTTATCTATATGTGTTTATGTGCCATTTACACAGAGGGGGCAAAAATTGGAAAGTAACACAGGGGAAAAGCAAAAGGAAAAAATTACATACCACCATCACTGGTTTCCCAGCGCAGGATGGAGAGAGGGGAGCCATCTGACCACTGCCAGCCCTGAGAAGTGTCTAGCTGGTGAAGGCCGATCCACATCCTTTCAGGCATTCTGTCGAAGCCATCTGAAACTGCACAATGCAACATCAAAGCACACAGAACAAGCAATGTATACATTTAAAAAAGAAAATGAGAAGTGTAGATGTCCCAAGCCTATCTTAACAATCAGCATCAGGGTCGAGCCAGGCATTTTTCATTGGCTCGGTATCAGCTAAAATAACAGATCAAAATCAGATCCTTTCATTACTGTACTCTGCTGTGTTTTGTCCACCTCAGCCTGTTCGTGTTGCAGCTCCTCTCCATTAAGGCAGCCAGGCTCTAAAGTGCAGCGTCCAGCTGCATAAGCCAGTGAAATTAGCATGTAAAGGTGAAATATTAACTGGGTGCAGCAGTAAGTGACTCATTCAGACAATGAGGTTGGAAAGATATACACATTCACTAGGTTACAATGCTAATAAGCATTATCAAAGCAGTGTAGAAACCATTCAGCTGCATCTTCTCATTCTAGCCACTGCTAACTTTGCCGGTGGTATGTCATATCTGCTGTCACTAGTCAATGTTGATTCTGTCAGTAGGCCAAATTGAACTTGGCTGTTCACTGCAGGCCGCAGACAGCTCTTATCAAAGATAGTTTGTGAGAGAAGAACTTCCAATCTGTAACACCACTGTAGAACCACAAATCAACTAAGTGTTTCTTCAGCTCCAACAAATCCAAAAGAGAGAGACATCTTTTCTCTAGTGGATCGTGTCATGTGACTGTCAGGGATGGCATCTCCCAACTGAACTTTCATTCATATCATGTGATAAGAGGATGTGACACTTAAGCTTATGAACTTTATATTGTTGAGCCATGACCGTCAGTATTTGGATTAAGAAAAAATCGCTCTGCCTCAACATCCACCATTGCAGCATATATACGTAGTCAGCACAACCTTCTGTGACCAATTTACAGTAATAAGAAACAAGACCACAGTACCTGTTTAACTTATATGGCTGTAATTATAAGAGAGCGCCAAGTGTTAAAGAGTTCATGCTATCGATCATACAGAGAGGTCCTAGTCATTCTAGTTTTGTTTTCTTTTACTTTCACATTAACAACAATATGTGGAAACAACCAATAAACCAAAGAAAAAACCCACACCTATTAAATGAGACTGATACCAAATACTAAACATTATTTTTGAAAGGTTTTATACAATGTGGTAAGTGCCAATGATTACAAACAATATAATAAAGATAATTTGTGATATTATTATTATATCAGTAAAAAATGTTAATCACTTTTGTTTTTTGTGGCATTTCAGAATGCACAAAATAGACGTTTCTCTTTCTGATTTGTTATTTGAAATAGTTTACTATCCATACAGAGGGTGCAGGGGTTGCCCTAAAAATGAAACTACTTCTTTCTCAGGTCTCAAATAACATATGTATCATTTCCAGGCTTTGAGAGGCGCAGGCCAGCTGATATATTTAGAATAGGATTTATTTTTGGTCACTACTTCTCTCTGAAAATCACTTAAAGTGTTTTTTTCAGTCGTTTTGTAGCCCTGCCAACTTTATTATTATTATTGCAGTTTTCAATCATCATACATTACATTATATATTATACAAAACATTATATGTTATGAATGTGTGCATTAGAATGCATTCTTGTCATATCAGAGCATTCAGTTGTGTTGGTGCTGAATTCAAACGTTAATGACTCAGATTACTTTGTGTTTTTGCCAGCTTACAGTGGAGAAGAAACCAGAACAGATGAAGAATAAGAAGAAATGAAGAGTAAATTAGTCTTACAGGTTTTGGAGAGGAGTTCTGGCCCAGACACACTTAGCAGATCAGCTCCCTGACTGCGACATGAATCCAAAGCTTCCTGCCAGGAAACCGCGGCACTAGAAACAAACTCATAGCAGAATTCCCCTTCTGGCCCGGCAAACAGAGTCTGGCAACCCTCCTCTGCAAAGTCAAAGAGACAGCGTGAGTGAGTATGTGTCATTCGGTTTTGATAATGCCGGATTTAATGTAAAATAATTCACTGCAGAGAGAAACAGTTTAAAAAGAGAAAATAGGTTTGCACACATCGGCTTCTACATTTTAGGGAATTAATATCATGATTGTCTCCATCTAGCCTCATGCAATAATGCCAACATAAGAGTAAAAGAGCTCAAAATAGAGATATTTCTGATAATATAAAAGCACTACATGCCAGGTATTAGACAGTGTCCCTTCTTTCTGTCTTGCTCATAGTCCAATGAGGTGGCACACCAGGACAGTCCAGGGAAATCTGCATCTGGGAGGCATCCATGATGCCAGCTGCCGTTGTATTTGAAGGGGAACTCACAGGGAAGGCCGGCAGAGTTCCCACCGGTGGTGTGGACAACTGCAAAGAGAGGAGAGGAGAGCAAAGACCAGAGTCAAAGACCTCTTACAAGCCTTTGGCATTTGTATCAACCAGAAACATCAGGTTAGTCATGTGTTGAACGTGAAATCTGCTGTCTGGTTGCATGCACCAAACCATTTCTTCTTCTTCTCAAGATACACAAACAGTGTCACTAAAATGAGACCAGAATTAAGGCCAGAGGCAAATCATTCCTTGGACAGAAACCACAAAGACAGAGCTTTAGACACAGTTTAGTGTTGCATTTTTGCAAATGGAAAAGATGAAACACTACACCTAACACTGAGCATAGATTTCTACATTCTTTAGGCACCTCACCAAAAACTTACATCAGATCCTGCATGTTAGCAAATACAACGAATGACTGTGAGCAGGGCCATGTTTAATTTTCTCCAGATTTTAATTTATCTTTTCCAAAATTCTGTGTTTTCCATTTTAACTTGTCTGAACTCAGTGTTTTACCATTTTTAGCACATTTAATGTCATCGAGAGTGTCTAATCATGTGGTAGATGGATAAAATTTCGCCAATTTAACAAGACAAAATTTCATGAATGTCAATGAATTTGATGTTACAACATTACAGTATTTTGAGTGGGTCTGTCGAAGGCTACTCTCACGACTGGAAATGACAGATTTTTTATTTGTTTCAAAAGAATATCTGACTCTTCACATGCAGCCAGGAAGTCTTCAACAGACTTGCGTCTTGCATCTGCTGGTATGGTTGCCCTGTGGAAGTGCTGTGTGTGTGTGTGTGTGTGTGTGTGTGTGTGTGTGTGTGTGCGCGTGCGCGTGTGTGACACCAAAACCTTGCAGCATAGTTTGTTTCTGTTCATTCGGCTTTGGACACATTTTGGAAATTTCCACTATATTCCCTCTTTTACAGTTGATTCTGTTTTTATTGTTCCGCAATTACGATCATGTTTCCGGCATCACAGAACTCACAAGGTCCTGTATGAGAAATAACTGCTGAAGTGCTGAAGTATCAAAATTGGGTTGGCATACAAAATCTAATCATAAAAGGAGTGACAACGTGAGTTTGTTGTTACATAGATAAATATCCTGCAACATTTTATTACATTTAATGCTACTGTAGGTCTTACAAATGGTAATCAACAAGAAATCAGCAATTCTATCAAAATTCATATTACCTTGGTTGTAAAAACATGCAGTTTACAAACCTCAAAGCGTTCAACAGTTACACTTTCCCTGTCTACTCTTGCGTATCATTTTGAGTCACTCAGAGAGTACAGAAAACCTAAACTGACTGTAGCATTTCTATTAAATGTGCATCAACCGAGTCCTGTAGTTAGCAATAACTATGAAACAAAAGTGAAAGCCAGCCTTTTTGTTGCACTGCAACACGCAGACCTGCATGTCAGCAAAGCACAGCTGAAGGAATTCCCCAAAATTCACAGGCCCTTTTGAATCAGAGATGCCCTTTAAGTATTCGGTCTAGCAGACTTCAGAGGATGACCTACTCTTAAAGTTGGAATTTGACACACCCTGTTGTTTCCTAACATAAAGGTGTAATAATTGATAGGAATGAAGATGACCCACTGCTTAGGCATTGTTTAGAATGCACTAGAACCTGTTTGGTTGAGAGACAGTTGAGGGGAGGTAACATCTGTACATACAAGGTGTAAAGTATCACATGGTTGGAGTAAATTCACATTCAATTGAGTAAGTGGATTGTCTGAGACAACTTAATGTGTTTTACTCAACACAAATTGAATTTAACACTACTTTCACATCCTGACTTATAATAAAGCATTGTTCACTCTATCGTGGACAGCTTGAAGCACATTTCACAGTGCTCAGATCTATAGCATGCAAGCATTTTCTCCCCTTAGATAAGATAAAGGAAACCACACTCACCACGATATGGCTTCTGACAGATGTTGTCCTGGGATTCTCCTCTTTGCCAAGTGTCAACGGTGTCCCGTTTGGCAGCAACTTTGCCATCGCTGACCGCCAGGCCCATCTGGTAAACAGTGTAAACAGCCCCGTCCAGGCAACGCCACCACAGTAGGATGTTTGAGCCACAGTCAACCAGGGACAAGGTCTTGGAGCGGACATCCAATGCCAAGCAGAAGGAGGTGGCCACATGGAAGAGACGATGGCCTGAACCCCACTTCCACATCTGGGACTTGCTGTTTGGGTCACAGGAGGTGAGACTCAAGTCTGCCGAAGCCCCCGTACCCAGGCACATCCCCGTGCTCGAGTGCTGGATGGTGAAAGCATCCTCATCTGTTGTGATAGGACCAACAAAAAACACCACTGTTTAAAAAGTGACTGAGGTCATATGATCTCTTTAGACCATACAGGCAAAATCACAAACAGAAATCCTTGATAAAACAAACTGGCTCAAATTAAGAAGGTAAATGCATGAAGATCATTTGCAACAAACAAAGCAAAAATGTGGGGAGTCTACATTCTTAGCCTTAGGGACAAAACCAATGGTAGCCAAAGACAGCCAAAGAGACAATGAAAATATTTGGAACAGAACTTAATCGCTCATTTGTCATATTATACGAGGGCCCAACAAAGAAAAAGTGGTCAATAAGCTGGGATATATAATAACAAGGGTAAATAGTTGAGGATGATTGCAGCAAAACATGAAGCAATCCGATCAAATCTGCTGGCATACATACAGCACCTACGCACACAGGCGTTCTAAAATAGAAAACATTATCATATTACAGCTTCACTGTATGGTATTTCAACTACTCGGGCTTGTACTACTGATCATAAACAGCAGCTAGCCTATATAACATGTGAGCTGTGTACAGGTGTGGTGTTAATACATGATATGCACAGCTACTAGGAGGGAGGGAAGGATGAGTGTGCATATTGTTTGACCTGTCAGAATTCGGTGTGGCATCACACTCACTGGGGGATGGGATCCATGTCAAACCACTAACTAACCACTCCAGCTACAGGCTGGCTTAGTATCTGCCTCCACTTGTTGTGGTCTAGCAGGTTTGTAGCTATTGTCCTCGGATGCATGTCGCGCTTCTTTGGGCGAAGTTATTCTCCAAATGTGTCGAGGCAGAAACGGCTTGGTCATAGTTGAATATAGCGTTCTAGTAAGTGCTACGGAAACGAAAGCAAAGCGTCGGAGCCTGACGCAGATACTTACCAAAACTTCTGACGTTAGCCGGCGAGCAAGTCCCCAAGAAAACAGTTAACTCCAATAGAGTCAACAAACAAAGGCAAAGTGTCGCTTCGGATATTTTCAGCATGGTCACTGCAGAGTCTTTTTGTTGGATTCATAAAGAGTCTTCCCTCCCGGAGTGCTGAACTGTGAATATAGGCCAAGTCGATAACTGAACTCCAAACTGAGAGTGACCGGACAACTAACCTAACCCAGTTCTCTCAACTGTCAGCTGTGTGATCCAGCGTCCCGCTGCGACGACGCGGCCAAGCTAGCGCTCGCGACGATATAGAGGGGGACTTCCGGTTTAACGTACGAAATAAAACTGGTCACGAGGAACAAGGAAGCCTAAATAAAATGATGAAAAGTTACTCTACATGATAAAATATTTATTGTAGGCTAACCCATCACAAAAATAATCTATGTAACAAATACATGCAGAGAGGTAAAGTACAGACACAATAAAAAAAGTTATCAAAGAAACATAAATCAAGAACACATTTTTGACTCAATATCCCATAAATACTGTGAATATTTGACATACTAAGGAGACGATTAATTATGTCCTGTTTTTCTACATGAACTGTGAATAATTTTACTTTATTGAACTGCCCTGTATTGCGCCATTAGCTAAAGGGTGTATCTCTTTAAATCCAGAACGTGTGCCTGGTAATATTTTATAACCATGTGGCAGTATGGACGCGCCCTTTTCTAATTCAGTAAGGCGTGTGGAGCGGCATAAAATGCACAACACATTTCATGTAACGCTTTCATTCTGAAGGCAAAGTGACCCCTCTTCCTATTTTGCCTCTGCATTTGCTGGCTCTTTACGTTGGTGCCCTGCCTTACATTGCCGATAGCCCGGAAATTTTCTCCTACTTCCTCCTCACACGCCCACTAGATTGTTTCCATCAACTAAAAACAAGCATGTTGTGTTTTTCCCCCACCAACTGCGGCGTCTGAAGTCCCCATTAACCCACTAACGGCAGAGCAGTCATGATTTATTTTGTCCATACAGTTCAAGTTTCATTTGTAAATGCATCACTTTGAATTATTAATGAACTACATCCTGATGTTAGTCTGAAAAACTGTCGATAGTTGCACTTTGCTTACACATTTCTCCATCATTAGGTGCTGCCATGAAAACGCTGATACTTTTATTCAGGTAATCTGTGGCTTTGTGTTTTATATGGAATAAAACTTTAATAGACTGTATTTCACTCAAAGGGCTAGGAACTCAGCTTGTTTCCACAGATTAGTGATAGAAGTCACTGAGAGATAATACCAATGATAATGTTCAAGAAACAAAGATTGATTCCTTTCATATTAAAATACAGACAACAATGACCGACTAATCTCTGTATGTAGGCCTAACACTATGTTGTGTAGCCCTCAAGGACTATCTGCTAAGTCACTAAAATCTGAACATACAAGACCAAAGAGCAGTGTTATTTCAAGTCTATGTGGTTGGTCTTCTTTTTTTTTTCACTGTCCCTTTATTAGACTTTTCTGTAATAAAAAGCAAGGCATTCTCTGACCTTTGAAATGTCATTTTGTAGTGATGGCGAAACACGAGAAGGTGCAAGCCTGCAAACTAGTATTTTACACTCTCCATTAAGGATACAACACATTTATCCAAAAAGAGTGGCAAAATTGTTAGCAAAGGACCAAAAATGCAAGACAACTGACCCTGCAAAGCTTAAATGCGGATGTTCTAGGAGGAAATAGTAAATTATAGTCATGGTTTCAGGAGAAATTCTCCAAAAAGTGAAGTAATTAATAGACAGAAATGGGGAACTCAGGGGACAAGGATTTCACAGAGGATTTCCCCTATTTCTTTCATGCCTCTGTTATTCACACAGCCAGACATAGTGAGGAAAACTGGAACTGTTAGGCCTAACTTTAATCTATTAAAACACAAAGGAAATTGTGCAAAATACATCTAATAATTTGTTTTGCATCAGCAGACAATAGTGAACAAGGGAACAAATCCAATCTGATATAGCCTTACAGGTATTGTTAGTTTTGAATGTACAAAAAAAAAAAAACCCTCTGGTATCAATATACAGCATGTATGCGTCATAAAAATAAAACAAAAATACAAAAGTAATACTGACAAAATTGCTGTACCACATGTGCAGCTCTAACAGCTCCTGAATGAAATATGCAAAATTACATAAAAAATATCACCGATTTCTTTTTTGTCATTGACCTGCATCTTATTTACGATGATGAAAGCTTCTTTTGAGCGTGACAAGCTGACCCAGATTTTTCTTCACCTGTTTAAATCTTACTGAGTAAAACCGTTCTTGTTTTTTATTGTCTTTAACCTTCCTAAATATTAGTTTAGTAAGTATAATGGATGAAATCCTCATACTGCAGGATTTTGACAAACATTAAGTCTTCAGTACCTCTTTTAGCAAGTTTCAAGCTCTCTAGCGTCCCTTCTTCAACATTCTCATTTACGTGAACTTTGTCTAGAAATTCAAACGCGAGCTCTTCAGTGTCAACACAAGAAACATCTCATGAACATTTGTCTCATTGAAACGAACCGAATAAATGAAAACTGGAGAGAGTGATGGGGGATCCTTCAAACACATCCTCAGATTGAAGAACGGACGTTTTCCATCATCATCTCACCACTGTCCTGAGGAGTCAGCGTCACAGCTTTACAGTGTCATGTGGCATTTATACCTGATGGTGAAATGGTGAGAGACAGACAGACAATGGGGGGAGACCTTAAAAAAAAGACACGGGTGTCACTGAGTGCTATTCTCCTGAGTGAGTCTCCAGGTCTGTGATCAGCACATTTCCGTCCGACTCTGTGGCCTGTGAGCTGGTTTGTCTGTAATAGGCGCTGCCGAGAGTCGGGAGCCCCTGAAAACGTGAAGCGTTCCTCTTGTACACAAACCACATCGCTCCTGCCAGCAGGGCAAAGATCAGCACAGCCACCAGCACTGCTGCAGGGATGATACTGTGATGTAAACCTGAAATACACAACATGACAGCTCCTATGTTTAACCATATACCGTATGATCACTTAGGTTCTCGCCTCACAATGAGAAACTATGTGTATACATGAATCAGTATAGTGTGAATCATTCCAATTTAAGTGCACTTTACCATTTAGCGGTTCCACTTCCACCTCAGACACTATATCTGCAAAAGAACACATAAGGTGAAGCTCAACATTAGTGATGCATCGTCTTGGGCAGCCTTTCCAAAATACAGTTTTTACTTGGTCACTAACTGGCAGAGTAGAATGCACAACCATGCTGTGATATGAGAATATTCATTTTCCTATTTAATAAAAGAAGAGAGGGCTACGCAGATACCTGAGCTGCATCTACTAACTACCATTTGTCCTTTGCTTTGCTGGTCTGTTCAGCTCAGATGTTTTGTCCCTCTCTCTACCCGCAAGCCTGGATCTGAAACATGTTCGCTCTCTCTGGTTCGAAAGTGCAGAGCAGAGGCCTCGATGTGTTTTATGTATGGAGGTTGCTGAGCCATGAGAGCTTAAAAATGAACAAACTGGACACACATCTCTAAATATGCATTCTCAGCATCAGGGCAAGTGAAAGATTTTTTTCAAGAGGATGTGTTGCTACCTGTATCAGTAGTTTATAAATGTAGATGTTCTGGCAATTCATGATACATTTTTCTAAGTTTGGGTCTTGGGAGACTCCAAATTTGCTGGAAAAGTTTGGGAACCCCTGTGTTCAGACCACGTCATGTGAACAAAAACAGAAGTCATTGACACTACTTCTCGAAAGACCATCGCCATGAAACGTGATCTTGTTCAAAAGCGGCACAGACACAATTATCTAAAGAATCCGTATAAAAACCTTATTTTTACCTCATTATATTAATTAGCGTTTCCAGCTATTTTGTCCACCTTTTGTCTGAAACTTGGCATACGTGGCCTACTGTTGATCTTCTTTTTTCCAGTAACTTTGCAGAAAGCCCTTCTATCCTGAATAAATCGACACATCTTTGTGCATACGGGCACAAATGTTTAAGAATCTCCAAGGCCTCTTTTGGAGAATGCTGGCTTCTCGGAATTGTGATTTTTAAAACTGCAATTACTGATTTTTCTGTGAACTATGCATCAGCCGAAACATAAACACAATGTTGCCATAGCATCACCTTTAACGTTGTTATGGCCAACTTGTTGGCAAATGGTTACTTATTTCCACATCCAGTAGATACAGAGCAGATCTATCAATTATTTGCACTTGGATACACAAACACTTTGCAACTATAGGGCCAGTTTTCTGTCTTGCACAGTTATTTGACTCTCTAGCAGCTATAGGCTCCTCTATGCCCACCAGCCATTGGCTGACTATGTTTCCTGTTTGTTGCTGGGTCTGTAGCATAAGCTGGTTTTATCAGAGCTGAAGCAGAACTGGAAAACGAAAACAAGGAGCTGAAAGATGCTGAAATGTTCCATACAAGCAGATATGTGATCAATTCTTGATAAAAATATTTATAATAGCCACTTTAAATTGTGTGGGTACGATCACTTGACCAGCTTCATGCATTTGTGCCTTAGTCTCTAAGGAAAACCCTTCCCCAAACTGACATAAACAGAGCCTTTGTTCTTACATGATCTTGTTTATAGTCCACAATTTTTTATCCACACAAAACTTACTGCTAATTCTTTGTTAATTCATTTCCTCTTTTTAATTTCAACCCTGTGGCATTGTTACGTCGATAAAAGGTTTTGGGGACCCACATCTGGACAAGGCCAATAAATATTCCAATATGTTGTATGAGCTCAATACAAGGGGCCCACTGTTCTTTCACTAGGCCCCCAAGATCTGAGCTACAGCCCCCGATTCAACTTACTTATGGTGGTTTTGCAAACAAAGCCAAGCCGCTCGGTGCACTGTGACAGGTGCCACACACCGTCAACCACCCTGGTAGTAACACAGGCATCAGCAGTCAGCAGCTTGGAGTCTGGGGCTTTGTTGGGCCAGTTGGTGTAGTCTATCGGTGCACCATCCACCCAGGCCATAGAATCCGCTGAAAGCAGAGGCCTCCATTAATGAAATGAGACTGCAGGGGATCGTGATCATCTGATGAGCATGGCAGAGTTATAGATTCTTACTGTCAACGTTGAAGTACATCCCCAACCACACAGTGTGATGAAGGAACCCCGACGACCACAGCTGCTCCAGAATAAAACGATTCTCTTTCTCGCTCTCAATGGTCAGGACATCTGAAGTGTTGACTGGAAAGTGACAGTAGCACAACAAACTCACGACTACTTTAAAGGAATAGTTTACATTTCTTTGCCTTTCACGTTCTTGATTTTAGACACCACTATCGTGTTTTTGCAGCAATTATGAAGCTACAGCCAACAGAATGTTAGCTTAGCTTAGCATAGAGACTGGAAACAGGGGGAAACCACTTCCTTGGCTCTGTCTTGTCGTCACTGAGAAGTTGCCAGGCAACGATCAGGGACCCCAGGAAGTGAATACAAGTACAACTACACTTTCCACTTTGTTTTTTTGAACATTTGGACAGAACCAGGCTAGCTGTTTCCCCCTGATTCCAGTCTTTCTGCTAAGCTAAGCTAACTGACTGCTGGCTATGGCTTCATATTTGCTTTACAAACATGAGATAGGTGCTGACTCTAACTCTCTGCAAGAAAGCAGAGAAGCATATTTCCTAAAACGTCAAACTTTTCCTTAAAAACAAGGATTTATTTTTTCAGATTAAGCAGGATTTTACTATTTATCTAGTTCCTCTGAGTGACATTTCTAATTAAAAACTTGACTACAATTATCTAAAGCTTGGTGCTTTTCAAAGCAGCTCCTCCACTTGACCTGTAGGGGGAGTATACAATCCATCCTACAGATTATAGTGATAAAGCAGCCACATCTTTCATTTATTTTTCAAATTTTCAATCATGATATCATTGTCATCTTGACAAATGCAGCACAGAGATGGCACAGATAATGCCTAACACAAGTAATGAATAACCAAAATCACAGCTCATGAATCTTACCTTTCTGCCTGCAGTGCTCTCTCGACTCTTCAAACGTAAGTTTCTGCACCACAGGTTCAAAGTTGTAACAGCCTTCTTCAAATTTCACCCACGTGGAGGGACACACCACCTCATAGGAGATAAATGGTTTGCTGCCTGTGAGAGACAGCAGGAGAGAGGCAGAAAACGGTGTGTATTTTCACACATTATGAGCAACAGAAACAGCTGAGAAGCTCTCAGATTTTCAAGTTTCCTTGAAGTGGCACTGACTTGGTGGGGGAACATGACACAGGGCACCCGGTAGCAGAGCTTCACAGTCGGCTCTTCTCCAGCCTCCGCTCACGTCCATGTACACACACTCTCCTGACACAATGTCTTCGTCGTCGTCGGCTGCGTCCCAGTGCGTGTACACCGTGTCACTGCCATCTGACCACTGATAATTGATGCCACTCTGCGAGGAAGGCACAGTCACCAATGTGTCAGTCAAGAAGTTGTGGTGGCCAGAAAGACTTGACACCTATCTAAAATGCAAGCTAGTGCACACATAGCAGTTTTAATACAAAGGTTTTGGGGGAAATACTTTGCACATGTGCAATTTCTGTCAGTGGTACTGGGTGTCTGCCAGTGTGCAGGCCATGTATTTGATTGTTTTTACTGCGTACAGTATCTTTTACTATTTTTAACTAAATAACAAGAAATCTTTCCACAACTGACTCAAAAGTTTCTCATGCTTACTGAAATACTTTATTCTGGGTCTGCTTTTCATTTAGAAGCATTACAAATCTAGAAAACTCAAATTAAAATACTTTTCTTAACCTCTAGATAAAGAAAGCCCCATGCTTTGCTTAAGGGGGATTCCAGCGACTGATTCACCAGACGTGACGCACACTCAGCGTTCAATGATACAATGATTAAGCAACATGATTCAAAGCAGTTATAATAGTTACTAATCCATGACAATAATACTTAAGGCATTTGTTAGTATTAGACTACAGTGGTTGCTGTATTAATGAGTGGAATAAAAGTCAATAGAACTGATTTATTTTGGGTGGTTCCTGAGACAGAAATTGAACAAGATCAGACAAGAGAGGCAAAGAGAGAATCAGTTTGTTCACTTCCTGTGTTAATTTCTCTCCATGACTAAGACATTCCGCAGGGACTGAGCAAGACTTGAAACCAAATCTTAAATCTCTGATGTCTGCTGGGAAAGCTCGTGTCTGTGGATAGAATACCTCTAAAAGCCAGGAATAAAACCCTTGAGGCATGTGAGACAAATGTAACTCGCCACCAGCAGGCATTTAAGTAAAACAAGCCAAACCAAACACATTAGGTGTCCGTTTAAAGAATCTTTTAGGATGTTTTTTTTTGCAATACTCTCCTTTGTCAGACTTGTAGTTTACATATTTCCCAATATTAACATTTATTTACAGGATATCCATTAGCTTTAAATTTGTACCTGTTACTCAAAAACTGTTTAAAGTCTTCAAAAACAAGCAATTAAGACTCGTCAGGTGGTGCATCATGGTACAGCAGAGCACACTCTCCAGTTTTAGGATGGTAATAACATGCTGACATGCACAAACTATGCTTTTGGTAAAGAAAAACAAGGACAAAAAGCACATTAAAAGAATTTAACTAATAATGCATATCATGCATGTAGATGTGTATTATTAACTAATAAATTAAAAGGGAATAGATTTGGGAAATATGCTTATGTGCTTTATTGCCTCGAGTTAGACGAAGCTAAAGACAGTGGATGATTATCTTAGCTTAGCTTAGCATAAAGGCTGAAAGCAGGGGGGAAACAGCTAGCTTGGCTTGGTTCAAAGGAAATTTAAAAAAAAAATTATCTACCATATTATCTGACTTTCTGGTGTCAGTCGTCACCATGACTGTGAGAGCTGGCAAATAACTCCCCATAAAACTACCGGTTTTTGTAAGGATTAAAAAAAAAAAAAGCCTTTGAACCAAGCCAGCGAACTGGCTGCTTTATATTTACCACACAAGCATGAGAGTGGTCAAGAGAGTAATGTCAAACTATTTCTATAAGATACGCTGTAGAAAAGCAGACAAACACACACAAAGCCACCTCTCTGACACAAACATACAGCAGACATACACAGTGCAGAGGTATACAGTACATGTTGCATGAGAGGATACATACGTCTTGACTATACAGTCCAATCCAGCGGGGGACTGCCAATCTATTGACAAGGACAGTAAGGAAAGCCTGGTGGTAGGCATCTGTAACGCTCACTAGGTCAGAATCATTCTCTATGCACAAATGCATCGCGTCGTACCAGCTCATGTTGCCAGACACAACCTTGTAGCTGCGGCTCCTGTACTCAATATTGTCGGGGGGAGGGTGGTGATAGGAGTGGGTGGGGGGTTTGGATGTATCTGTAACAAGAAAAGAAAGGGCAAAAGAGGGGAGTGTGGAAAGAAGGTCAGATCCTGGTAGGCTGGGTCAGAATGATTACTACAGGGAGTTAATGTTGACTGGCTGTCACTCACATCAGTTAAAGGAAATGTTTGACATTTTGGGCTTATACACTGTCTTGCAGCGAGTTACAGCGTGTCATGTCTGAGCAGTGACTTCATTGAGTCTTGCTGTTATCATTTTATGGATTAAACAAGATGCAATGTGTTTGTTACTGAGCTTTAGAGGAGCTGACTACATTTTTGTTATTGTTGGACAAGCTGCAACCTCCTGTTGCCAGTCTATGCTAAAATAAGCTGTTTCCTGTCTGTAGCTTCTTTTTGACTGACAGACAGAGCAGTGTCAATCCTCTCTTCTAACCCTTGACAATAAAGTGAATATGTGCATTCCCAAAATGTCAAACTGTATACAGTATTTAAGGTTAACCATCAAAGCTATATTTTTAATCAAATAATGCCATGCCACATGAAATGAGGGGCTTGGTGTATCCATAGAAACGTGACTGGCCACCATCACCAGTGTGTTTTATGAGTTTATTGCATTAAAGGAAATAGGTTTCAACCTGGGATATTTCCGATAAATGTGGCCATTATGACTATAGGCAATGCTAACTTTGCATTTGCCACCTCTATTACAGAGATTCTGGGAAAACAAGGAGAGGCGAGCCTCCAACAGCTTCCCAAATAATTTTACATGAACCGTTCCAAATCACATACTTTTCAGTTCAATGTGCATTGTGACAAATTAGTATGTCCAATTGTATGCATACTGCATGCAACAATATGTATTTTGTAAGGGCAGCTGCAGCACGTACTGAAGGTAAAAAGAAAAAAAAAGATGCAATCTGGAGCCCAGCCGAGATTTTCAGAGCCGCTCGTTAATTTTCATTCAAATGTCCTTGTGTTTTCTATTTTGCTAATGTGTTTGTTAATCTTTATTTGTGACTGTCAGGAAACTCTTCTCAGCACACAAGATTCCACTTCATGCTGGCAAAGGCTTTTTTTTGACTAGCAGAGAGAATAACTTGCAAGGGAAGTGTACGAGAGAGCATTCAGCATCAGAAAGCTACAGGGGTCTGACAGTGAAAGAGAAAGACTGACAGTAACAGAATAAAAGCAAAGCTTCAGAAACTGAGAGTCTCTTACCTTGAGGTTTTTGACAAACAAAGCCATACCCACTCTCGCTGCACTTCTCATCGTACCACTTCCCTGTCAAGTGGAAGTTGTGGTTGTTGGACAGAACAGTACACAGTGGCTCATCAGAAGTGAGCCAGTCATCCTCCTGGGGGTTCATAAAGCATGCATCAATACACACAAACCTATTCACAAAAATTACAGTTCACATACTTTAGACACCTCAGACGATATCAGGTGTGTTTGCACAGGTGAAATGGTGGTTACACCTTTGCTCGTCTTGTGCCGTCACCTGAAACCCGTCAACAGTTTGACATAAATTGCTAGTCCAGTTTTTTAGCATTACTGTTATTGTTGAGACTTGCTACTTAGGGCACTCCCAAGGCTTGGATGTACAAAAAACTCTCTCTTCTGTGCACATACTAATGTAAGGAAAGCAGTAAAGAACGACTATCATAGAGCATTTTGGTTAGAAAAAGCCAATCAAATCTTAACCGATCTAAAGATTAAACTTCTGCTGTGTGTACTGAAACAGCGAAGATAAAGATTAACATAGCGAGCAGAAACCTGACAACAACATTCAGCAGTTAAAAGTAGTTCAGTTTCAGGATATGGGACAATTATGGATAAATCCAGGAACTATGACACAGTTTCTGGTTGCAATGAAAAAGCTCCAGCTCTGACTCTCCTTTGTTCGCAGTGGCTGAGGCTCATGTCTAATGTTATAATCAAGTGATTCAAGGAAAATAAACAAGGACTTGCAGTGTTAAAAATACATCTCGAAGCAGTGGCTAGTATACACTGTAAGAATAGTGATGAGCACAATATCACCCTCTACATATAAACAAATATGCACATTTTATGCCAAATAATTAAAACTATTCACAGACAGACTCATGGTTGTGTGCCTTGTTGCATTTTACATCCATGTCTGTCCCACCTCATATATGTAATGGAGATTTTGAAGAAAGGGTTATGGTTAAAACAAGGTGGACACCCAAGATTAGTGTCACCAATTCAATATCGGACCAAATGTGAAATGGTCACAACCTCCCCTTCTGTTCCTGAGTTATGGTGCTGAATAATGGTAAAAAAAAGTGTTCTTGCAGAACATTGTGATGTCACAGTAAAGCTGACCTTTGACCTTTAGGATAGAAAATGTCATCCCATGAGACATTTATGTAATACGTTAAAATTAGCCTATTATTCTTGAGTTACGGTCAAAAACATGTCATGTGTGATCACAGTGACCTCTGACCACCGAAATCTAATCAGTTCATCAAAGAGTCCAAACGAATGTTCGTGCCAAATTTGAAGAAATTCCTGAGATATTGCATTTCCGAGAATGGGACGAAGGGATGGACGGACAGCTTGCAAACATAATGCCTCTGGCCATGGCTGTCACCGGCACACAAAATGGTAATTTTCAACTTAGACAACTCACCTGTGACCTTGTGAGGGACACATATTCACACTAATGCATATACAGTTGGCAATGTAGGTCAACCTGAAGTATTAAGCTTACAGTGAGATAACTCTTCGGTTCAATTGGAGACCAGTTGGTGTAGCTGATTTGTTTCCCATTGGTCCATTTCATGGTGTCCTCATTCTGCAGACCAATCCACACACCTACAGAGCTTCCCTGGAGCAACATGGTCACGTACGCTGCAGAAGTGAGGGCATGTCAACAGGAAAATAAAAAATCTCAAATTTTAAAAAATGAGCAGTATTCCTTAATGTAGCTATAAAGGAGCACAACAACTAAAGGTTCTTGTCCTATGGTGCTATGCATGTAAAATTAACCATCAGATGGTCATATAGTTCACTTCCTGCCCACCTTGTTCAATCTCGTCTTCTATAGCGACCAGCGAGCCTTTGAATGAGGAGCAGATGGACTGGGCATCATTCCAAGTCTTTCCCTCCTTTGGACTGCCAGGGAGGTGAAGCAGGAG